>NC_138986.1:101213657-101736157 GCF_964341445.2 Mesoplodon mirus | reverse complement strand
CACCACGTGAGGAGCGTCCTCCTTGCAAAGCTGGGGAACCGTACCGAGGCGTCTGTGAGTAAACGTGAGCTGAGCCCCGGGCCAGCTGCTGCTGAACTGTTCCCACCCTTCCCAGGTAAAACACCTGAATATGTACAAGGGCTTGAAAGCCTAGAGGAAGGGCCGTGGAGCCACACCAGTGACAGTACACAGGCCCACTTGGTGCCTGCAGGCCAGCCAGGATGGTCCTGGCCGCGGGCGCTCTTCTGGAAGCTTTCCATTTCCCTGCCTGAGATACCCCTCCTGTCCCGGCCCCCAATCCTTTTTTTCCTTCCTCACCTCAGCCCGGAGAGAAATTCCAGCGGAAGTTATGGGTGACACATCCTCTTCTTTACAGGTGGCAGCCTGGCCACTCCTGCAGAAAGTCCAGCAGAGCCCCACTCACACCGGGCCACCAACAAAGCCGTGGACCCTCACACCCTCCCACCAGCACAGCCCCGAGACTGCTGACGGGGCAGAGGATATGGAGTCAGGCCCAGCTGCAGGGGCTATTGCTGCCTGGAGCGCTGTTTCTATTGCCCTCAACCCAGGCACACCAGGGGAGGGCTTGCCGGCAGGGTCAGGCTGCCCACGTCAGCTAACCCTCAGCCCTCAGGGCATCACATTGCAGAAAATGGACCTCTCAAAGACAGAATATTAGCCAAGGAAAAAAGGGACGCAATGCCATGTGCAGCACCGTAGATGTGTCTAGAGGTAATCACGTGACTTGTAGTAAGTCAGAAAGTGAAAGACACATATCGTATGATATCACTTATAGGTGTTACCTAAAAATTGATACCAGGGCAGATATTTCCGCGGAGAAGGGCAATCACAGATTCATTAAACAAACTTATGGTTCACCAATGGAAAGCTGTGAGGATTCGATACATTACGATATTGGGGTTAACAGACATATACAAACACAGGTGAAATATATCATCACCAAAGACCTATGGAATACCAAGAGAAGACTACTCAACATTCTGTCATAACGTACATGGGAAAAGGATCCCAGGAAGAAGAGACATATATATATATATATATATATATATATATATATATATATATATATATGTGTGTGTGTGTGTGTATAAAAGAAACACATCTTGCACACGTACAACAAGCCGAACGTTGTAACCAAACTTGCTGTAATAAAAAATAAAAATAAATAAATTAAAAACACGAACAAGAAGTAGTGAGGCAAACCTGAGGGGCTCTCTCCTGGCACATTCCATTCTAAATTCCAATCCAGAACGCGACTTCCACTGAGGCTCTGCTGCCCTAGTAACCAGATTTGGTAAAGGAGAACTGCTGCCACCTTGTGGCCGTTTCACACAATAGCAGCTTTAATCCCAGCGCTAATGGTCAGTTGATATTCACAATCATTGCAGGCCTGTAAATGACACCTGCCCTGAAAACAAATCCTGGGGTCATATATCGACCAAAAAATTCAAAAGACGTCCATATTTCCAAACGACAGTTTCAAGAGGCATATTTGACGCACATTAGTGTTCTGCTTCTTTTGCTTTCTTTCTTTCTTTGTTAAAAAAACGGGAATGGAAAAAGGCAACCCTCAGAATGGGCGAAAACGTTCGCAAACGAATCAATGGACAAAGGTTTAAGCTCCAATATATATAAACAGCACATGCAGCTTAATATTAATAAAACAAACAACCCAATACAAAAATGGGCAGAAGGTCTAAATAGGCATTTCTTCAAAGAAGACACAGAGATGGCCAAGACGCACATGGAAAGCTGCTCAACATCACTAATTATTAGAGAAATGCAAATCAAAACGACAATGAGGTATGACCTCACACCTCTTAGAATCGGCATCATCAGAAAATCTACAAACCACAAATTCTGGGGAGGGTGTGGACAAAAGGAACCCTCTTCCACTACTGGTGGGAATGTAAATTGATACAGTCATTGGGGAGAACAGTATGGAGGTTCCTTTAAAATACTAAAAAGAGAATTACCATAGGATCCAGCAATCCCACTTCTGGGCATATACCCAGAGAAAACCATAAATCCAAAAGACACATTCACCACAATGCTCATTGCAGCCCTATTTACAATAGCCAGGTAATGGAAGCAAACTAAATGCCCACAGACAGACGAATGGATAAAGATGTGGTACATATATAAAATGGAATATTACTCAGCCATAAAAAGGAATGGAACTGGGTCATTTGTAGAGAAGTCGATGGATCTAGAGACTGTCATACAGAGTGAAGTAATTCAGAAAGAGGAAAACAAATATTGTATATTAATGCCTACATGTGGAACCTAGACAAATGGTACAGATGAACTGGTTTGCAGGGCAGAAATAGAGACACAGAGGTAGAGAACAAACGTATGGACACCAAGTGGGGGAAGCAATGGGGGTGGTGGTGGTGGTGGGATGAGTTGGGAGATTGGGATCGACCTGTATTCATGTATATGCATAAAATAGATAACTAATAATAACCTGCTGTATAAAAAAATAAATAAAATTAAATTTCAATTTTTTTTCAATATAAAATTTAAAAATAAAACAGAAAAAAGTTCTTCCATTCACACAGATGTATTTATAGGAATGAATTATTTCCATGCTTATATCTATAAATGCATAAAAGAGGAATAAAATCTAACTTGAACCCAAAAAGGAAAAGAAAATCCCTGAACCCAACAGTTATACAGAGGAAAACCCTATCAAGGCACTAGCTCCAGCGGGAAACAATTCTGAAATTGGTCAGAGGTGGGGAATCATCTCCCATACATCCAGCAGCCCCCCCCCCACCATGTGAGGAGCGTCCTCCTTGCAAAGCTGGGGAACCGTACCGAGGCGTCTGTGAGTAAACGTGAGCTGAGCCCCGGGCCAGCTGCTGCTGAACTGTTCCCACCCTTCCCAGGTAAAACACCTGAATATGTACAAGGGCTTGAAAGCCTAGAGGAAGGGCCGTGGAGCCACACCAGTGACAGTACACAGGCCCACTTGGTGCCTGCAGGCCAGCCAGGATGGTCCTGGCCGCGGGCGCTCTTCTGGAAGCTTTCCATTTCCCTGCCTGAGATACCCCTCCTGTCCCGGCCCCCAATCCTTTTTTTTCTTCCTCACCTCAGCCCGGAGAGAAATTCCAGCGGAAGTTATGGGTGACACATCCTCTTCTTTACAGGTGGCAGCCTGGCCACTCCTGCAGAAAGTCCAGCAGAGCCCCACTCACACCGGGCCACCAACAAAGCCATGGACCCTCACACCCTCCCACCAGCACAGCCCCGAGACTGCTGACGGGGCAGAGGATATGGAGTCAGGCCCAGCTGCAGGGGCTATTGCTGCCTGGAGCGCTGTTTCTATTGCCCGCAACCCAGGCACACCTGGGGAGGGCTTGCCAGCAGGGTCAGGCTGCCCACGTCAGCTAACCCTCAGCCCTCAGGGCATCACATTGCAGAAAATGGACCTCTCAAAGACAGAATATTAGCCAAGGAAAAAAGGGACGCAATGCCATGTGCAGCACCGTAGATGTGTCTAGAGGTAATCACGTGACTTGTAGTAAGTCAGAAAGTGAAAGACACATATCGTATGATATCACTTATAGGTGTTACCTAAAAATTGATACCAGGGCAGATATTTCCGCGGAGAAGGGCAATCACAGATTCATTAAACAAACTTATGGTTCACCAATGGAAAGCTGTGAGGATTCGATACATTACGATATTGGGGTTAACAGACATATACAAACACAGGTGAAATGTATCATCACCAAAGACCTATGGAATACCAAGAGAAGACTACTCAACATTCTTTCATAACGTACATGGAAAAAGGATCCCAGGAAGAAGAGACATATATATATATATATATATATATATGTATATATATATATATATATATATATATATATATATATATATGTGTGTGTGTGTGTGTGTGTGAGTGTGTGTGTGTGTGTGTGTATAAAAGAAACACATCTTGCACACGTACAACAAGCCGAACGTTGTAACCAAACTTGCTGTAATAAAAAATAAAAATAAATAAATTAAAAACACGAACAAGAAGTAGTGAGGCAAACCTGAGCGGCTCTCTCCTGGCACATTCCATTCTAAATTCCAATCCAGAACGCGACTTCCACTGAGGCTCTGCTGCCCTAGTAACCAGATTTGGTAAAGGAGAACTGCTGCCACCTTGTGGCCGTTTCACACAATAGCAGCTTTAATCCCAGCGCTAATGGTCAGTTGATATTCACAATCATTGCAGGCCTGTAAATGACACCTGCCCTGAAAACAAATCCTGGGGTCATATATCGACCAAAAAATTCAAAAGACGTCCATATTTCCAAACGACAGTTCCAAGAGGCATATTTGACGCACATTAGTGTTCTGCTTCTTTTGCTTTCTTGCTTTCTTTGTTAAAAAAACGGGAATGGAAAAAGGCAACCCTCAGAATGGGCGAAAACGTTCGCAAACGAATCAATGGACAAAGGTTTAAGCTCCAATATATATAAACAGCACATGCAGCTTAATATTAATAAAACAAACAACCCAATACAAAAATGGGCAGAAGGTCTAAATAGGCATTTCTTCAAAGAAGACACAGAGATGGCCAAGACGCACATGGAAAGCTGCTCAACATCACTAATTATTAGAGAAATGCAAATCAAAACTACAATGAGGTATGACCTCACACCTCTTAGAATCGGCATCATCAGAAAATCTACAAACCACAAATTCTGGGGAGGGTGTGGACAAAAGGAACCCTCTTCCACTACTGGTGGGAATGTAAATTGATACAGTCACTGGGGAGAACAGTATGGAGGTTCCTTTAAAATACTAAAAAGAGAATTACCATAGGATCCAGCAATCCCACTTCTGGGCATATACCCAGAGAAAACCATAAATCCAAAAGACACATTCACCACAATGCTCATTGCAGCCCTATTTACAATAGCCAGGTAATGGAAGCAAACTAAATGCCCACAGACAGACGAATGGATAAAGATGTGGTACATATATAAAATGGAATATTACTCAGCCATAAAAAGGAATGGAACTGGGTCATTTGTAGAGAAGTCGATGGATCTAGAGACTGTCATACAGAGTGAAGTAATTCAGAAAGAGGAAAACAAATATTGTATATTAATGCCTACATGTGGAACCTAGACAAATGGTACAGATGAACTGGTTTGCAGGGCAGAAATAGAGACACAGAGGTAGAGAACAAACGTATGGACACCAAGTGGGGGAAGCAATGGGGGTGGTGGTGGTGGTGGGATGAGTTGGGAGATTGGGATCGACCTGTATTCATGTATATGCATAAAATAGATAACTAATAATAACCTGCTGTATAAAAAAATAAATAAAATTAAATTTCAATTTTTTTTCAATATAAAATTTAAAAATAAAACAGAAAAAAGTTCTTCCATTCACACAGATGTATTTATAGGAATGAATTATTTCCATGCTTATATCTATAAATGCATAAAAGAGGAATAAAATCTAACTTGAACCCAAAAAGGAAAAGAAAATCCCTGAACCCAACAGTTATACAGAGGAAAACCCTATCAAGGCACTAGCTCCAGCGGGAAACAATTCTGAAATTGGTCAGAGGTGGGGAATCATCTCCCATACATCCAGCAGCCCCCCCCCCACCACGTGAGGAGCGTCCTCCTTGCAAAGCTGGGGAACCGTACCGAGGCGTCTGTGAATAAACGTGAGCTGAGCCCCGGGCCAGCTGCTGCTGAACTGTTCCCACCCTTCCCAGGTAAAACACCTGAATATGTACAAGGGCTTGAAAGCCTAGAGGAAGGGCCGTGGAGCCACACCAGTGACAGTACACAGGCCCACTTGGTGCCTGCAGGCCAGCCAGGATGGTCCTGGCCGCGGGCGCTCTTCTGGAAGCTTTCCATTTCCCTGCCTGAGATACCCCTCCTGTCCCGGCCCCCAATCCTTTTTTTCCTTCCTCACCTCAGCCCGGAGAGAAATTCCAGCGGAAGTTATGGGTGACACATCCTCTTCTTTACAGGTGGCAGCCTGGCCACTCCTGCAGAAAGTCCAGCAGAGCCCCACTCACACCGGGCCACCAACAAAGCCGTGGACCCTCACACCCTCCCACCAGCACAGCCCCGAGACTGCTGACGGGGCAGAGGATATGGAGTCAGGCCCAGCTGCAGGGGCTATTGCTGCCTGGAGCGCTGTTTCTATTGCCCTCAACCCAGGCACACCAGGGGAGGGCTTGCCGGCAGGGTCAGGCTGCCCACGTCAGCTAACCCTCAGCCCTCAGGGCATCACATTGCAGAAAATGGACCTCTCAAAGACAGAATATTAGCCAAGGAAAAAAGGGACGCAATGCCATGTGCAGCACCGTAGATGTGTCTAGAGGTAATCACGTGACTTGTAGTAAGTCAGAAAGTGAAAGACACATATCGTATGATATCACTTATAGGTGTTACCTAAAAATTGATACCAGGGCAGATATTTCCGCGGAGAAGGGCAATCACAGATTCATTAAACAAACTTATGGTTCACCAATGCAAAGCTGTGAGGATTCGATACATTACGATATTGGGGTTAACAGACATATACAAACACAGGTGAAATATATCATCACCAAAGACCTATGGAATACCAAGAGAAGACTACTCAACATTCTGTCATAACGTACATGGGAAAAGGATCCCAGGAAGAAGAGACATATATATATATATATATATATATATATATATATATATGTGTGTGTGTGTGTATAAAAGAAACACATCTTGCACACGTACAACAAGCCGAACGTTGTAACCAAACTTGCTGTAATAAAAAATAAAAATAAATAAATTAAAAACACGAACAAGAAGTAGTGAGGCAAACCTGAGGGGCTCTCTCCTGGCACATTCCATTCTAAATTCCAATCCAGAACGCGACTTCCACTGAGGCTCTGCTGCCCTAGTAACCAGATTTGGTAAAGGAGAACTGCTGCCACCTTGTGGCCGTTTCACACAATAGCAGCTTTAATCCCAGCGCTAATGGTCAGTTGATATTCACAATCATTGCAGGCCTGTAAATGACACCTGCCCTGAAAACAAATCCTGGGGTCATATATCGACCAAAAAATTCAAAAGACGTCCATATTTCCAAACGACAGTTTCAAGAGGCATATTTGACGCACATTAGTGTTCTGCTTCTTTTGCTTTCTTTCTTTCTTTGTTAAAAAAACGGGAATGGAAAAAGGCAACCCTCAGAATGGGCGAAAACGTTCGCAAACGAATCAATGGACAAAGGTTTAAGCTCCAATATATATAAACAGCACATGCAGCTTAATATTAATAAAACAAACAACCCAATACAAAAATGGGCAGAAGGTCTAAATAGGCATTTCTTCAAAGAAGACACAGAGATGGCCAAGACGCACATGGAAAGCTGCTCAACATCACTAATTATTAGAGAAATGCAAATCAAAACGACAATGAGGTATGACCTCACACCTCTTAGAATCGGCATCATCAGAAAATCTACAAACCACAAATTCTGGGGAGGGTGTGGACAAAAGGAACCCTCTTCCACTACTGGTGGGAATGTAAATTGATACAGTCACTGGGGAGAACAGTATGGAGGTTCCTTTAAAATACTAAAAAGAGAATTACCATAGGATCCAGCAATCCCACTTCTGGGCATATACCCAGAGAAAACCATAAATCCAAAAGACACATTCACCACAATGCTCATTGCAGCCCTATTTACAATAGCCAGGTAATGGAAGCAAACTAAATGCCCACAGACAGACGAATGGATAAAGATGTGGTACATATATAAAATGGAATATTACTCAGCCATAAAAAGGAATGGAACTGGGTCATTTGTAGAGAAGTCGATGGATCTAGAGACTGTCATACAGAGTGAAGTAATTCAGAAAGAGGAAAACAAATATTGTATATTAATGCCTACATGTGGAACCTAGACAAATGGTACAGATGAACTGGTTTGCAGGGCAGAAATAGAGACACAGAGGTAGAGAACAAACGTATGGACACCAAGTGGGGGAAGCAATGGGGGTGGTGGTGGTGGTGGGATGAGTTGGGAGATTGGGATCGACCTGTATTCATGTATATGCATAAAATAGATAACTAATAATAACCTGCTGTATAAAAAAATAAATAAAATTAAATTTCAATTTTTTTTCAATATAAAATTTAAAAATAAAACAGAAAAAAGTTCTTCCATTCACACAGATGTATTTATAGGAATGAATTATTTCCATGCTTATATCTATAAATGCATAAAAGAGGAATAAAATCTAACTTGAACCCAAAAAGGAAAAGAAAATCCCTGAACCCAACAGTTATACAGAGGAAAACCCTATCAAGGCACTAGCTCCAGCGGGAAACAATTCTGAAATTGGTCAGAGGTGGGGAATCATCTCCCATACATCCAGCAGCCCCCCCCCCACCATGTGAGGAGCGTCCTCCTTGCAAAGCTGGGGAACCGTACCGAGGCGTCTGTGAGTAAACGTGAGCTGAGCCCCGGGCCAGCTGCTGCTGAACTGTTCCCACCCTTCCCAGGTAAAACACCTGAATATGTACAAGGGCTTGAAAGCCTAGAGGAAGGGCCGTGGAGCCACACCAGTGACAGTACACAGGCCCACTTGGTGCATGCAGGCCAGCCAGGATGGTCCTGGCCGCGGGCGCTCTTCTGGAAGCTTTCCATTTCCCTGCCTGAGATACCCCTCCTGTCCCGGCCCCCAATCCTTTTTTTCCTTCCTCACCTCAGCCCGGAGAGAAATTCCAGCGGAAGTTATGGGTGACACATCCTCTTCTTTACAGGTGGCAGCCTGGCCACTCCTGCAGAAAGTCCAGCAGAGCCCCACTCACACCGGGCCACCAAAAAAGCCATGGACCCTCACACCCTCCCACCAGCACAGCCCCGAGACTGCTGACGGGGCAGAGGATATGGAGTCAGGCCCAGCTGCAGGGGCTATTGCTGCCTGGAGCGCTGTTTCTATTGCCCTCAACCCAGGCACACCTGGGGAGGGCTTGCCAGCAGGGTCAGGCTGCCCACGTCAGCTAACCCTCAGCCCTCAGGGCATCACATTGCAGAAAATGGACCTCTCAAAGACAGAATATTAGCCAAGGAAAAAAGGGACGCAATGCCATGTGCAGCACCGTAGATGTGTCTAGAGGTAATCACGTGACTTGTAGTAAGTCAGAAAGTGAAAGACACATATCGTATGATATCACTTATAGGTGTTACCTAAAAATTGATACCAGGGCAGATATTTCCGCGGAGAAGGGCAATCACAGATTCATTAAACAAACTTATGGTTCACCAATGGAAAGCTGTGAGGATTCGATACATTACGATATTGGGGTTAACAGACATATACAAACACAGGTGAAATATATCATCACCAAAGACCTATGGAATACCAAGAGAAGACTACTCAACATTCTGTCATAACGTACATGGGAAAAGGATCCCAGGAAGAAGAGACATATATATATATATATATGTGTGTGTGTGTGAGTGTGTGTGTGTGTGTGTATAAAAGAAACACATCTTGCTCACGTACAACAAGCCGAACGTTGTAACCAAACTTGCTGTAATAAAAAATAAAAATAAATAAATTAAAAACACGAACAAGAAGTAGTGAGGCAAACCTGAGCGGCTCTCTCCTGGCACATTCCATTCTAAATTCCAATCCAGAACGCGACTTCCACTGAGGCTCTGCTGCCCTAGTAACCAGATTTGGTAAAGGAGAACTGCTGCCACCTTGTGGCCGTTTCACACAATAGCAGCTTTAATCCCAGCGCTAATGGTCAGTTGATATTCACAATCATTGCAGGCCTGTAAATGACACCTGCCCTGAAAACAAATCCTGGGGTCATATATCGACCAAAAAATTCAAAAGACGTCCATATTTCCAAACGACAGTTCCAAGAGGCATATTTGACGCACATTAGTGTTCTGCTTCTTTTGCTTTCTTGCTTTCTTTGTTAAAAAAACGGGAATGGAAAAAGGCAACCCTCAGAATGGGCGAAAACGTTCGCAAACGAATCAATGGACAAAGGTTTAAGCTCCAATATATATAAACAGCACATGCAGCTTAATATTAATAAAACAAACAACTCAATACAAAAATGGGCAGAAGGTCTAAATAGGCATTTCTTCAAAGAAGACACAGAGATGGCCAAGACGCACATGGAAAGCTGCTCAACATCACTAATTATTAGAGAAATGCAAATCAAAACGACAATGAGGTATGACCTCACACCTCTTAGAATCGGCATCATCAGAAAATCTACAAACCACAAATTCTGGGGAGGGTGTGGACAAAAGGAACCCTCTTCCACTACTGGTGGGAATGTAAATTGATACAGTCACTGGGGAGAACAGTATGGAGGTTCCTTTAAAATACTAAAAAGAGAATTACCATAGGATCCAGCAATCCCACTTCTGGGCATATACCCAGAGAAAACCATAAATCCAAAAGACACATTCACCACAATGCTCATTGCAGCCCTATTTACAATAGCCAGGTAATGGAAGCAAACTAAATGCCCACAGACAGACGAATGGATAAAGATGTGGTACATATATAAAATGGAATATTACTCAGCCATAAAAAGGAATGGAACTGGGTCATTTGTAGAGAAGTCGATGGATCTAGAGACTGTCATACAGAGTGAAGTAATTCAGAAAGAGGAAAACAAATATTGTATATTAATGCCTACATGTGGAACCTAGACAAATGGTACAGATGAACTGGTTTGCAGGGCAGAAATAGAGACACAGAGGTAGAGAACAAACGTATGGACACCAAGTGGGGGAAGCAATGGGGGTGGTGGTGGTGGTGGGATGAGTTGGGAGATTGGGATCGACCTGTATTCATGTATATGCATAAAATAGATAACTAATAATAACCTGCTGTATAAAAAAATAAATAAAATTAAATTTCAATTTTTTTTCAATATAAAATTTAAAAATAAAACAGAAAAAAGTTCTTCCATTCACACAGATGTATTTATAGGAATGAATTATTTCCATGCTTATATCTATAAATGCATAAAAGAGGAATAAAATCTAACTTGAACCCAAAAAGGAAAAGAAAATCCCTGAACCCAACAGTTATACAGAGGAAAACCCTATCAAGGCACTAGCTCCAGCGGGAAACAATTCTGAAATTGGTCAGAGGTGGGGAATCAACTCCCATACATCCAGCAGCCCCCCCCCCACCATGTGAGGAGCGTCCTCCTTGCAAAGCTGGGGAACCGTACCGAGGCGTCTGTGAGTAAACGTGAGCTGAGCCCCGGGCCAGCTGCTGCTGAACTGTTCCCACCCTTCCCAGGTAAAACACCTGAATATGTACAAGGGCTTGAAAGCCTAGAGGAAGGGCCGTGGAGCCACACCAGTGACAGTACACAGGCCCACTTGGTGCCTGCAGGCCAGCCAGGATGGTCCTGGCCGCGGGCGCTCTTCTGGAAGCTTTCCATTTCCCTGCCTGAGATACCCCTCCTGTCCCGGCCCCCAATCCTTTTTTTCCTTCCTCACCTCAGCCCGGAGAGAAATTCCAGCGGAAGTTATGGGTGACACATCCTCTTCTTTACAGGTGGCAGCCTGGCCACTCCTGCAGAAAGTCCAGCAGAGCCCCACTCACACCGGGCCACCAACAAAGCCGTGGACCCTCACACCCTCCCACCAGCACAGCCCCGAGACTGCTGACGGGGCAGAGGATATGGAGTCAGGCCCAGCTGCAGGGGCTATTGCTGCCTGGAGCGCTGTTTCTATTGCCCTCAACCCAGGCACACCAGGGGAGGGCTTGCCGGCAGGGTCAGGCTGCCCACGTCAGCTAACCCTCAGCCCTCAGGGCATCACATTGCAGAAAATGGACCTCTCAAAGACAGAATATTAGCCAAGGAAAAAAGGGACGCAATGCCATGTGCAGCACCGTAGATGTGTCTAGAGGTAATCACGTGACTTGTAGTAAGTCAGAAAGTGAAAGACACATATCGTATGATATCACTTATAGGTGTTACCTAAAAATTGATACCAGGGCAGATATTTCTGCGGAGAAGGGCAATCACAGATTCATTAAACAAACTTATGGTTCACCAATGGAAAGCTGTGAGGATTCGATACATTACGATATTGGGGTTAACAGACATATACAAACACAGGTGAAATATATCATCACCAAAGACCTATGGAATACCAAGAGAAGACTACTCAACATTCTGTCATAACGTACATGGGAAAAGGATCCCAGGAAGAAGAGACATATATATATATATATATATATATATATATATATATATATATATATATTTATGTGTGTGTGTGTGTGTGTGTGTGTGTGTGTGTGTGTGTGTGTATAAAAGAAACACATCTTGCACACGTACAACAAGCCGAACGTTGTAACCAAACTTGCTGTAATAAAAAATAAAAATAAATAAATTAAAAACACGAACAAGAAGTAGTGAGGCAAACCTGAGGGGCTCTCTCCTGGCACATTCCATTCTAAATTCCAATCCAGAACGCGACTTCCACTGAGGCTCTGCTGCCCTAGTAACCAGATTTGGTAAAGGAGAACTGCTGCCACCTTGTGGCCGTTTCACACAATAGCAGCTTTAATCCCAGCGCTAATGGTCAGTTGATATTCACAATCATTGCAGGCCTGTAAATAACACCTGCCCTGAAAAGAAATCCTGGGGTCATATATCGACCAAAAAATTCAAAAGACGTCCATGTTTCCAAACGACAGTTCCAAGAGGCATATTTTATGCACATTAGTGTTCTGCTTCTTTTGCTTTCTTGCTTTCTTTGTTAAAAAAACGGGAATGGAAAAAGGCAACCCTCAGAATGGGCGAAAACGTTCGCAAACGAATCAATGGACAAAGGTTTAAGCTCCAATATATATAAACAGCACATGCAGCTTAATATTAATAAAACAAACAACCCAATACAAAAATGGGCAGAAGGTCTAAATAGGCATTTCTTCAAAGAAGACACAGAGATGGCCAAGACGCACATGGAAAGCTGCTCAACATCACTAATTATTAGAGAAATGCAAATCAAAACGACAATGAGGTATGACCTCACACCTCTTAGAATCGGCATCATCAGAAAATCTACAAACCACAAATTCTGGGGAGGGTGTGGACAAAAGGAACCCTCTTCCACTACTGGTGGGAATGTAAATTGATACAGTCACTGGGGAGAACAGTATGGAGGTTCCTTTAAAATACTAAAAAGAGAATTACCATAGGATCCAGCAATCCCACTTCTGGGCATATACCCAGAGAAAACCATAAATCAAAAGGACACATTCACCACAATGCTCATTGCAGCCCTATTTACAATAGCCAGGTAATGGAAGCAACCTAAATGCCCACAGACAGACGAATGGATAAAGATGTGGTACATATATAAAATGGAATATTACTCAGCCATAAAAAGGAATGGAACTGGGTCATTTGTAGAGAAGTCGATGGATCTAGAGACTGTCATACAGAGTGAAGTAATTCAGAAAGAGGAAAACAAATATTGTATATTAATGCCTACATGTGGAACCTAGACAATTGGTACAGATGAACTGGTTTGCAGGGCAGAAATAGAGACACAGAGGTAGAGAACAAACGTATGGACACCAAGTGGGGGAAGCAATGGGGGGTGGTGGTGGTGGTGGGATGAGTTGGGAGATTGGGATTGACCTGTATTCATGTATATGCATAAAATAGATAACTAATAATAACCTGCTGTATAAAAAAAATAAATAAAATTAAATTTCAATTTTTTTTCAATATAAAATTTAATAATAAAACAGAAAAAAGTTCTTCCATTCACACAGATGTATTTATAGGAATGAATTATTTCCATGCTTATATCTATAAACGCATAAAAGAGGAATAAAATCTAACTTGAACCCAAAAAGGAAAAGAAAATCCGTGAACCCAACAGTTATACAGAGGAAAACCCTATCAAGGCACTAGCTCCAGCGGGAAACAATTCTGAAATTGGTCAGAGGTGGGGAATCATCTCCCATACATCCAGCAGCCCCCCCCCCCACCATGCGAGGAGCGTCCTCCTTGCAAAGCTGGGGAACCGTACCGAGGCGTCTGTGAGTAAACGTGAGCTGAGCCCCGGGCCAGCTGCTGCTGAACTGTTCCCACCCTTCCCAGGTAAAACACCTGAATATGTACAAGGGCTTGAAAGCCTAGAGGAAGGGCCGTGGAGCCACACCAGTGACAGTACACAGGCCCACTTGGTGCCTGCAGGCCCGCCAGGATGGTCCTGGCCCCGGGCGCTCTTCTGGAAGCTTTCCATTTCCCTGCCTGAGATACCCCTCCTGTCCCGGCCCCCACTCCTTTTTTTCCTTCCTCACCTCCGCCCGGAGAGAAATTCCAGCGGAAGTTATGGGTGACACATCCTCTTCTTTACAGGTGGCAGCCTGGCCACTCCTGCAGAAAGTCCAGCAGAGCCCCACTCACACCGGGCCACCAACAAAGCCGTGGATCCTCACACCCTCCCACCAGCACAGCCCCGAGACTGCTGACGGGGCAGAGGATATGGAGTCAGGCCCAGCTGCAGGGCCTATTGCTGCCTGGAACGCTGTTTCTATTGCCCTCAACCCAGGCACACCTGGGGAGGGCTTGCCGGCAGGGTCAGGCTGCCCACGTCAGCTAACCCTCAGCCCTCAGGGCATCACATTGCAGAAAATGGACCTCTCAAAGACAGAATATTAGCCAAGGAAAAAAGGGACGCAATGCCATGTGCAGCACCGTAGATGTGTCTAGAGGTAATCACGTGACTTGTAGTAAGTCAGAAAGTGAAAGACACATATCGTATGATATCACTTATAGGTGTTACCTAAAAATTGATACCAGGGCAGATATTTCCGCGGAGAAGGGCAATCACAGATTCATTAAACAAACTTATGGTTCACCAATGGAAAGCTGTGAGGATTCGATACATTACGATATTGGGGTTAACAGACATATACAAACACAGGTGAAATATATCATCACCAAAGACCTATGGAATACCAAGAGAAGACTACTCAACATTCTGTCATAACGTACATGGGAAAAGGATCCCAGGAAGAAGAGACATATATATATATATATATATATATGTGTGTGTGTGTGTGTGTGTGTGTGTGTGTGTGTGTGTGTGTATAAAAGAAACACATCTTGCACACGTACAACAAGCCGAACGTTGTAACCAAACTTGCTGTAATAAAAAATAAAAATAAATAAATTAAAAACACGAACAAGAAGTAGTGAGGCAAACCTGAGGGGCTCTCTCCTGGCACATTCCATTCTAAATTCCAATCCAGAACGCGACTTCCACTGAGGCTCTGCTGCCCTAGTAACCAGATTTGGTAAAGGAGAACTGCTGCCACCTTGTGGCCGTTTCACACAATAGCAGCTTTAATCCCAGCGCTAATGGTCAGTTGATATTCACAATCATTGCAGGCCTGTAAATGACACCTGCCCTGAAAACAAATCCTGGGGTCATATATCGACCAAAAAATTCAAAAGACGTCCATATTTCCAAACGACAGTTTCAAGAGGCATATTTGACGCACATTAGTGTTCTGCTTCTTTTGCTTTCTTGCTTTCTTTGTTAAAAAAACGGGAATGGAAAAAGGCAACCCTCAGAATGGGCGAAAACGTTCGCAAACGAATCAATGGACAAAGGTTTAAGCTCCAATATATATAAACAGCACATGCAGCTTAATATTAATAAAACAAACAACCCAATACAAAAATGGGCAGAAGGTCTAAATAGGCATTTCTTCAAAGAAGACACAGAGATGGCCAAGACGCACATGGAAAGCTGCTCAACATCACTAATTATTAGAGAAATGCAAATCAAAACGACAATGAGGTATGACCTCACACCTCTTAGAATCGGCATCATCAGAAAATCTACAAACCACAAATTCTGGGGAGGGTGTGGACAAAAGGAACCCTCTTCCACTACTGGTGGGAATGTAAATTGATACAGTCACTGGGGAGAACAGTATGGAGGTTCCTTTAAAATACTAAAAAGAGAATTACCATAGGATCCAGCAATCCCACTTCTGGGCATATACCCAGAGAAAACCATAAATCCAAAAGACACATTCACCACAATGCTCATTGCAGCCCTATTTACAATAGCCAGGTAATGGAAGCAAACTAAATGCCCACAGACAGACGAATGGATAAAGATGTGGTACATATATAAAATGGAATATTACTCAGCCATAAAAAGGAATGGAACTGGGTCATTTGTAGAGAAGTCGATGGATCTAGAGACTGTCATACAGAGTGAAGTAATTCAGAAAGAGGAAAACAAATATTGTATATTAATGCCTACATGTGGAACCTAGACAAATGGTACAGATGAACTGGTTTGCAGGGCAGAAATAGAGACACAGAGGTAGAGAACAAACGTATGGACACCAAGTGGGGGAAGCAATGGGGGTGGTGGTGGTGGTGGGATGAGTTGGGAGATTGGGATCGACCTGTATTCATGTATATGCATAAAATAGATAACTAATAATAACCTGCTGTATAAAAAAATAAATAAAATTAAATTTCAATTTTTTTTCAATATAAAATTTAAAAATAAAACAGAAAAAAGTTCTTCCATTCACACAGATGTATTTATAGGAATGAATTATTTCCATGCTTATATCTATAAATGCATAAAAGAGGAATAAAATCTAACTTGAACCCAAAAAGGAAAAGAAAATCCCTGAACCCAACAGTTATACAGAGGAAAACCCTATCAAGGCACTAGCTCCAGCGGGAAACAATTCTGAAATTGGTCAGAGGTGGGGAATCATCTCCCATACATCCAGCAGCCCCCCCCCACCATGCGAGGAGCGTCCTCCTTGCAAAGCTGGGGAACCGTACCGAGGCGTCTGTGAGTAAACGTGAGCTGAGCCCCGGGCCAGCTGCTGCTGAACTGTTCCCACCCTTCCCAGGTAAAACACCTGAATATGTACAAGGGCTTGAAAGCCTAGAGGAAGGGCCGTGGAGCCACACCAGTGACAGTACACAGGCCCACTTGGTGCCTGCAGGCCCGCCAGGATGGTCCTGGCCCCGGGCGCTCTTCTGGAAGCTTTCCATTTCCCTGCCTGAGATACCCCTCCTGTCCCGGCCCCCACACCTTTTTTTCCTTCCTCACCTCCGCCCGGAGAGAAATTCCAGCGGAAGTTATGGGTGACACATCCTCTTCTTTACAGGTGGCAGCCTGGCCACTCCTGCAGAAAGTCCAGCAGAGCCCCACTCACACCGGGCCACCAACAAAGCCGTGGATCCTCACACCCTCCCACCAGCACAGCCCCGAGACTGCTGACGGGGCAGAGGATATGGAGTCAGGCCCAGCTGCAGGGCCTATTGCTGCCTGGAGCGCTGTTTCTATTGCCCTCAACCCAGGCACACCAGGGGAGGCCTTGCCGGCAGGGTCAGGCTGCCCACGTCAGCTAACCCTCAGCCCTCAGGGCATCACATTGCAGAAAATGGACCTCTCAAAGACAGAATATTAGCCAAGGAAAAAAGGGACGCAATGCCATGTGCAGCACCGTAGATGTGTCTAGAGGTAATCACGTGACTTGTAGTAAGTCAGAAAGTGAAAGACACATATCGTATGATATCACTTATAGGTGTTACCTAAAAATTGATACCAGGGCAGATATTTCCGCGGAGAAGGGCAATCACAGATTCATTAAACAAACTTATGGTTCACCAATGGAAAGCTGTGAGGATTCGATACATTACGATATTGGGGTTAACAGACATATACAAACACAGGTGAAATATATCATCACCAAAGACCTATGGAATACCAAGAGAAGACTACTCAACATTCTGTCATAACGTACATGGGAAAAGGATCCCAGGAAGAAGAGACATATATATATATATATATATATATATATATATATATATATATATATATATATATGTGTGTGTGTGTGTGTGTGTGTGTGTGTGTGTGTATAAAAGAAACACATCTTGCACACGTACAACAAGCCGAACGTTGTAACCAAACTTGCTGTAATAAAAAATAAAAATAAATAAATTAAAAACACGAACAAGAAGTAGTGAGGCAAACCTGAGGGGCTCTCTCCTGGCACATTCCATTCTAAATTCCAATCCAGAACGCGACTTCCACTGAGGCTCTGCTGCCCTAGTAACCAGATTTGGTAAAGGAGAACTGCTGCCACCTTGTGGCCGTTTCACACAATAGCAGCTTTAATCCCAGCGCTAATGGTCAGTTGATATTCACAATCATTGCAGGCCTGTAAATGACACCTGCCCTGAAAAGAAATCCTGGGGTCATATATCGACCAAAAAATTCAAAAGACGTCCATGTTTCCAAACGACAGTTCCAAGAGGCATATTTTATGCACATTAGTGTTCTGCTTCTTTTGCTTTCTTGCTTTCTTTGTTAAAAAAACGGGAATGGAAAAAGGCAACCCTCAGAATGGGCGAAAACGTTCGCAAACGAATCAATGGACAAAGGTTTAAGCTCCAATATATATAAACAGCACATGCAGCTTAATATTAATAAAACAAACAACCCAATACAAAAATGGGCAGAAGGTCTAAATAGGCATTTCTTCAAAGAAGACACAGAGATGGCCAAGACGCACATGGAAAGCTGCTCAACATCACTAATTATTAGAGAAATGCAAATCAAAACTACAATGAGGTATGACCTCACACCTCTTAGAATCGGCATCATCAGAAAATCTACAAACCACAAATTCTGGGGAGGGTGTGGACAAAAGGAACCCTCTTCCACTACTGGTGGGAATGTAAATTGATACAGTCACTGGGGAGAACAGTATGGAGGTTCCTTTAAAATACTAAAAAGAGAATTACCATAGGATCCAGCAATCCCACTTCTGGGCATATACCCAGAGAAAACCATAAATCAAAAGGACACATTCACCACAATGCTCATTGCAGCCCTATTTACAATAGCCAGGTAATGGAAGCAACCTAAATGCCCACAGACAGACGAATGGATAAAGATGTGGTATATATATAAAATGGAATATTACTCAGCCATAAAAAGGAATGGAACTGGGTCATTTGTAGAGAAGTCGATGGATCTAGAGACTGTCATACAGAGTGAAGTAATTCAGAAAGAGGAAAACAAATATTGTATATTAATGCCTACATGTGGAACCTAGACAATTGGTACAGATGAACTGGTTTGCAGGGCAGAAATAGAGACACAGAGGTAGAGAACAAACGTATGGACACCAAGTGGGGGAAGCAATGGGGGGTGGTGGTGGTGGTGGGATGAGTTGGGAGATTGGGATTGACCTGTATTCATGTATATGCATAAAATAGATAACTAATAATAACCTGCTGTATAAAAAAAATAAATAAAATTAAATTTCAATTTTTTTTCAATATAAAATTTAATAATAAAACAGAAAAAAGTTCTTCCATTCACACAGATGTATTTATAGGAATGAATTATTTCCATGCTTATATCTATAAATGCATAAAAGAGGAATAAAATCTAACTTGAACCCAAAAAGGAAAAGAAAATCCCTGAACCCAACAGTTATACAGAGGAAAACCCTATCAAGGCACTAGCTCCAGCGGGAAACAATTCTGAAATTGGTCAGAGGTGGGGAATCATCTCCCATACATCCAGCAGCCGCCCCCCCACCATGCGAGGAGCGTCCTCCTTGCAAAGCTGGGGAACCGTACCGAGGCGTCTGTGAGTAAACGTGAGCTGAGCCCCGGGCCAGCTGCTGCTGAACTGTTCCCACCCTTCCCAGGTAAAACACCTGAATATGTACAAGGGCTTGAAAGCCTAGAGGAAGGGCCGTGGAGCCACACCAGTGACAGTACACAGGCCCACTTGGTGCCTGCAGGCCCGCCAGGATGGTCCTGGCCCCGGGCGCTCTTCTGGAAGCTTTCCATTTCCCTGCCTGAGATACCCCTCCTGTCCCGGCCCCCACTCCTTTTTTTCCTTCCTCACCTCCGCCCGGAGAGAAATTCCAGCGGAAGTTATGGGTGACACATCCTCTTCTTTACAGGTGGCAGCCTGGCCACTCCTGCAGAAAGTCCAGCAGAGCCCCACTCACACCGGGCCACCAACAAAGCCGTGGATCCTCACACCCTCCCACCAGCACAGCCCCGAGACTGCTGACGGGGCAGAGGATATGGAGTCAGGCCCAGCTGCAGGGGCTATTGCTGCCTGGAGCGCTGTTTCTATTGCCCTCAACCCAGGCACACCTGGGGAGGGCTTGCCGGCAGGGTCAGGCTGCCCACGTCAGCTAACCCTCAGCCCTCAGGGCATCACATTGCAGAAAATGGACCTCTCAAAGACAGAATATTAGCCAAGGAAAAAAGGGACGCAATGCCATGTGCAGCACCGTAGATGTGTCTAGAGGTAATCACGTGACTTGTAGTAAGTCAGAAAGTGAAAGACACATATCGTATGATATCACTTATAGGTGTTACCTAAAAATTGATACCAGGGCAGATATTTCCGCGGAGAAGGGCAATCACAGATTCATTAAACAAACTTATGGTTCACCAATGGAAAGCTGTGAGGATTCGATACATTACGATATTGGGGTTAACAGACATATACAAACACAGGTGAAATATATCATCACCAAAGACCTATGGAATACCAAGAGAAGACTACTCAACATTCTGTCATAACGTACATGGGAAAAGGATCCCAGGAAGAAGAGACATATATATATATATATATATATATATATATATATATATATATATGTGTGTGTGTGTGTGTGTGTGTGTGTGTGTGTGTGTGTGTATAAAAGAAACACATCTTGCACACGTACAACAAGCCGAACGTTGTAACCAAACTTGCTGTAATAAAAAATAAAAATAAATAAATTAAAAACACGAACAAGAAGTAGTGAGGCAAACCTGAGGGGCTCTCTCCTGGCACATTCCATTCTAAATTCCAATCCAGAACGCGACTTCCACTGAGGCTCTGCTGCCCTAGTAACCAGATTTGGTAAAGGAGAACTGCTGCCACCTTGTGGCCGTTTCACACAATAGCAGCTTTAATCCCAGCGCTAATGGTCAGTTGATATTCACAATCATTGCAGGCCTGTAAATGACACCTGCCCTGAAAACAAATCCTGGGGTCATATATCGACCAAAAAATTCAAAAGACGTCCATATTTCCAAACGACAGTTCCAAGAGGCATATTTGACGCACATTAGTGTTCTGCTTCTTTTGCTTTCTTGCTTTCTTTGTTAAAAAAACGGGAATGGAAAAAGGCAACCCTCAGAATGGGCGAAAACGTTCGCAAACGAATCAATGGACAAAGGTTTAAGCTCCAATATATATAAACAGCACATGCAGCTTAATATTAATAAAACAAACAACCCAATACAAAAATGGGCAGAAGGTCTAAATAGGCATTTCTTCAAAGAAGACACAGAGATGGCCAAGACGCACATGGAAAGCTGCTCAACATCACTAATTATTAGAGAAATGCAAATCAAAACTACAATGAGGTATGACCTCACACCTCTTAGAATCGGCATCATCAGAAAATCTACAAACCACAAATTCTGGGGAGGGTGTGGACAAAAGGAACCCTCTTCCACTACTGGTGGGAATGTAAATTGATACAGTCACTGGGGAGAACAGTATGGAGGTTCCTTTAAAATACTAAAAAGAGAATTACCATAGGATCCAGCAATCCCACTTCTGGGCATATACCCAGAGAAAACCATAAATCCAAAAGACACATTCACCACAATGCTCATTGCAGCCCTATTTACAATAGCCAGGTAATGGAAGCAAACTAAATGCCCACAGACAGACGAATGGATAAAGATGTGGTACATATATAAAATGGAATATTACTCAGCCATAAAAAGGAATGGAACTGGGTCATTTGTAGAGAAGTCGATGGATCTAGAGACTGTCATACAGAGTGAAGTAATTCAGAAAGAGGAAAACAAATATTGTATATTAATGCCTACATGTGGAACCTAGACAAATGGTACAGATGAACTGGTTTGCAGGGCAGAAATAGAGACACAGAGGTAGAGAACAAACATATGGACACCAAGTGGGGGAAGCAATGGGGGTGGTGGTGGTGGTGGGATGAGTTGGGAGATTGGGATCGACCTGTATTCATGTATATGCATAAAATAGATAACTAATAATAACCTGCTGTATAAAAAAATAAATAAAATTAAATTTCAATTTTTTTTCAATATAAAATTTAAAAATAAAACAGAAAAAAGTTCTTCCATTCACACAGATGTATTTATAGGAATGAATTATTTCCATGCTTATATCTATAAATGCATAAAAGAGGAATAAAATCTAACTTGAACCCAAAAAGGAAAAGAAAATCCCTGAACCCAACAGTTATACAGAGGAAAACCCTATCAAGGCACTAGCTCCAGCGGGAAACAATTCTGAAATTGGTCAGAGGTGGGGAATCATCTCCCATACATCCAGCAGCCCCCCCCCCACCATGCGAGGAGCGTCCTCCTTGCAAAGCTGGGGAACCGTACCGAGGCGTCTGTGAGTAAACGTGCGCTGAGCCCCGGGCCAGCTGCTGCTGAACTGTTCCCACCCTTCCCAGGTAAAACACCTGAATATGTACAAGGGCTTGAAAGCCTAGAGGAAGGGCCGTGGAGCCACACCAGTGACAGTACACAGGCCCACTTGGTGCCTGCAGGCCCGCCAGGATGGTCCTGGCCCCGGGCGCTCTTCTGGAAGCTTTCCATTTCCCTGCCTGAGATACCCCTCCTGTCCCGGCCCCCACTCCTTTTTTTCCTTCCTCACCTCCGCCCGGAGAGAAATTCCAGCGGAAGTTATGGGTGACACATCCTCTTCTTTACAGGTGGCAGCCTGGCCACTCCTGCAGAAAGTCCAGCAGAGCCCCACTCACACCGGGCCACCAACAAAGCCGTGGATCCTCACACCCTCCCACCAGCACAGCCCCGAGACTGCTGACGGGGCAGAGGATATGGAGTCAGGCCCAGCTGCAGGGCCTATTGCTGCCTGGAGCGCTGTTTCTATTGCCCTCAACCCAGGCACACCTGGGGAGGGCTTGCCGGCAGGGTCAGGCTGCCCACGTCAGCTAACCCTCAGCCCTCAGGGCATCACATTGCAGAAAATGGACCTCTCAAAGACAGAATATTAGCCAAGGAAAAAAGGGACGCAATGCCATGTGCAGCACCGTAGATGTGTCTAGAGGTAATCACGTGACTTGTAGTAAGTCAGAAAGTGAAAGTCACATATCGTATGATATCACTTATAGGTGTTACCTAAAAATTGATACCAGGGCAGATATTTCCGCGGAGAAGGGCAATCACAGATTCATTAAACAAACTTATGGTTCACCAATGGAAAGCTGTGAAGATTCGATACATTACGATATTGGGGTTAACAGACATATACAAACACAGGTAAAATATATCATCACCAAAGACCTATGGAATACCAAGAGAAGACTACTCAACATTCTGTCATAACGTACATGGGAAAAGGATCCCAGGAAGAAGAGACATATATATATATATATATATATATATATATATATATATATATATATATATATATATATATATGTGTGTGTGTGTGTGTGTAAAAGAAACACATCTTGCACACGTACAACAAGCCGAACGTTGTAACCAAACTTGCTGTAATAAAAAATAAAAATAAATAAATTAAAAACACGAACAAGAAGTAGTGAGGCAAACTTGAGGGGCTTTCTCCTGGCACATTCCATTCTAAATTCCAATCCAGAATGCGACTTCCACTGAGGCTCTGCTGCCCTAGTAACCAGATTTGGTAAGGGAGAACTGCTGCCACCTTGTGGCCGTTTCACACAATAGCAGCTTTAATCCCAGCGCTAATGGTCAGTTGATATTCACAATCATTGCAGGCCTGTAAATGACACCTGCCCTGAAAACAAATCCTGGGGTCATATATCGACCAAAAAATTCAAAAGACGTCCATATTTCCAAACGACAGTTCCATGAGGCATATTTGACGCACATTAGTGTTCTGCTTCTTTTGCTTTCTTGCTTTCTTTGTTAAAAAAACGGGAATGGAAAAAGGCAACCCTCAGAATGGGCGAAAACGTTCGCAAACGAATCAATGGACAAAGGTTTAAGCTCCAATATATATAAACAGCACATGCAGCTTAATATTAATAAAACAAACAACCCAATACAAAAATGGGCAGAAGGTCTAAATAGGCATTTCTTCAAAGAAGACACAGAGATGGCCAAGACGCACATGGAAAGCTGCTCAACATCACTAATTATTAGAGAAATGCAAATCAAAACTACAATGAGGTATGACCTCACACCTCTTAGAATCGGCATCATCAGAAAATCTACAAACCACAAATTCTGGGGAGGGTGTGGACAAAAGGAACCCTCTTCCACTACTGGTGGGAATGTAAATTGATACAGTCACTGGGGAGAACAGTATGGAGGTTCCTTTAAAATACTAAAAGGAGAATTACCATAGGATCCAGCAATCCCACTTCTGGGCATATACCCAGAGAAAACCATAAATCCAAAAGACACATTCACCACAATGCTCATTGCAGCCCTATTTACAATAGCCAGGTAATGGAAGCAACCTAAATGCCCACAGACAGACGAATGGATAAAGATGTGGTACATATATAAAATGGAATATTACTCAGCCATAAAAAGGAATTGAACTGGGTCATTTGTAGAGAAGTCGATGGATCTAGAGACTGTCATACAGAGTGAAGTAATTCAGAAAGAGGAAAACAAATATTGTATATTAATGCCTACATGTGGAACCTAGACAAATGGTACAGATGAACTGGTTTGCAGGGCAGAAATAGAGACACAGAGGTAGAGAACAAACGTATGGACACCAAGTGGGGGAAGCAATGGGGGGTGGTGGTGGTGGTGGGATGAGTTGGGAGATTGGGATTGACCTGTATTCATGTATATGCATAAAATAGATAACTAATAATAACCTGCTTTATAAAAAAAATAAATAAAATTAAATTTCAATTTTTTTTCAATATAAAATTTAAAAATAAAACAGAAAAAAGTTCTTCCATTCACACAGATGTATTTATAGGAATGAATTATTTCCATGCTTATATCTATAAATGCATAAAAGAGGAATAAAATCTAACTTGAACCCAAAAAGGAAAAGAAAATCCCTGAACCCAACAGTTATACAGAGGAAAACCCTATCAAGGCACTAGCTCCAGCGGGAAACAATTCTGAAATTGGTCGGAGGTTGGGAATCATCTCCTATACATCCAGCAGCCCCCCCCCCCACCATGCGAGGAGCGTCCTCCTTGCAAAGCTGGGGAACCGTACCGAGGCGTCTGTGAGTAAACGTGAGCTGAGCCCCGGGCCAGCTGCTGCTGAACTGTTCCCACCCTTCCCAGGTAAAACACCTGAATATGTACAAGGGCTTGAAAGCCTAGAGGAAGGGCCGTGGAGCCACACCGGCGACAGTACACAGGCCCACTTGGTGCCTGCAGGCCAGCCAGGATGGTCCTGGCCCTGGGCGCTCTTCTGGAAGCTTTCCATTTCCCTGCCTGAGATACCCCTCCTGTCCCGGCCCCCACTCCTTTTTTTCCTTCCTCACCTCAGCCCGGAGAGAAATTCCAGCGGAAGTTATGGGTGACACATCCTCTTCTTTACAGGTGGCAGCCTGGCCACTCCTGCAGAAAGTCCAGCAGAGCCCCACTCACACCGGGCCACCAACAAAGCCGTGGACCCTCACACCCTCCCACCAGCACAGCCCCGAGACTGCTGACGGGGCAGAGGATATGGAGTCAGGCCCAGCTGCAGGGGCTATTGCTGCCTGGAGCGCTGTTTCTATTGCCCTCAACCCAGGCACACCTGGGGAGGGCTTGCCGGCAGGGTCAGGCTGCCCAGGTCAGCTAACCCTCAGCCCTCAGGGCACCACATTGCAGAAAATGGACCTCTCAAAGACAGAATATTAGCCAAGGAAAAAAGGGACGCAATGCCATGTGCAGCACCGTAGATGTGTCTAGAGGTAATCACGTGACTTGTAGTAAGTCAGAAAGTGAAAGACACATATCGTATGATATCACTTATAGGTGTTACCTAAAAATTGATACCAGGGCAGATATTTCCGCGGAGAAGGGCAATCACAGATTCATTAAACAAACTTATGGTTCACCAATGGAAAGCTGTGAGGATTCGATACATTACGATATTGGGGTTAACAGACATATACAAACACAGGTAAAATATATCATCACCAAAGACCTATGGAATACCAAGAGAAGACTACTCAACATTCTGTCATAACGTACATGGGAAAAGGATCCCAGGAAGAAGAGACATATATATATATATATATATATATATATATATATATATATATATATATATATATATAAATATATATATATATATGTGTGTGTGTGTGTGTGTGTGTGTGTGTGTGTGTGTGTGTGTGTGTATAAAAGAAACACATCTTGCACACGTACAACAAGCCGAACGTTGTAACCAAACTTGCTGTAATAAAAAATAAAAATAAATAAATTAAAAACACGAACAAGAAGTAGTGAGGCAAACCTGAGGGGCTCTCTCCTGGCACATTCCATTCTAAATTCCAATCCAGAACGCGACTTCCACTGAGGCTCTGCTGCCCTAGTAACCAGATTTGGTAAGGGAGAACTGCTGCCAACTTGTGGCCGTTTCACACAATAGCAGCTTTAATCCCAGCGCTAATGGTCAGTTGATATTCACAATCATTGCAGGCCTGTAAATGACACCTGCCCTGAAAACAAATCCTGGGGTCATATATCGACCAAAAAATTCAAAAGACGTCCATATTTCCAAACGACAGTTTCAAGAGGCATATTTGACGCACATTAGTGTTCTGCTTCTTTTGCTTTCTTGCTTTCTTTGTTAAAAAAACGGGAATGGAAAAAGGCAACCCTCAGAATGGGCGAAAACGTTCGCAAACGAATCAATGGACAAAGGTTTAAGCTCCAATATATATAAAGAGCACATGCAGCTTAATATTAATAAAACAAACAACCCAATACAAAAATGGGCAGAAGGTCTAAATAGGCATTTCTTCAAAGAAGACACAGAAATAGCCAAGACGCACATGGAAAGCTGCTCAACATCACTAATTATTAGAGAAATGCAAATCAAAACTACAATGAGGTATGACCTCACACCTCTTAGAATCGGCATCATCAGAAAATCTACAAACCACAAATTCTGGGGAGGGTGTGGACAAAAGGAACCCTCTTCCACTACTGGTGGGAATGTAAATTGATACAGTCACTGGGGAGAACAGTATGGAGGTTCCTTTAAAATACTAAAAAGAGAATTACCATAGGATCCAGCAATCCCACTTCTGGGCATATACCCAGAGAAAACCATAAATCCAAAAGACACATTCACCACAATGCTCATTGCAGCCCTATTTACAATAGCCAGGTAATGGAAGCAAACTAAATGCCCACAGACAGACGAATGGATAAAGATGTGGTACATATATAAAATGGAATATTACTCAGCCATAAAAAGGAATGGAACTGGGTCATTTGTAGAGAAGTCGATGGATCTAGAGACTGTCATACAGAGTGAAGTAATTCAGAAAGAGGAAAACAAATATTGTATATTAATGCCTACATGTGGAACCTAGACAAATGGTACAGATGAACTGGTTTGCAGGGCAGAAATAGAGACACAGAGGTAGAGAACAAACGTATGGACACCAAGTGGGGGAAGCAATGGGGGTGGTGGTGGTGGTGGGATGAGTTGGGAGATTGGGATCGACCTGTATTCATGTATATGCATAAAATAGATAACTAATAATAACCTGCTGTATAAAAAAATAAATAAAATTAAATTTCAATTTTTTTTCAATATAAAATTTAAAAATAAAACAGAAAAAATTTCTTCCATTCACACAGATGTATTTATAGGAATGAATTATTTCCATGCTTATATCTATAAATGCATAAAAGAGGAATAAAATCTAACTTGAACCCAAAAAGGAAAAGAAAATCCCTGAACCCAACAGTTATACAGAGGAAAACCCTATCAAGGCACTAGCTCCAGCGGGAAACAATTCTGAAATTGGTCAGAGGTGGGGAATCATCTCCCATACATCCAGCAGCCCCCCCCCCACCATGTGAGGAGCGTCCTCCTTGCAAAGCTGGGGAACCGTACCGAGGCGTCTGTGAGTAAACGTGAGCTGAGCCCCGGGCCAGCTGCTGCTGAACTGTTCCCACCCTTCCCAGGTAAAACACCTGAATATGTACAAGGGCTTGAAAGCCTAGAGGAAGGGCCGTGGAGCCACACCAGTGACAGTACACAGGCCCACTTGGTGCCTGCAGGCCAGCCAGGATGGTCCTGGCCGCGGGCGCTCTTCTGGAAGCTTTCCATTTCCCTGCCTGAGATACCCCTCCTGTCCCGGCCCCCAATCCTTTTTTTCCTTCCTCACCTCAGCCCGGAGAGAAATTCCAGCAGAAGTTATGGGTGACACATCCTCTTCTTTACAGGTGGCAGCCTGGCCACTCCTGCAGAAAGTCCAGCAGAGCCCCACTCACACCGGGCCACCAACAAAGCCATGGACCCTCACACCCTCCCACCAGCACAGCCCCGAGACTGCTGACGGGGCAGAGGATATGGAGTCAGGCCCAGCTGCAGGGGCTATTGCTGCCTGGAGCGCTGTTTCTATTGCCCTCAACCCAGGCACACCTGGGGAGGGCTTGCCAGCAGGGTCAGGCTGCCCACGTCAGCTAACCCTCAGCCCTCAGGGCATCACATTGCAGAAAATGGACCTCTCAAAGACAGAATATTAGCCATGGAAAAAAGGGACGCAATGCCATGTGCAGCACCGTAGATGTGTCTAGAGGTAATCACGTGACTTGTAGTAAGTCAGAAAGTGAAAGACACATATCGTATGATATCACTTATAGGTGTTACCTAAAAATTGATACCAGGGCAGATATTTCCGCGGAGAAGGGCAATCACAGATTCATTAAACAAACTTATGGTTCACCAATGGAAAGCTGTGAGGATTCGATACATTACGATATTGGGGTTAACAGACATATACAAACACAGGTGAAATATATCATCACCAAAGACCTATGGAATACCAAGAGAAGACTACTCAACATTCTGTCATAACGTACATGGGAAAAGGATCCCAGGAAGAAGAGACATATATATATATATATATATATATATATATATATATATATATGTGTGTGTGTGTGTGTGAGTGTGTGTGTGTGTGTGTGTATAAAAGAAACACATCTTGCACACGTACAACAAGCCGAACGTTGTAACCAAACTTGCTGTAATAAAAAATAAAAATAAATAAATTAAAAACACGAACAAGAAGTAGTGAGGCAAACCTGAGGGGCTCTCTCCTGGCACATTCCATTCTAAATTCCAATCCAGAACGCGACTTCCACTGAGGCTCTGCTGCCCTAGTAACCAGATTTGGTAAAGGAGAACTGCTGCCACCTTGTGGCCGTTTCACACAATAGCAGCTTTAATCCCAGCGCTAATGGTCAGTTGATATTCACAATCATTGCAGGCCTGTAAATGACACCTGCCCTGAAAACAAATCCTGGGGTCATATATCGACCAAAAAATTCAAAAGACGTCCATATTTCCAAACGACAGTTCCAAGAGGCATATTTGACGCACATTAGTGTTCTGCTTCTTTTGCTTTCTTTCTTTCTTTGTTAAAAAAACGGGAATGGAAAAAGGCAACCCTCAGAATGGGCGAAAACGTTTGCAAACGAATCAATGGACAAAGGTTTAAGCTCCAATATATATAAACAGCACATGCAGCTTAATATTAATAAAACAAACAACTCAGTACAAAAATGGGCAGAAGGTCTAAATAGGCATTTCTTCAAAGAAGACACAGAGATGGCCAAGACGCACATGGAAAGCTGCTCAACATCACTAATTATTAGAGAAATGCAAATCAAAACTACAATGAGGTATGACCTCACACCTCTTAGAATCGGCATCATCAGAAAATCTACAAACCACAAATTCTGGGGAGGGTGTGGACAAAAGGAACCCTCTTCCACTACTGGTGGGAATGTAAATTGATACAGTCACTGGGGAGAACAGTATGGAGGTTCCTTTAAAATACTAAAAAGAGAATTACCATAGGATCCAGCAATCCCACTTCTGGGCATATACCCAGAGAAAACCATAAATCCAAAAGACACATTCACCACAATGCTCATTGCAGCCCTATTTACAATAGCCAGGTAATGGAAGCAACCTAAATGCCCACAGACAGACGAATGGATAAAGATGTGGTACATATATAAAATGGAATATTACTCAGCCATAAAAAGGAATGGAACTGGGTCATTTGTAGAGAAGTCGATGGATCTAGAGACTGTCATACAGAGTGAAGTAATTCAGAAAGAGGAAAACAAATATTGTATATTAATGCCTACATGTGGAACCTAGACAAATGGTACAGATGAACTGGTTTGCAGGGCAGAAATAGAGACACAGAGGTAGAGAACAAACGTATGGACACCAAGTGGGGGAAGCAATGGGGGGTGGTGGTGGTGGTGGGATGAGTTGGGAGATTGGGATTAACCTGTATTCATGTATATGCATAAAATAGATAACTAATAATAACCTGCTTTATAAAAAAAATAAATAAAATTAAATTTCAATTTTTTTTCAATATAAAATTTAAAAATAAAACAGAAAAAAGTTCTTCCATTCACACAGATGTATTTATAGGAATGAATTATTTCCATGCTTATATCTATAAATGCATAAAAGAGGAATAAAATCTAACTTGAACCCAAAAAGGAAAAGAAAATCCCTGAACCCAACAGTTATACAGAGGAAAACCCTATCAAGGCACTAGCTCCAGCGGGAAACAATTCTGAAATTGGTCAGAGGTGGGGAATCATCTCCCATACATCCAGCAGCCCCCCCCCCACCATGTGAGGAGCGTCCTCCTTGAAAAGCTGGGGAACCGTACCGAGGCGTCTGTGAGTAAACGTGAGCTGAGCCCCGGGCCAGCTGCTGCTGAACTGTTCCCACCCTTCCCAGGTAAAACACCTGAATATGTACAAGGGCTTGAAAGCCTAGAGGAAGGGCCGTGGAGCCACACCAGTGACAGTACACAGGCCCACTTGGTGCCTGCAGGCCAGCCAGGATGGTCCTGGCCGCGGGCGCTCTTCTGGAAGCTTTCCATTTCCCTGCCTGAGATACCCCTCCTGTCCCGGCCCCCAATCCTTTTTTTCCTTCCTCACCTCAGCCCGGAGAGAAATTCCAGCGGAAGTTATGGGTGACACATCCTCTTCTTTACAGGTGGCAGCCTGGCCACTCCTGCAGAAAGTCCAGCAGAGCCCCACTCACACCGGGCCACCAACAAAGCCATGGACCCTCACACCCTCCCACCAGCACAGCCCCGAGACTGCTGACGGGGCAGAGGATATGGAGTCAGGCCCAGCTGCAGGGGCTATTGCTGCCTGGAGCGCTGTTTCTATTGCCCTCAACCCAGGCACACCTGGGGAGGGCTTGCCAGCAGGGTCAGGCTGCCCACGTCAGCTAACCCTCAGCCCTCAGGGCATCACATTGCAGAAAATGGACCTCTCAAAGACAGAATATTAGCCAAGGAAAAAAGGGACGCAATGCCATGTGCAGCACCGTAGATGTGTCTAGAGGTAATCACGTGACTTGTAGTAAGTCAGAAAGTGAAAGACACATATCGTATGATATCACTTATAGGTGTTACCTAAAAATTGATACCAGGGCAGATATTTCCGCGGAGAAGGGCAATCACAGATTCATTAAACAAACTTATGGTTCACCAATGGAAAGCTGTGAGGATTCGATACATTACGATATTGGGGTTAACAGACATATACAAACACAGGTGAAATATATCATCACCAAAGACCTATGGAATACCAAGAGAAGACTACTCAACATTCTGTCATAACGTACATGGGAAAAGGATCCCAGGAAGAAGAGACATATATATATATATATATATATATGTGTGTGTGTGAGTGTGTGTGTGTGTGTGTATAAAAGAAACACATCTTGCACACGTACAACAAGCCGAACGTTGTAACCAAACTTGCTGTAATAAAAAATAAAAATAAATAAATTAAAAACACGAACAAGAAGTAGTGAGGCAAACCTGAGGGGCTCTCTCCTGGCACATTCCATTCTAAATTCCAATCCAGAACGCGACTTCCACTGAGGCTCTGCTGCCCTAGTAACCAGATTTGGTAAAGGAGAACTGCTGCCACCTTGTGGCCGTTTCACACAATAGCAGCTTTAATCCCAGCGCTAATGGTCAGTTGATATTCACAATCATTGCAGGCCTGTAAATGACACCTGCCCTGAAAACAAATCCTGGGGTCATATATCGACCAAAAAATTCAAAAGACGTCCATATTTCCAAACGACAGTTCCAAGAGGCATATTTGACGCACATTAGTGTTCTGCTTCTTTTGCTTTCTTTCTTTCTTTGTTAAAAAAACGGGAATGGAAAAAGGCAACCCTCAGAATGGGCGAAAACGTTCGCAAACGAATCAATGGACAAAGGTTTAAGCTCCAATATATATAAACAGCACATGCAGCTTAATATTAATAAAACAAACAACTCAATACAAAAATGGGCAGAAGGTCTAAATAGGCATTTCTTCAAAGAAGACACAGAGATGGCCAAGACGCACATGGAAAGCTGCTCAACATCACTAATTATTAGAGAAATGCAAATCAAAACTACAATGAGGTATGACCTCACACCTCTTAGAATCGGCATCATCAGAAAATCTACAAACCACAAATTCTGGGGAGGGTGTGGACAAAAGGAACCCTCTTCCACTACTGGTGGGAATGTAAATTGATACAGTCACTGGGGAGAACAGTATGGAGGTTCCTTTAAAATACTAAAAAGAGAATTACCATAGGATCCAGCAATCCCACTTCTGGGCATATACCCAGAGAAAACCATAAATCCAAAAGACACATTCACCACAATGCTCATTGCAGCCCTATTTACAATAGCCAGGTAATGGAAGCAACCTAAACGCCCACAGACAGACGAATGGATAAAGATGTGGTACATATATAAAATGGAATATTACTCAGCCATAAAAAGGAATGGAACTGGGTCATTTGTAGAGAAGTCGATGGATCTAGAGACTGTCATACAGAGTGAAGTAATTCAGAAAGAGGAAAACAAATATTGTATATTAATGCCTACATGTGGAACCTAGACAAATGGTACAGATGAACTGGTTTGCAGGGCAGAAATAGAGACACAGAGGTAGAGAACAAACGTATGGACACCAAGTGGGGGAAGCAATGGGGGGTGGTGGTGGTGGTGGGATGAGTTGGGAGATTGGGATTAACCTGTATTCATGTATATGCATAAAATAGATAACTAATAATAACCTGCTTTATAAAAAAAATAAATAAAATTAAATTTCAATTTTTTTTCAATATAAAATTTAAAAATAAAACAGAAAAAAGTTCTTCCATTCACACAGATGTATTTATAGGAATGAATTATTTCCATGCTTATATCTATAAATGCATAAAAGAGGAATAAAATCTAACTTGAACCCAAAAAGGAAAAGAAAATCCCTGAACCCAACAGTTATACAGAGGAAAACCCTATCAAGGCACTAGCTCCAGCGGGAAACAATTGTGAAATTGGTCAGAGGTGGAGAATCATCTCCCATACATCCAGCAGCCCCCCCCCACCATGCGAGGAGCGTCCTCCTTGCAAAGCTGGGGAACCATACCGAGGCGTCTGTGAGTAAACGTGAGCTGAGCCCCGGGCCAGCTGCTGCTGAACTGTTCCCACCCTTCCCAGGTAAAACACCTGAATATGTACAAGGGCTTGAAAGCCTAGAGGAAGGGCCGTGGAGCCACACCAGCGACAGTACACAGGCCCACTTGGTGCCTGCAGGCCAGCCAGGATGGTCCTGGCCCCGGGCGCTCTTCTGGAAGCTTTCCATTTCCCTGCCTGAGATACCCCTCCTGTCCCGGCCCCCACTCCTTTTTTTCCTTCCTCACCTCAGCCCGTAGAGAAATTCCAGCGGAAGTTATGGGTGACACATCCTCTTCTTTACAGGTGGCAGCCTGGCCACTCCTGCAGAAAGTCCAGCAGAGCCCCACTCACACCGGGCCACCAACAAAGCCGTGGACCCTCACACCCTCCCACCAGCACAGCCCCGAGACTGCTGACGGGGCAGAGGATATGGAGTCAGGCCCAGCTGCAGGAGCTATTGCTGCCTGGAGCGCTGTTTCTATTGCCCTCAACCCAGGCACACCTGGGGAGGGCTTGCCGGCAGGGTCAGGCTGCCCACGTCAGCTAACCCTCAGCCCTCAGGGCATCACATTGCAGAAAATGGACCTCTCAAAGACAGAATATTAGCCAAGGAAAAAAGGGACGCAATGCCATGTGCAGCACCGTAGATGTGTCTAGAGGTAATCACGTGACTTGTAGTAAGTCAGAAAGTGAAAGACACATATCGTATGATATCACTTATAGGTGTTACCTAAAAACTGATACCAGGGCAGATATTTCCGCGGAGAAGGGCAATCACAGATTCATTAAACAAACTTATGGTTCACCAATGGAAAGCTGTGAGGATTCGATACATTACGATATTGGGGTTAACAGACATATACAAACACAGGTGAAATATATCATCACCAAAGACCTATGGAATACCAAGAGAAGACTACTCAACATTCTGTCATAACGTACATGGGAAAAGGATCCCAGGAAGAAGAGACATATATATATATATATATATATATATATATATATATATATATATATATATATGTGTGTGTGTGTGTGTGTGTGTGTGTGTATAAAAGAAACACATCTTGCACACGTACAACAAGCCGAACGTTGTAACCAAACTTGCTGTAATAAAAAATAAAAATAAATAAATTAAAAACACGAACAAGAAGTAGTGAGGCAAACCTGAGGGGCTCTCTCCTGGCACATTCCATTCTAAATTCCAATCCAGAAAGCGACTTCCACTGAGGCTCTGCTGCCCTAGTAACCAGATTTGGTAAAGGAGAACTGCTGCCACCTTGTGGCCGTTTCACACAATAGCAGCTTTAATCCCAGCGCTAATGGTCAGTTGATATTCACAATCATTGCAGGCCTGTAAATGACACCTGCCCTGAAAACAAATCCTGGGGTCATATATCGACCAAAAAATTCAAAAGACGTCCATATTTCCAAACGACAGTTCCAAGAGGCATATTTGACGCACATTAGTGTTCTGCTTCTTTTGCTTTCTTTCTTTCTTTGTTAAAAAAACGGGAATGGAAAAAGGCAACCCTCAGAATGGGCGAAAACGTTCACAAACGAATCAATGGACAAAGGTTTAAGCTCCAATATATATAAACAGCACATGCAGCTTAATATTAATAAAACAAACAACCCAATACAAAAATGGGCAGAAGGTCTAAATAGGCATTTCTTCAAAGAAGACACAGAGATGGCCAAGACGCACATGGAAAGCTGCTCAACATCACTAATTATTAGAGAAATGCAAATCAAAACTACAATGAGGTATGACCTCACACCTCTTAGAATCGGCATCATCAGAAAATCTACAAACCACAAATTCTGGGGAGGGTGTGGACAAAAGGAACCCTCTTCCACTACTGGTGGGAATGTAAATTGATACAGTCACTGGGGAGAACAGTATGGAGGTTCCTTTAAAATACTAAAAAGAGAATTACCATAGGATCCAGCAATCCCACTTCTGGGCATATACCCAGAGAAAACCATAAATCCAAAAGACACATTCACCACAATGCTCATTGCAGCCCTATTTACAATAGCCAGGTAATGGAAGCAACCTAAATGCCCACAGACAGACGAATGGATAAAGATGTGGTACATATATAAAATGGAATATTACTCAGCCATAAAAAGGAATGGAACTGGGTCATTTGTAGAGAAGTCGATGGATCTAGAGACTGTCATACAGAGTGAAGTAATTCAGAAAGAGGAAAACAAATATTGTATATTAATGCCTACATGTGGAACCTAGACAAATGGTACAGATGAACTGGTTTGCAGGGCAGAAATAGAGACACAGAGGTAGAGAACAAACGTATGGACACCAAGTGGGGGAAGCAATGGGGGTTGGTGGTGGTGGTGGGATGAGTTGGGAGATTGGGATTAACCTGTATTCATGTATATGCATAAAATAGATAACTAATACTAACCTGCTGTATAAAAAAATAAATAAAATTAAATTTCAATTTTTTTTCAATATAAAATTTAATAATAAAACAGAAAAAAGTTCTTCCATTCACACAGATGTATTTATAGGAATGAATTATTTCCATGCTTATATCTATAAATGCATAAAAGAGGAATAAAATCTAACTTGAACCCAAAAAGGAAAAGAAAATCCCTGAACCCAACAGTTATACAGAGGAAAACCCTATCAAGGCACTAGCTCCAGCGGGAAACAATTCTGAAATTGGTCAGAGGTGGGGAATCATCTCCCATACATCCAGCAGCCCCCCCCCCACCATGCGAGGAGCGTCGTCCTTGCAAAGCTGGGGAACCATACCGAGGCGTCTGTGAGTAAACGTGAGCTGAGCCCCGGGCCAGCTGCTGCTGAACTGTTCCCACCCTTCCCAGGTAAAACACCTGAATATGTACAAGGGCTTGAAAGCCTAGAGGAAGGGCCGTGGAGCCACACCAGCGACAGTACACAGGCCCACTTGGTGCCTGCAGGCCAGCCAGGATGGTCCTGGCCCCGGGCGCTCTTCTGGAAGCTTTCCATTTCCCTGCCTGAGATACCCCTCCTGTCCCGGCCCCCACTCCTTTTTTTCCTTCCTCACCTCAGCCCGGAGAGAAATTCCAGCGGAAGTTATGGGTGACACATCCTCTTCTTTACAGGTGGCAGCCTGGCCACTCCTGCAGAAAGTCCAGCAGAGCCCCACTCACACCGGGCCACCAACAAAGCCGTGGACCCTCACACCCTCCCACCAGCACAGCCCCGAGACTGCTGACGGGGCAGAGGATATGGAGTCAGGCCCAGCTGCAGGGGCTATTGCTGCCTGGAGCGCTGTTTCTATTGCCCTCAACCCAGGCACACCTGGGGAGGGCTTGCCGGCAGGGTCAGGCTGCCCACGTCAGCTAACCCTCAGCCCTCAGGGCATCACATTGCAGAAAATGGACCTCTCAAAGACAGAATATTAGCCAAGGAAAAAAGGGACGCAATGCCATGTGCAGCACCGTAGATGTGTCTAGAGGTAATCACGTGACTTGTAGTAAGTCAGAAAGTGAAAGACACATATCGTATGATATCACTTATAGGTGTTACCTAAAAATTGATACCAGGGCAGATATTTCCGCGGAGAAGGGCAATCACAGATTCATTAAACAAACTTATGGTTCACCAATGGAAAGCTGTGAGGATTCGATACATTACGATATTGGGGTTAACAGACATATACAAACACAGGTGAAATATATCATCACCAAAGACCTATGGAATACCAAGAGAAGACTACTCAACATTCTGTCATAACGTACATGGGAAAAGGATCCCAGGAAGAAGAGACATATATATATATATATATATATATATATATATATATATATATATATATATATATATATATATATATGTGTGTGTGAGTGTGTGTGTGTGTGTGTGTATAAAAGAAACACATCTTGCACACGTACAACAAGCCGAACGTTGTAACCAAACTTGCTGTAATAAAAAATAAAAATAAATAAATTAAAAACACGAACAAGAAGTAGTGAGGCAAACCTGAGGGGCTCTCTCCTGGCACATTCCATTCTAAATTCCAATCCAGAACGCGACTTCCACTGAGGCTCTGCTGCCCTAGTAACCAGATTTGGTAAAGGAGAACTGCTGCCACCTTGTGGCCGTTTCACACAATAGCAGCTTTAATCCCAGCGCTAATGGTCAGTTGATATTCACAATCATTGCAGGCCTGTAAATGACACCTGCCCTGAAAACAAATCCTGGGGTCATATATCGACCAAAAAATTCAAAAGACGTCCATATTTCCAAACGACAGTTCCAAGAGGCATATTTGACGCACATTAGTGTTCTGCTTCTTTTGCTTTCTTTCTTTCTTTGTTAAAAAAACGGGAATGGAAAAAGGCAACCCTCAGAATGGGCGAAAACGTTCGCAAACGAATCAATGGACAAAGGTTTAAGCTCCAATATATATAAACAGCACATGCAGCTTAATATTAATAAAACAAACAACCCAATACAAAAATGGGCAGAAGGTCTAAATAGGCATTTCTTCAAAGAAGACACAGAGATGGCCAAGACGCACATGGAAAGCTGCTCAACATCACTAATTATTAGAGAAATGCAAATCAAAACGACAATGAGGTATGACCTCACACCTCTTAGAATCGGCATCATCAGAAAATCTACAAACCACAAATTCTGGGGAGGGTGTGGACAAAAGGAACCCTCTTCCACTACTGGTGGGAATGTAAATTGATACAGTCACTGGGGAGAACAGTATGGAGGTTCCTTTAAAATACTAAAAAGAGAATTACCATAGGATCCAGCAATCCCACTTCTGGGCATATACCCAGAGAAAACCATAAATCAAAAGGACACATTCACCACAATGCTCATTGCAGCCCTATTTACAATAGCCAGGTAATGGAAGCAACCTAAATGCCCACAGACAGACGAATGGATAAAGATGTGGTACATATATAAAATGGAATATTACTCAGCCATAAAAAGGAATGGAACTGGGTCATTTGTAGAGAAGTCGATGGATCTAGAGACTGTCATACAGAGTGAAGTAATTCAGAAAGAGGAAAACAAATATTGTATATTAATGCCTACATGTGGAACCTAGACAATTGGTACAGATGAACTGGTTTGCAGGGCAGAAATAGAGACACAGAGGTAGAGAACAAACGTATGGACACCAAGTGGGGGAAGCAATGGGGGGTGGTGGTGGTGGTGGGATGAGTTGGGAGATTGGGATTGACCTGTATTCATGTATATGCATAAAATAGATAACTAATAATAACCTGCTGTATAAAAAAAATAAATAAAATTAAATTTCAATTTTTTTTCAATATAAAATTTAAAAATAAAACAGAAAAAAGTTCTTCCATTCACACAGATGTATTTATAGGAATGAATTATTTCCATGCTTATATCTATAAATGCATAAAAGAGGAATAAAATCTAACTTGAACCCAAAAAGGAAAAGAAAATCCCTGAACCCAACAGTTATACAGAGGAAAACCCTATCAAGGCACTAGCTCCAGCGGGAAACAATTCTGAAATTGGTCAGAGGTGGGGAATCATCTCCCATACATCCAGCAGCCCCCCCCCCCCACCATGCGAGGAGCGTCCTCCTTGCAAAGCTGGGGAACCATACCGAGGCGTCTGTGAGTAAACGTGAGCTGAGCCCCGGGCCAGCTGCTGCTGAACTGTTCCCACCCTTCCCAGGTAAAACACCTGAATATGTACAAGGGCTTGAAAGCCTAGAGGAAGGGCCATGGAGCCACACCAGCGACAGTACACAGGCCCACTTGGTGCCTGCAGGCCCGCCAGGATGGTCCTGGCCCCGGGCGCTCTTCTGGAAGCTTTCCATTTCCCTGCCTGAGATACCCCTCCTGTCCCGGCCCCCACTCCTTTTTTTCCTTCCTCACCTCAGCCCGGAGAGAAATTCCAGCGGAAGTTATGGGTGACACATCCTCTTCTTTACAGGTGGCAGCCTGGCCACTCCTGCAGAAAGTCCAGCAGAGCCCCACTCACACCGGGCCACCAACAAAGCCGTGGACCCTCACACCCTCCCACCAGCACAGCCCCGAGACTGCTGACGGGGCAGAGGATATGGAGTCAGGCCCAGCTGCAGGGGCTATTGCTGCCTGGAGCGCTGTTTCTATTGCCCTCAACCCAGGCACACCTGGGGAGGGCTTGCCGGCAGGGTCAGGCTGCCCACGTCAGCTAACCCTCAGCCCTCAGGGCATCACATTGCAGAAAATGGACCTCTCAAAGACAGAATATTAGCCAAGGAAAAAAGGGACGCAATGCCATGTGCAGCACCGTAGATGTGTCTAGAGGTAATCACGTGACTTGTAGTAAGTCAGAAAGTGAAAGACACATATCGTATGATATCACTTATAGGTGTTACCTAAAAATTGATACCAGGGCAGATATTTCCGCGGAGAAGGGCAATCACAGATTCATTAAACAAACTTATGGTTCACCAATGGAAAGCTGTGAGGATTCGATACATTACGATATTGGGGTTAACAGACATATACAAACACAGGTGAAATATATCATCACCAAAGACCTATGGAATACCAAGAGAAGACTACTCAACATTCTGTCATAACGTACATGGGAAAAGGATCCCAGGAAGAAGAGACATATATATATATATATATATATATGTGTGTGTGTGAGTGTGTGTGTGTGTGTGTGTAAAAGAAACACATCTTGCACACGTACAACAAGCCGAACGTTGTAACCAAACTTGCTGTAATAAAAAATAAAAATAAATAAATTAAAAACACGAACAAGAAGTAGTGAGGCAAACCTGAGGGGCTTTCTCCTGGCACATTCCATTCTAAATTCCAATCCAGAACGCGACTTCCACTGAGGCTCTGCTGCCCTAGTAACCAGATTTGCTAAAGGAGAACTGCTGCCACCTTGTGGCCGTTTCACACAATAGCAGCTTTAATCCCAGCGCTAATGGTCAGTTGATATTCACAATCATTGCAGGCCTGTAAATGACACCTGCCCTGAAAACAAATCCTGGGGTCATATATCGACCAAAAAATTCAAAAGACGTCCATATTTCCAAACGACAGTTCCAAGAGGCATATTTGACGCACATTAGTGTTCTGCTTCTTTTGCTTTCTTTCTTTCTTTGTTAAAAAAACGGGAATGGAAAAAGGCAACCCTCAGAATGGGCGAAAACGTTCGCAAACGAATCAATGGACAAAGGTTTAAGCTCCAATATATATAAACAGCACATGCAGCTTAATATTAATAAAACAAACAACCCAATACAAAAATGGGCAGAAGGTCTAAATAGGCATTTCTTCAAAGAAGACACAGAGATGGCCAAGACGCACATGGAAAGCTGCTCAACATCACTAATTATTAGAGAAATGCAAATCAAAACTACAATGAGGTATGACCTCACACCTCTTAGAATCGGCATCATCAGAAAATCTACAAACCACAAATTCTGGGGAGGGTGTGGACAAAAGGAACCCTCTTCCACTACTGGTGGGAATGTAAATTGATACAGTCACTGGGGAGAACAGTATGGAGGTTCCTTTAAAATACTAAAAAGAGAATTACCATAGGATCCAGCAATCCCACTTCTGGGCATATACCCAGAGAAAACCATAAATCCAAAAGACACATTCACCACAATGCTCATTGCAGCCCTATTTACAATAGCCAGGTAATGGAAGCAAACTAAATGCCCACAGACAGACGAATGGATAAAGATGTGGTACATATATAAAATGGAATATTACTCAGCCATAAAAAGGAATGGAACTGGGTCATTTGTAGAGAAGTCGATGGATCTAGAGACTGTCATACAGAGTGAAGTAATTCAGAAAGAGGAAAACAAATATTGTATATTAATGCCTACATGTGGAACCTAGACAAATGGTACAGATGAACTGGTTTGCAGGGCAGAAATAGAGACACAGAGGTAGAGAACAAACGTATGGACACCAAGTGGGGGAAGCAATGGGGGGTGGTGGTGGTGGTGGGATGAGTTGGGAGATTGGGATTGACCTGTATTCATGTATATGCATAAAATAGATAACTAATAATAACCTGCTTTATAAAAAAATAAGTAAAATTAAATTTCAATTTTTTTTCAATATAAAATTTAAAAATAAAACAGAAAAAAGTTCTTCCATTCACACAGATGTATTTATAGGAATGAATTATTTCCATGCTTATATCTATAAATGCATAAAAGAGGAATAAAATCTAACTTGAACCCAAAAAGGAAAAGAAAATCCCTGAACCCAACAGTTATACAGAGGAAAACCCTATCAAGGCACTAGCTCCAGCGGGAAACAATTCTGAAATTGGTCGGAGGTTGGGAATCATCTCCTATACATCCAGCAGCCCCCCCCCCCACCATGCGAGGAGCGTCCTCCTTGCAAAGCTGGGGAACCGTACCGAGGCGTCTGTGAGTAAACGTGAGCTGAGCCCCGGGCCAGCTGCTGCTGAACTGTTCCCACCCTTCCCAGGTAAAACACCTGAATATGTACAAGGGCTTGAAAGCCTAGAGGAAGGGCCGTGGAGCCACACCGGCGACAGTACACAGGCCCACTTGGTGCCTGCAGGCCAGCCAGGATGGTCCTGGCCCTGGGCGCTCTTCTGGAAGCTTTCCATTTCCCTGCCTGAGATACCCCTCCTGTCCCGGCCCCCACTCCTTTTTTTCCTTCCTCACCTCAGCCCGGAGAGAAATTCCAGCGGAAGTTATGGGTGACACATCCTCTTCTTTACAGGCGGCAGCCTGGCCACTCCTGCAGAAAGTCCAGCAGAGCCCCACTCACACCGGGCCACCAACAAAGCCGTGGACCCTCACACCCTCCCAACAGCACAGCCCCGAGACTACTGACGGGGCAGAGGATATGGAGTCAGGCCCAGCTGCAGGGGCTATTGCTGCCTGGAGCGCTGTTTCTATTGCCCTCAACCCAGGCACACCTGGGGAGGGCTTGCCGGCAGGGTCAGGCTGCCCACGTCAGCTAACCCTCAGCCCTCAGGGCATCACATTGCAGAAAATGGACCTCTCAAAGACAGAATATTAGCCAAGGAAAAAAGGGACGCAATGCCATGTGCAGCACCGTAGATGTGTCTAGAGGTAATCACGTGACTTGTAGTAAGTCAGAAAGTGAAAGACACATATCGTATGATATCACTTATAGGTGTTACCTAAAAATTGATACCAGGGCAGATATTTCCGCGGAGAAGGGCAATCACAGATTCATTAAACAAACTTATGGTTCACCAATGGAAAGCTGTGAGGATTCGATACATTACGATATTGGGGTTAAGAGACATATACAAACAGAGGTAAAATATATCATCACCAAAGACCTATGGAATACCAAGAGAAGACTACTCAACATTCTGTCATAACGTACATGGGAAAAGGATCCCAGGAAGAAGAGATATATATATATATATATATATATATATATATATATATATATATATATATATATATATATATATATATATATATATATATATATGTGTGTGTGTGTGTGTGTGTGTGTGTGTGTAAAAGAAACACATCTTGCACACGTACAACAAGCCGAACGTTGTAACCAAACTTGCTGTAATAAAAAATAAAAATAAATAAATTAAAAACACGAACAAGAAGTAGTGAGGCAAACTTGAGGGGCTTTCTCCTGGCACATTCCATTCTAAATTCCAATCCAGAACGCGACTTCCACTGAGGCTCTGCTGCCCTAGTAACCAGATTTGGTAAGGGAGAACTGCTGCCACCTTGTGGCCGTTTCACACAATAGCAGCTTTAATCCCAGCGCTAATGGTCAGTTGATATTCACAATCATTGCAGGCCTGTAAATGACACCTGCCCTGAAAACAAATCCTGGGGTCATATATCGACCAAAAAATTCAAAAGACGTCCATATTTCCAAACGACAGTTTCAAGAGGCATATTTGACGCACATTAGTGTTCTGCTTCTTTTGCTTTCTTGCTTTCTTTGTTAAAAAAAACGGGAATGGAAAAAGGCAACCCTCAGAATGGGCGAAAACGTTCGCAAACGAATCAATGGACAAAGGTTTAAGCTCCAATATATATAAACAGCACATGCAGCTTAATATTAATAAAACAAACAACCCAATACAAAAATGGGCAGAAGGTCTAAATAGGCATTTCTTCAAAGAAGACACAGAGATGGCCAAGACGCACATGGAAAGCTGCTCAACATCACTAATTATTAGAGAAATGCAAATCAAAACGACAATGAGGTATGACCTCACACCTCTTAGAATCGGCATCATCAGAAAATCTACAAACCACAAATTCTGGGGAGGGTGTGGACAAAAGGAACCCTCTTCCACTACTGGTGGGAATGTAAATTGATACAGTCACTGGGGAGAACAGTATGGAGGTTCCTTTAAAATACTAAAAAGAGAATTACCATAGGATCCAGCAATCCCACTTCTGGGCATATACCCAGAGAAAACCATAAATCCAAAAGACACATTCACCACAATGCTCATTGCAGCCCTATTTACAATAGCCAGGTAATGGAAGCAAACTAAATGCCCACAGACAGACGAATGGATAAAGATGTGGTACATATATAAAATGGAATATTACTCAGCCATAAAAAGGAATGGAACTGGGTCATTTGTAGAGAAGTCGATGGATCTAGAGACTGTCATACAGAGTGAAGTAATTCAGAAAGAGGAAAACAAATATTGTATATTAATGCCTACATGTGGAACCTAGACAAATGGTACAGATGAACTGGTTTGCAGGGCAGAAATAGAGACACAGAGGTAGAGAACAAACGTATGGACACCAAGTGGGGGAAGCAATGGGGGTGGTGGTGGTGGTGGGATGAGTTGGGAGATTGGGATCGACCTGTATTCATGTATATGCATAAAATAGATAACTAATAATAACCTGCTGTATAAAAAAATAAATAAAATTAAATTTCAATTTTTTTTCAATATAAAATTTAAAAATAAAACAGAAAAAAGTTCTTCCATTCACACAGATGTATTTATAGGAATGAATTATTTCCATGCTTATATCTATAAATGCATAAAAGAGGAATAAAATCTAACTTGAACCCAAAAAGGAAAAGAAAATCCCTGAACCCAACAGTTATACAGAGGAAAACCCTATCAAGGCACTAGCTCCAGCGGGAAACAATTCTGAAATTGGTCAGAGGTGGGGAATCATCTCCCATACATCCAGCAGCCCCCCCCCCCACCATGCGAGGAGCGTCCTCCTTGCAAAGCTGGGGAACCGTACCGAGGCGTCTGTGAGTAAACGTGAGCTGAGCCCCGGGCCAGCTGCTGCTGAACTGTTCCCACCCTTCCCAGGTAAAACACCTGAATATGTACAAGGGCTTGAAAGCCTAGAGGAAGGGCCGTGGAGCCACACCAGTGACAGTACACAGGCCCACTTGGTGCCTGCAGGCCAGCCAGGATGGTCCTGGCCGCGGGCGCTCTTCTGGAAGCTTTCCATTTCCCTGCCTGAGATACCCCTCCTGTCCCGGCCCCCAATCCTTTTTTTCCTTCCTCACCTCAGCCCGGAGAGAAATTCCAGCGGAAGTTATGGGTGACACATCCTCTTCTTTACAGGTGGCAGCCTGGCCACTCCTGCAGAAAGTCCAGCAGAGCCCCACTCACACCGGGCCACCAACAAAGCCGTGGACCCACCCACCCTCCCACCAGCACAGCCCCGAGACTGCTGACGGGGCAGAGGATATGGAGTCAGGCCCAGCTGCAGGGGCTATTGCTGCCTGGAGCGCTGTTTCTATTGCCCTCAACCCAGGCACACCTGGGGAGGGCTTGCCGGCAGGGTCAGGCTGCCCACGTCAGCTAGCCCTCAGCCCTCAGGGCATCACATTGCAGAAAATGGACCTCTCAAAGACAGAATATTAGCCAAGGAAAAAAGGGACGCAATGCCATGTGCAGCACCGTAGATGTGTCTAGAGGTAATCACGTGACTTGTAGTAAGTCAGAAAGTGAAAGACACATATCGTATGATATCACTTATAGGTGTTACCTAAAAATTGATACCAGGGCAGATATTTCCGCGGAGAAGGGCAATCACAGATTCATTAAACAAACTTATGGTTCACCAATGGAAAGCTGTGAGGATTCGATACATTACGATATTGGGGTTAACAGACATATACAAACACAGGTGAAATATATCATCACCAAAGACCTATGGAATACCAAGAGAAGACTACTCAACATTCTGTCATAACGTACATGGGAAAAGGATCCCAGGAAGAAGAGACATATATATATATATATGTGTGAGTGTGTGTGTGTGTGTGTGTATAAAAGAAACACATCTTGCACACGTACAACAAGCCGAACGTTGTAACCAAACTTGCTGTAATAAAAAATAAAAATAAATAAATTAAAAACACGAACAAGAAGTAGTGAGGCAAACCTGAGGGGCTCTCTCCTGGCACATTCCATTCTAAATTCCAATCCAGAACGCGACTTCCACTGAGGCTCTGCTGCCCTAGTAACCAGATTTGGTAAAGGAGAACTGCTGCCACCTTGTGGCCGTTTCACACAATAGCAGCTTTAATCCCAGCGCTAATGGTCAGTTGATATTCACAATCATTGCAGGCCTGTAAATGACACCTGCCCTGAAAAGAAATCCTGGGGTCATATATCGACCAAAAAATTCAAAAGACGTCCATATTTCCAAACGACAGTTCCAAGAGGCATATTTGACGCACATTAGTGTTCTGCTTCTTTTGCTTTCTTTCTTTCTTTGTTAAAAAAACGGGAATGGAAAAAGGCAACCCTCAGAATGGGTGAAAACGTTCGCAAACGAATCAATGGACAAAGGTTTAAGCTCCAGTATATATAAACAGCACATGCAGCTTAATATTAATAAAACAAACAACCCAATACAAAAATGGGCAGAAGGTCTAAATAGGCATTTCTTCAAAGAAGACACAGAGATGGCCAAGACGCACATGGAAAGCTGCTCAACATCACTAATTATTAGAGAAATGCAAATCAAAACTACAATGAGGTATGACCTCACACCTCTTAGAATCGGCATCATCAGAAAATCTACAAACCACAAATTCTGGGGAGGGTGTGGACAAAAGGAACCCTCTTCCACTACTGGTGGGAATGTAAATTGATACAGTCACTGGGGAGAACAGTATGGAGGTTCCTTTAAAATACTAAAAAGAGAATTACCATAGGATCCAGCAATCCCACTTCTGGGCATATACCCAGAGAAAACCATAAATCCAAAAGACACATTCACCACAATGCTCATTGCAGCCCTATTTACAATAGCCAGGTAATGGAAGCAACCTAAATGCCCACAGACAGAAGAATGGATAAAGATGTGGTACATATATAAAATGGAATATTACTCAGCCATAAAAAGGAATGGAACTGGGTCATTTGTAGAGAAGTCGATGGATCTAGAGACTGTCATACAGAGTGAAGTAATTCAGAAAGAGGAAAACAAATATTGTATATTAATGCCTACATGTGGAACCTAGACAAATGGTACAGATGAACTGGTTTGCAGGGCAGAAATAGAGACACAGAGGTAGAGAACAAACGTATGGACACCAAGTGGGGGAAGCAATGGGGGGTGGTGGTGGTGGTGGGATGAGTTGGGAGATTGGGATTGACCTGTATTCATGTATATGCATAAAATAGATAACTAATAATAACCTGCTTTATAAAAAAAATAAATAAAATTAAATTTCAATTTTTTTTCAATATAAAATTTAAAAATAAAACAGAAAAAAGTTCTTCCATTCACACAGATGTATTTATAGGAATGAATTATTTCCATGCTTATATCTATAAATGCATAAAAGAGGAATAAAATCTAACTTGAACACAAAAAGGAAAAGAAAATCCCTGAACCCAACAGTTATACAGAGGAAAACCCTATCAAGGCACTAGCTCCAGCGGGAAACAATTCTGAAATTGGTCAGAGGTGGGGAATCATCTCCCATACATCCAGCAGCCCCCCCCCACCATGCGAGGAGCGTCCTCCTTGCAAATCTGGGGAACCATACCGAGGCGTCTGTGAGTAAACGTGAGCTGAGCCCCGGGCCAGCTGCTGCTGAACTGTTCCCACCCTTCCCAGGTAAAACACCTGAATATGTACAAGGGCTTGAAAGCCTAGAGGAAGGGCCGTGGAGCCACACCAGCGACAGTACACAGGCCCACTTGGTGCCTGCAGGCCAGCCAGGATGGTCCTGGCCCCGGGCGCTCTTCTGGAAGCTTTCCATTTCCCTGCCTGAGATACCCCTCCTGTCCCGGCCCCCACTCCTTTTTTTCCTTCCTCACCTCAGCCCAGAGAGAAATTCCAGCGGAAGTTATGGGTGACACATCCTCTTCTTTACAGGTGGCAGCCTGGCCACTCCTGCAGAAAGTCCAGCAGAGCCCCACTCACACCGGGCCACCAACAAAGCCGTGGACCCTCACACCCTCCCACCAGCACAGCCCCGAGACTGCTGACGGGGCAGAGGATATGGAGTCAGGCCCAGCTGCAGGGGCTATTGCTGCCTGGAGCGCTGTTTCTATTGCCCTCAACCCAGGCACACCTGGGGAGGGCTTGCCGGCAGGGTCAGGCTGCCCACGTCAGCTAACCCTCAGCCCTCAGGGCATCACATTGCAGAAAATGGACCTCTCAAAGACAGAATATTAGCCAAGGAAAAAAGGGACGCAATGCCATGTGCAGCACCGTAGATGTGTCTAGAGGTAATCACGTGACTTGTAGTAAGTCAGAAAGTGAAAGACACATATCGTATGATATCACTTATAGGTGTTACCTAAAAATTGATACCAGGGCAGATATTTCCGCGGAGAAGGGCAATCACAGATTCATTAAACAAACTTATGGTTCACCAATGGAAAGCTGTGAGGATTCGATACATTACGATATTGGGGTTAACAGACATATACAAACACAGGTGAAATATATCATCACCAAAGACCTATGGAATACCAAGAGAAGACTACTCAACATTCTGTCATAACGTACATGGGAAAAGGATCCCAGGAAGAAGAGACATATATATATATATGTGTGTGTGTGTGTGTGTGTGTGTGTGTGTATAAAAGAAACACATCTTGCACACGTACAACAAGCCGAACGTTGTAACCAAACTTGCTGTAATAAAAAATAAAAATAAATAAATTAAAAACACGAACAAGAAGTAGTGAGGCAAACCTGAGGGGCTCTCTCCTGGCACATTCCATTCTAAATTCCAATCCAGAACGCGACTTCCACTGAGGCTCTGCTGCCCTAGTAACCAGATTTGGTAAAGGAGAACTGCTGCCACCTTGTGGCCGTTTCACACAATAGCAGCTTTAATCCCAGCGCTAATGGTCAGTTGATATTCACAATCATTGCAGGCCTGTAAATGACACCTGCCCTGAAAAGAAATCCTGGGGTCATATATCGACCAAAAAATTCAAAAGACGTCCATATTTCCAAACGACAGTTCCAAGAGGCATATTTGACGCACATTAGTGTTCTGCTTCTTTTGCTTTCTTTCTTTCTTTGTTAAAAAAACGGGAATGGAAAAAGGCAACCCTCAGAATGGGCGAAAACGTTCGCAAACGAATCAATGGACAAAGGTTTAAGCTCCAATATATATAAACAGCACATGCAGCTTAATATTAATAAAACAAACAACCCAATACAAAAATGGGCAGAAGGTCTAAATAGGCATTTCTTCAAAGAAGACACAGAGATGGCCAAGACGCACATGGAAAGCTGCTCAACATCACTAATTATTAGAGAAATGCAAATCAAAACGACAATGAGGTATGACCTCACACCTCTTAGAATCGGCATCATCAGAAAATCTACAAACCACAAATTCTGGGGAGGGTGTGGACAAAAGGAACCCTCTTCCACTACTGGTGGGAATGTAAATTGATACAGTCACTGGGGAGAACAGTATGGAGGTTCCTTTAAAATACTAAAAAGAGAATTACCATAGGATCCAGCAATCCCACTTCTGGGCATATACCCAGAGAAAACCATAAATCAAAAAGACACATTCACCACAATGCTCATTGCAGCCCTATTTACAATAGCCAGGTAATGGAAGCAACCTAAATGCCCACAGACAGACGAATGGATAAAGATGTGGTACATATATAAAATGGAATATTACTCAGCCATAAAAAGGAATGGAACTGGGTCATTTGTAGAGAAGTCGATGGATCTAGAGACTGTCATACAGAGTGAAGTAATTCAGAAAGAGGAAAACAAATATTGTATATTAATGCCTACATGTGGAACCTAGACAATTGGTACAGATGAACTGGTTTGCAGGGCAGAAATAGAGACACAGAGGTAGAGAACAAACGTATGGACACCAAGTGGGGGAAGCAATGGGGGGTGGTGTTGGTGGTGGGATGAGTTGGGAGATTGGGATTGACCTGTATTCATGTATATGCATAAAATAGATAACTAATAATAACCTGCTGTATAAAAAAATAAATAAAATTAAATTTCAATTTTTTTTCAATATAAAATTTAATAATAAAACAGAAAAAAGTTCTTCCATTCACACAGATGTATTTATAGGAATGAATTATTTCCATGCTTATATCTATAAATGCATAAAAGAGGAATAAAATCTAACTTGAACCCAAAAAGGAAAAGAAAATCCCTGAACCCAACAGTTATACAGAGGAAAACCCTATCAAGGCACTAGCTCCAGCGGGAAACAATTCTGAAATTGGTCAGAGGTGGGGAATCATCTCCCATACATCCAGCAGCCCCCCCCCACCATGCGAGGAGCGTCCTCCTTGCAAATCTGGGGAACCATACCGAGGCGTCTGTGAGTAAACGTGAGCTGAGCCCCGGGCCAGCTGCTGCTGAACTGTTCCCACCCTTCCCAGGTAAAACACCTGAATATGTACAAGGGCTTGAAAGCCTAGAGGAAGGGCCGTGGAGCCACACCAGCGACAGTACACAGGCCCACTTGGTGCCTGCAGGCCAGCCAGGATGGTCCTGGCCCCGGGCGCTCTTCTGGAAGCTTTCCATTTCCCTGCCTGAGATACCCCTCCTGTCCCGGCCCCCACTCCTTTTTTTCCTTCCTCACCTCAGCCCAGAGAGAAATTCCAGCGGAAGTTATGGGTGACACATCCTCTTCTTTACAGGTGGCAGCCTGGCCACTCCTGCAGAAAGTCCAGCAGAGCCCCACTCACACCGGGCCACCAACAAAGCCGTGGACCCTCACACCCTCCCACCAGCACAGCCCCGAGACTGCTGACGGGGCAGAGGATATGGAGTCAGGCCCAGCTGCAGGGGCTATTGCTGCCTGGAGCGCTGTTTCTATTGCCCTCAACCCAGGCACACCTGGGGAGGGCTTGCCGGCAGGGTCAGGCTGCCCACGTCAGCTAACCCTCAGCCCTCAGGGCATCACATTGCAGAAAATGGACCTCTCAAAGACAGAATATTAGCCAAGGAAAAAAGGGACGCAATGCCATGTGCAGCACCGTAGATGTGTCTAGAGGTAATCACGTGACTTGTAGTAAGTCAGAAAGTGAAAGACACATATCGTATGATATCACTTATAGGTGTTACCTAAAAATTGATACCAGGGCAGATATTTCCGCGGAGAAGGGCAATCACAGATTCATTAAACAAACTTATGGTTCACCAATGGAAAGCTGTGAGGATTCGATACATTACGATATTGGGGTTAACAGACATATACAAACACAGGTGAAATATATCATCACCAAAGACCTATGGAATACCAAGAGAAGACTACTCAACATTCTGTCATAACGTACATGGGAAAAGGATCCCAGGAAGAAGAGACATATATATATATATATGTGTGTGTGTGTGTGTGTGTGTGTGTGTGTGTGTGTATAAAAGAAACACATCTTGCACACGTACAACAAGCCGAACGTTGTAACCAAACTTGCTGTAATAAAAAATAAAAATAAATAAATTAAAAACACGAACAAGAAGTAGTGAGGCAAACCTGAGGGGCTCTCTCCTGGCACATTCCATTCTAAATTCCAATCCAGAACGCGACTTCCACTGAGGCTCTGCTGCCCTAGTAACCAGATTTGGTAAAGGAGAACTGCTGCCACCTTGTGGCCGTTTCACACAATAGCAGCTTTAATCCCAGCGCTAATGGTCAGTTGATATTCACAATCATTGCAGGCCTGTAAATGACACCTGCCCTGAAAAGAAATCCTGGGGTCATATATCGACCAAAAAATTCAAAAGACGTCCATATTTCCAAACGACAGTTCCAAGAGGCATATTTGACGCACATTAGTGTTCTGCTTCTTTTGCTTTCTTTCTTTCTTTGTTAAAAAAACGGGAATGGAAAAAGGCAACCCTCAGAATGGGCGAAAACGTTCGCAAACGAATCAATGGACAAAGGTTTAAGCTCCAATATATATAAACAGCACATGCAGCTTAATATTAATAAAACAAACAACCCAATACAAAAATGGGCAGAAGGTCTAAATAGGCATTTCTTCAAAGAAGACACAGAGATGGCCAAGACGCACATGGAAAGCTGCTCAACATCACTAATTATTAGAGAAATGCAAATCAAAACGACAATGAGGTATGACCTCACACCTCTTAGAATCGGCATCATCAGAAAATCTACAAACCACAAATTCTGGGGAGGGTGTGGACAAAAGGAACCCTCTTCCACTACTGGTGGGAATGTAAATTGATACAGTCACTGGGGAGAACAGTATGGAGGTTCCTTTAAAATACTAAAAAGAGAATTACCATAGGATCCAGCAATCCCACTTCTGGGCATATACCCAGAGAAAACCATAAATCAAAAAGACACATTCACCACAATGCTCATTGCAGCCCTATTTACAATAGCCAGGTAATGGAAGCAACCTAAATGCCCACAGAAAGACGAATGGATAAAGATGTGGTACATATATAAAATGGAATATTACTCAGCCATAAAAAGGAATGGAACTGGGTCATTTGTAGAGAAGTCGATGGATCTAGAGACTGTCATACAGAGTGAAGTAATTCAGAAAGAGGAAAACTAATATTGTATATTAATGCCTACATGTGGAACCTAGACAATTGGTACAGATGAACTGGTTTGCAGGGCAGAAATAGAGACACAGAGGTAGAGAACAAACGTATGGACACCAAGTGGGGGAAGCAATGGGGGGTGGTGTTGGTGGTGGGATGAGTTGGGAGATTGGGATTGACCTGTATTCATGTATATGCATAAAATAGATAACTAATAATAACCTGCTGTATAAAAAAATAAATAAAATTAAATTTCAATTTTTTTTCAATATAAAATTTAATAATAAAACAGAAAAAAGTTCTTCCATTCACACAGATGTATTTATAGGAATGAATTATTTCCATGCTTATATCTATAAATGCATAAAAGAGGAATAAAATCTAACTTGAACCCAAAAAGGAAAAGAAAATCCCTGAACCCAACAGTTATACAGAGGAAAACCCTATCAAGGCACTAGCTCCAGCGGGAAACAATTCTGAAATTGGTCAGAGGTGGGGAATCATCTCCCATACATCCAGCAGCCCCCCCCCACCACCATGCGAGGAGCGTACTCCTTGCAAAGCTGGGGAACCATACCGAGGCGTCTGTGAGTAAACGTGAGCTGAGCCCCGGGCCAGCTGCTGCTGAACTGTTCCCACCCTTCCCAGGTAAAACACCTGAATATGTACAAGGGCTTGAAAGCCTAGAGGAAGGGCCGTGGAGCCACACCGGCGACAGTACACAGGCCCACTTGGTGCCTGCAGGCCAGCCAGGATGGTCCTGGCCCTGGGCGCTCTTCTGGAAGCTTTCCATTTCCCTTCCTGAGATACCCCTCCTGTCCCGGCCCCCACTCCTATTTTTCCTTCCTCACCTCAGCCCGGAGAGAAATTCCAGCGGAAGTTATGGGTGACACATCCTCTTCTTTACAGGTGGCAGCCTGGCCACTCCTGCAGAAAGTCCAGCAGAGCCCCACTCACACCGGGCCACCAACAAAGCCGTGGACCCTCACACCCTCCCACCAGCACAGCCCCGAGACTGCTGACGGGGCAGAGGATATGGAGTCAGGCCCAGCTGCAGGGGCTATTGCTGCCTGGAGCGCTGTTTCTATTGCCCTCAACCCAGGCACACCTGGGGAGGGCTTGCCGGCAGGGTCAGGCTGCCCACGTCAGCTAACCCTCAGCCCTCAGGGCATCACATTGCAGAAAATGGACCTCTCAAAGACAGAATATTAGCCAAGGAAAAAAGGGACGCAATGCCATGTGCAGCACCGTAGATGTGTCTAGAGGTAATCACGTGACTTGTAGTAAGTCAGAAAGTGAAAGACACATATCGTATGATATCACTTATAGGTGTTACCTAAAAATTGATACCAGGGCAGATATTTCCGCGGAGAAGGGCAATCACAGATTCATTAAACAAACTTATGGTTCACCAATGGAAAGCTGTGAGGATTCGATACATTACGATATTGGGGTTAACAGACATATACAAACACAGGTGAAATATATCATCACCAAAGACCTATGGAATACCAAGAGAAGACTACTCAACATTCTGTCATAACGTACATGGGAAAAGGATCCCAGGAAGAAGAGACATATATATATATGTGTGTGTGTGTGTGTGTGTGTGTGTGTGTGTGTGTGTATAAAAGAAACACATCTTGCACACGTACAACAAGCCGAACGTTGTAACCAAACTTGCTGTAATAAAAAATAAAAATAAATAAATTAAAAACACGAACAAGAAGTAGTGAGGCAAACCTGAGGGGCTCTCTCCTGGCACATTCCATTCTAAATTCCAATCCAGAACGCGACTTCCACTGAGGCTCTGCTGCCCTAGTAACCAGATTTGGTAAAGGAGAACTGCTGCCACCTTGTGGCCGTTTCACACAATAGCAGCTTTAATCCCAGCGCTAATGGTCAGTTGATATTCACAATCATTGCAGGCCTGTAAATGACACCTGCCCTGAAAAGAAATCCTGGGGTCATATATCGACCAAAAAATTCAAAAGACGTCCATATTTCCAAACGACAGTTCCAAGAGGCATATTTGACGCACATTAGTGTTCTGCTTCTTTTGCTTTCTTTCTTTCTTTGTTAAAAAAACGGGAATGGAAAAAGGCAACCCTCAGAATGGGCGAAAACGTTCGCAAACGAATCAATGGACAAAGGTTTAAGCTCCAATATATATAAACAGCACATGCAGCTTAATATTAATAAAACAAACAACCCAATACAAAAATGGGCAGAAGGTCTAAATAGGCATTTCTTCAAAGAAGACACAGAGATGGCCAAGACGCACATGGAAAGCTGCTCAACATCACTAATTATTAGAGAAATGCAAATCAAAACGACAATGAGGTATGACCTCACACCTCTTAGAATCGGCATCATCAGAAAATCTACAAACCACAAATTCTGGGGAGGGTGTGGACAAAAGGAACCCTCTTCCACTACTGGTGGGAATGTAAATTGATACAGTCACTGGGGAGAACAGTATGGAGGTTCCTTTAAAATACTAAAAAGAGAATTACCATAGGATCCAGCAATCCCACTTCTGGGCATATACCCAGAGAAAACCATAAATCAAAAAGACACATTCACCACAATGCTCATTGCAGCCCTATTTACAATAGCCAGGTAATGGAAGCAACCTAAATGCCCACAGACAGACGAATGGATAAAGATGTGGTACATATATAAAATGGAATATTACTCAGCCATAAAAAGGAATGGAACTGGGTCATTTGTAGAGAAGTCGATGGATCTAGAGACTGTCATACAGAGTGAAGTAATTCAGAAAGAGGAAAACAAATATTGTATATTAATGTCTACATGTGGAACCTAGACAATTGGTACAGATGAACTGGTTTGCAGGGCAGAAATAGAGACACAGAGGTAGAGAACAAACGTATGGACACCAAGTGGGGGAAGCAATGGGGGGTGGTGGTGGTGGTGGGATGAGTTGGGAGATTGGGATTGACCTGTATTCATGTATATGCATAAAATAGATAACTAATAATAACCTGCTTTATAAAAAAAATAAATAAAATTAAATTTCAATTTTTTTTCAATATAAAATTTAATAATAAAACAGAAAAAAGTTCTTCCATTCACACAGATGTATTTATAGGAATGAATTATTTCCATGCTTATATCTATAAATGCATAAAAGAGGAATAAAATCTAACTTGAACCCAAAAAGGAAAAGAAAATCCCTGAACCCAACAGTTATACAGAGGAAAACCCTATCAAGGCACTAGCTCCAGCGGGAAACAATTCTGAAATTGGTCAGAGGTGGGGAATCATCTCCCATACATCCAGCAGCCCCCACCACCACCACCATGCGAGGAGCGTCCTCCTTGCAAAGCTGGGGAACCATACCGAGGCGTCTGTGAGTAAACGTGAGCTGAGCCCCGGGCCAGCTGCTGCTGAACTGTTCCCACCCTTCCCAGGTAAAACACCTGAATATGTACAAGGGCTTGAAAGCCTAGAGGAAGGGCCGTGGAGCCACACCAGCGACAGTACACAGGCCCACTTGGTGCCTGCAGGCCAGCCAGGATGGTCCTGGCCCTGGGCGCTCTTCTGGAAGCTTTCCATTTCCCTGCCTGAGATACCCCTCCTGTCCCGGCCCCCACTCCTTTTTTTCCTTCCTCACCTCAGCCCGGAGAGAAATTCCAGCGGAAGTTATGGGTGACACATCCTCTTCTTTACAGGTGGCAGCCTGGCCACTCCTGCAGAAAGTCCAGCAGAGCCCCACTCACACCGGGCCACCAACAAAGCCGTGGACCCTCACACCCTCCCACCAGCACAGCCCCGAGACTGCTGACGGGGCAGAGGATATGGAGTCAGGCCCAGCTGCAGGGGCTATTGCTGCCTGGAGCGCTGTTTCTATTGCCCTCAACCCAGGCACACCTGGGGAGGGCTTGCCGGCAGGGTCAGGCTGCCCACGTCAGCTAACCCTCAGCCCTCAGGGCATCACATTGCAGAAAATGGACCTCTCAAAGACAGAATATTAGCCAAGGAAAAAAGGGACGCAATGCCATGTGCAGCACCGTAGATGTGTCTAGAGGTAATCACGTGACTTGTAGTAAGTCAGAAAGTGAAAGACACATATCGTATGATATCACTTATAGGTGTTACCTAAAAATTGATACCAGGGCAGATATTTCCGTGGAGAAGGGCAATCACAGATTCATTAAACAAACTTATGGTTCACCAATGGAAAGCTGTGAGGATTCGATATATTACGATATTGGGGTTAACAGACATATACAAACACAGGTAAAATATATCATCACCAAAGACCTATGGAATACCAAAAGAAGACTACTCAACATTCTGTCATAACGTACATGGGAAAAGGATCCCAGGAAGAAGAGACATATATATATATATATATATATATATATATATATATATATATATATATATATATATATAATATATAAATATATATATATATATGTGTGTGTGTGTGTGTGTGTGTAAAAGAAACACATCTTGCACACGTACAACAAGCCGAACGTTGTAATCAAACTTGCTGTAATAAAAAATAAAAATAAATAAATTAAAAACACGAACAAGAAGTAGTGAGGCAAACTTGAGGGGCTTTCTCCTGGCACATTCCATTCTAAATTCCAATCCAGAATGCGACTTCCACTGAGGCTCTGCTGCCCTAGTAACCAGATTTGGTAAGGGAGAACTGCTGCCACCTTGTGGCCGTTTCACACAATAGCAGCTTTAATCCCAGCGCTAATGGTCAGTTGATATTCACAATCATTGCAGGCCTGTAAATGACACCTGCCCTGAAAACAAATCCTGGGGTCATATATCGACCAAAAAATTCAAAAGACGTCCATATTTCCAAACGACAGTTTCAAGAGGCATATTTGACGCACATTAGTGTTCTGCTTCTTTTGCTTTCTTGCTTTCTTTGTTAAAAAAACGGGAATGGAAAAAGGCAACCCTCAGAATGGGCGAAAACGTTCGCAAACGAATCAATGGACAAAGGTTTAAGCTCCAATATATATAAACAGCACATGCAGCTTAATATTAATAAAACAAACAACCCAATACAAAAATGGGCAGAAGGTCTAAATAGGCATTTCTTCAAAGAAGACACAGAGATGGCCAAGACGCACATGGAAAGCTGCTCAACATCACTAATTATTAGAGAAATGCAAATCAAAACGACAATGAGGTATGACCTCACACCTCTTAGAATCGGCATCATCAGAAAATCTACAAACCACAAATTCTGGGGAGGGTGTGGACAAAAGGAACCCTCTTCCACTACTGGTGGGAATGTAAATTGATACAGTCACTGGGGAGAACAGTATGGAGGTTCCTTTAAAATACTAAAAAGAGAATTACCATAGGATCCAGCAATCCCACTTCTGGGCATATACCCAGAGAAAACCATAAATCCAAAAGACACATTCACCACAATGCTCATTGCAGCCCTATTTACAATAGCCAGGTAATGGAAGCAAACTAAATGCCCACAGACAGACGAATGGATAAAGATGTGGTACATATATAAAATGGAATATTACTCAGCCATAAAAAGGAATGGAACTGGGTCATTTGTAGAGAAGTCGATGGATCTAGAGACTGTCATACAGAGTGAAGTAATTCAGAAAGAGGAAAACAAATATTGTATATTAATGCCTACATGTGGAACCTAGACAATTGGTACAGATGAACTGGTTTGCAGGGCAGAAATAGAGACACAGAGGTAGAGAACAAACGTATGGACACCAAGTGGGGGAAGCAATGGGGGGTGGTGGTGGTGGTGGGATGAGTTGGGAGATTGGGATTGACCTGTATTCATGTATATGCATAAAATAGATAACTAATAATAACCTGCTGTATAAAAAAATAAATAAAATTAAATTTCAATTTTTTTTCAATATAAAATTTAATAATAAAACAGAAAAAAGTTCTTCCATTCACACAGATGTATTTATAGGAATGAATTATTTCCATGCTTATATCTATAAATGCATAAAAGAGGAATAAAATCTAACTTGAACCCAAAAAGGAAAAGAAAATCCCTGAACCCAACAGTTATACAGAGGAAAACCCTATCAAGGCACTAGCTCCAGCGGGAAACAATTCTGAAATTGGTCAGAAGTGGGGAATCATCTCCCATACATCCAGCAGCCACCCCCCCCACCACCATGCGAGGAGCGTCCTCCTTGCAAAGCTGGGGAACCATACCGAGGCGTCTGTGAGTAAACGTGAGCTGAGCCCCGGGCCAGCTGCTGCTGAACTGTTCCCACCCTTCCCAGGTAAAACACCTGAATATGTACAAGGGCTTGAAAGCCTAGAGGAAGGGCCGTGGAGCCACACCAGCGACAGTACACAGGCCCACTTGGTGCCTGCAGGCCAGCCAGGATGGTCCTGGCCCTGGGCGCTCTTCTGGAAGCTTTCCATTTCCCTGCCTGAGATACCCCTCCTGTCCCGGCCCCCACTCCTTTTTTTCCTTCCTCACCTCAGCCCGGAGAGAAATTCCAGCGGAAGTTATGGGTGACACATCCTCTTCTTTACAGGTGGCAGCCTGGCCACTCCTGCAGAAAGTCCAGCAGAGCCCCACTCACACCGGGCCACCAACAAAGCCGTGGACCCTCACACCCTCCCACCAGCACAGCCCCGAGACTGCTGACGGGGCAGAGGATATGGAGTCAGGCCCAGCTGCAGGGGCTATTGCTGCCTGGAGCGCTGTTTCTATTGCCCTCAACCCAGGCACACCTGGGGAGGGCTTGCCGGCAGGGTCAGGCTGCCCACGTCAGCTAACCCTCAGCCCTCAGGGCATCACATTGCAGAAAATGGACCTCTCAAAGACAGAATATTAGCCAAGGAAAAAAGGGACGCAATGCCATGTGCAGCACCGTAGATGTGTCTAGAGGTAATCACGTGACTTGTAGTAAGTCAGAAAGTGAAAGACACATATCGTATGATATCACTTATAGGTGTTACCTAAAAATTGATACCAGGGCAGATATTTCCGCGGAGAAGGGCAATCACAGATTCATTAAACAAACTTATGGTTCACCAATGGAAAGCTGTGAGGATTCGATACATTACGATATTGGGGTTAACAGACATATACAAACACAGGTGAAATATATCATCACCAAAGACCTATGGAATACCAAGAGAAGACTACTCAACATTCTGTCATAACGTACATGGGAAAAGGATCCCAGGAAGAAGAGACATATATATATATATATATATATATATATATATATATATATATAAATATATATATATATATGTGTGTGTGTGTGTGTGTGTAAAAGAAACACATCTTGCACACGTACAACAAGCCGAACGTTGTAATCAAACTTGCTGTAATAAAAAATAAAAATAAATAAATTAAAAACACGAACAAGAAGTAGTGAGGCAAACTTGAGGGGCTTTCTCCTGGCACATTCCATTCTAAATTCCAATCCAGAATGCGACTTCCACTGAGGCTCTGCTGCCCTAGTAACCAGATTTGGTAAGGGAGAACTGCTGCCACCTTGTGGCCGTTTCACACAATAGCAGCTTTAATCCCAGCGCTAATGGTCAGTTGATATTCACAATCATTGCAGGCCTGTAAATGACACCTGCCCTGAAAACAAATCCTGGGGTCATATATCGACCAAAAAATTCAAAAGACGTCCATATTTCCAAACGACAGTTTCAAGAGGCATATTTGACGCACATTAGTGTTCTGCTTCTTTTGCTTTCTTGCTTTCTTTGTTAAAAAAACGGGAATGGAAAAAGGCAACCCTCAGAATGGGCGAAAACGTTCGCAAACGAATCAATGGACAAAGGTTTAAGCTCCAATATATATAAACAGCACATGCAGCTTAATATTAATAAAACAAACAACCCAATACAAAAATGGGCAGAAGGTCTAAATAGGCATTTCTTCAAAGAAGACACAGAGATGGCCAAGACGCACATGGAAAGCTGCTCAACATCACTAATTATTAGAGAAATGCAAATCAAAACGACAATGAGGTATGACCTCACACCTCTTAGAATCGGCATCATCAGAAAATCTACAAACCACAAATTCTGGGGAGGGTGTGGACAAAAGGAACCCTCTTCCACTACTGGTGGGAATGTAAATTGATACAGTCACTGGGGAGAACAGTATGGAGGTTCCTTTAAAATACTAAAAAGAGAATTACCATAGGATCCAGCAATCCCACTTCTGGGCATATACCCAGAGAAAACCATAAATCCAAAAGACACATTCACCACAATGCTCATTGCAGCCCTATTTACAATAGCCAGGTAATGGAAGCAAACTAAATGCCCACAGACAGACGAATGGATAAAGATGTGGTACATATATAAAATGGAATATTACTCAGCCATAAAAAGGAATGGAACAGGGTCATTTGTAGAGAAGTCGATGGATCTAGAGAGTGTCATACAGAGTGAAGTAATTCAGAAAGAGGAAAACAAATATTGTATATTAATGCCTACATGTGGAACCTAGACAATTGGTACAGATGAACTTGTTTGCAGGGCAGAAATAGAGACACAGAGGTAGAGAACAAACGTATGGACACCAAGTGGGGGAAGCAATGGGGGGTGGTGGTGGTGGTGGGATGAGTTGGGAGATTGGGATTGACCTGTATTCATGTATATGCATAAAATAGATAACTAATAATAACCTGCTTTATAAAAAAAATAAATAAAATTAAATTTCAATTTTTTTTCAATATAAAATTTAATAATAAAACAGAAAAAAGTTCTTCCATTCACACAGATGTATTTATAGGAATGAATTATTTCCATGCTTATATCTATAAATGCATAAAAGAGGAATAAAATCTAACTTGAACCCAAAAAGGAAAAGAAAATCCCTGAACCCAACAGTTATACAGAGGAAAACCCTATCAAGGCACTAGCTCCAGCGGGAAACAATTCTGAAATTGGTCAGAAGTGGGGAATCATCTCCCATACATCCAGCAGCCACCCCACCACCACCATGCGAGGAGCGTCCTCCTTGCAAAGCTGGGGAACCATACCGAGGCGTCTGTGAGTAAACGTGAGCTGAGCCCCGGGCCAGCTGCTGCTGAACTGTTCCCACCCTTCCCAGGTAAAACACCTGAATATGTACAAGGGCTTGAAAGCCTAGAGGAAGGGCCGTGGAGCCACACCGGCGACAGTACACAGGCCCACTTGGTGCCTGCAGGCCAGCCAGGATGGTCCTGGCCCTGGGCGCTCTTCTGGAAGCTTTCCATTTCCCTGCCTGAGATACCCCTCCTGTCCCGGCCCCCACTCCTTTTTTTCCTTCCTCACCTCAGCCCGGAGAGAAATTCCAGCGGAAGTTATGGGTGACACATCCTCTTCTTTACAGGTGGCAGCCTGGCCACTCCTGCAGAAAGTCCAGCAGAGCCCCACTCACACCGGGCCACCAACAAAGCCGTGGACCCTCACACCCTCCCACCAGCACAGCCCCGAGACTGCTGACGGGGCAGAGGATATGGAGTCAGGCCCAGCTGCAGGGGCTATTGCTGCCTGGAGCGCTGTTTCTATTGCCCTCAACCCAGGCACACCTGGGGAGGGCTTGCCGGCAGGGTCAGGCTGCCCACGTCAGCTAACCCTCAGCCCTCAGGGCATCACATTGCAGAAAATGGACCTCTCAAAGACAGAATATTAGCCAAGGAAAAAAGGGACGCAATGCCATGTGCAGCACCGTAGATGTGTCTAGAGGTAATCACGTGACTTGTAGTAAGTCAGAAAGTGAAAGACACATATCGTATGATATCACTTATAGGTGTTACCTAAAAATTGATACCAGGGCAGATATTTCCGCGGAGAAGGGCAATCACAGATTCATTAAACAAACTTATGGTTCACCAATGGAAAGCTGTGAGGATTCGATACATTACGATATTGGGGTTAACAGACATATACAAACACAGGTAAAATATATCATCACCAAAGACCTATGGAATACCAAGAGAAGACTACTCAACATTCTGTCATAACGTACATGGGAAAAGGATCCCAGGAAGAAGAGACATATATATATATATATATATATATATATATATATATATATATATAAATATATATATATATATGTGTGTGTGTGTGTGTGTGTGTAAAAGAAACACATCTTGCACACGTACAACAAGCCGAACGTTGTAATCAAACTTGCTGTAATAAAAAATAAAAATAAATAAATTAAAAACACGAACAAGAAGTAGTGAGGCAAACTTGAGGGGCTTTCTCCTGGCACATTCCATTCTAAATTCCAATCCAGAATGCGACTTCCACTGAGGCTCTGCTGCCCTAGTAACCAGATTTGGTAAAGGAGAACTGCTGCCACCTTGTGGCCGTTTCACACAATAGCAGCTTTAATCCCAGCGCTAATGGTCAGTTGATATTCACAATCATTGCAGGCCTGTAAATGACACCTGCCCTGAAAACAAATCCTGGGGTCATATATCGACCAAAAAATTCAAAAGACGTCCATATTTCCAAACGACAGTTTCAAGAGGCATATTTGACGCACATTAGTGTTCTGCTTCTTTTGCTTTCTTGCTTTCTTTGTTAAAAAAACGGGAATGGAAAAAGGCAACCCTCAGAATGGGCGAAAACGTTCGCAAACGAATCAATGGACAAAGGTTTAAGCTCCAATATATATAAACAGCACATGCAGCTTAATATTAATAAAACAAACAACCCAATACAAAAATGGGCAGAAGGTCTAAATAGGCATTTCTTCAAAGAAGACACAGAGATGGCCAAGACGCACATGGAAAGCTGCTCAACATCACTAATTATTAGAGAAATGCAAATCAAAACGACAATGAGGTATGACCTCACACCTCTTAGAATCGGCATCATCAGAAAATCTACAAACCACAAATTCTGGGGAGGGTGTGGACAAAAGGAACCCTCTTCCACTACTGGTGGGAATGTAAATTGATACAGTCACTGGGGAGAACAGTATGGAGGTTCCTTTAAAATACTAAAAAGAGAATTACCATAGGATCCAGCAATCCCACTTCTGGGCATATACCCAGAGAAAACCATAAATCCAAAAGACACATTCACCACAATGCTCATTGCAGCCCTATTTACAATAGCCAGGTAATGGAAGCAACCTAAATGCCCACAGACAGACGAATGGATAAAGATGTGGTACATATATAAAATGGAATATTACTCAGCCATAAAAAGGAATGGAACTGGGTCATTTGTAGAGAAGTCGATGGATCTAGAGACTGTCATACAGAGTGAAGTAATTCAGAAAGAGGAAAACAAATATTGTATATTAATGCCTACATGTGGAACCTAGACAAATGGTACAGATGAACTGGTTTGCAGGGCAGAAATAGAGACACAGAGGTAGAGAACAAACGTATGGACACCAAGTGGGGGAAGCAATGGGGTTGGTGGTGGTGGTGGGATGAGTTGGGAGATTGGGATCGACCTGTATTCATGTATATGCATAAAATAGATAACTAATAATAACCTGCTGTATAAAAAAATAAATAAAATTAAATTTCAATTTTTTTTCAATATAAAATTTAAAAATAAAACAGAAAAAAGTTCTTCCATTCACACAGATGTATTTATAGGAATGAATTATTTCCATGCTTATATCTATAAATGCATAAAAGAGGAATAAAATCTAACTTGAACCCAAAAAGGAAAAGAAAATCCCTGAACCCAACAGTTATACAGAGGAAAACCCTATCAAGGCACTAGCTCCAGCGGGAAACAATTCTGAAATTGGTCAGAGGTGGGGAATCATCTCCCATACATCCAGCAGCCCCCCCCCCACCACCATGCGAGGAGCGTCCTCCTTGCAAAGCTGGGGAACCGTACCGAGGCGTCTGTGAGTAAACGTGAGCTGAGCCCCGGGCCAGCTGCTGCTGAACTGTTCCCACCCTTCCCAGGTAAAACACCTGAATATGTACAAGGGCTTGAAAGCCTAGAGGAAGGGCCGTGGAGCCACACCGGCGACAGTACACAGGCCCACTTGGTGCCTGCAGGCCAGCCAGGATGGTCCTGGCCCTGGGCGCTCTTCTGGAAGCTTTCCATTTCCCTGCCTGAGATACCCCTCCTGTCCCGGCCCCCACTCCTTTTTTTCCTTCCTCACCTCAGCCCGGAGAGAAATTCCAGCGGAAGTTATGGGTGACACATCCTCTTCTTTACAGGTGGCAGCCTGGCCACTCCTGCAGAAAGTCCAGCAGAGCCCCACTCACACCGGGCCACCAACAAAGCCGTGGACCCTCACACCCTCCCACCAGCACAGCCCCGAGACTGCTGACGGGGCAGAGGATATGGAGTCAGGCCCAGCTGCAGGGGCTATTGCTGCCTGGAGCGCTGTTTCTATTGCCCTCAACCCAGGCACACCTGGGGAGGGCTTGCCGGCAGGGTCAGGCTGCCCACGTCAGCTAACCCTCAGCCCTCAGGGCATCACATTGCAGAAAATGGACCTCTCAAAGACAGAATATTAGCCAAGGAAAAAAGGGACGCAATGCCATGTGCAGCACCGTAGATGTGTCTAGAGGTAATCACGTGACTTGTAGTAAGTCAGAAAGTGAAAGACACATATCGTATGATATCACTTATAGGTGTTACCTAAAAATTGATACCAGGGCAGATATTTCCGCGGAGAAGGGCAATCACAGATTCATTAAACAAACTTATGGTTCACCAATGGAAAGCTGTGAGGATTCGATACATTACGATATTGGGGTTAACAGACATATACAAACACAGGTGAAATATATCATCACCAAAGACCTATGGAATACCAAGAGAAGACTACTCAACATTCTGTCATAACGTACATGGGAAAAGGATCCCAGGAAGAAGAGACATATATATATATATGTGTGTGTGTGTGTGTGTGTGTGTGTGTGTGTGTGTATAAAAGGAACACATCTTGCACACGTACAACAAGCCGAACGTTGTAACCAAACTTGCTGTAATAAAAAATAAAAATAAATAAATTAAAAACACGAACAAGAAGTAGTGAGGCAAACCTGAGGGGCTCTCTCCTGGCACATTCCATTCTAAATTCCAATCCAGAAGGCGACTTCCACTGAGGCTCTGCTGCCCTAGTAACCAGATTTGGTAAAGGAGAACTGCTGCCACCTTGTGGCCGTTTCACACAATAGCAGCTGTAATCCCAGCGCTAATGGTCAGTTGATATTCACAATCATTGCAGGCCTGTAAATGACACCTGCCCTGAAAAGAAATCCTGGGGTCATATATCGACCAAAAAATTCAAAAGACGTCCATATTTCCAAACGACAGTTCCAAGAGGCATATTTGACGCACATTAGTGTTCTGCTTCTTTTGCTTTCTTTCTTTCTTTGTTAAAAAAACGGGAATGGAAAAAGGCAACCCTCAGAATGGGCGAAAACGTTCGCAAACGAATCAATGGACAAAGGTTTAAGCTCCAATATATATAAACAGCACATGCAGCTTAATATTAATAAAACAAACAACCCAATACAAAAATGGGCAGAAGGTCTAAATAGGCATTTCTTCAAAGAAGACACAGAGATGGCCAAGACGCACATGGAAAGCTGCTCAACATCACTAATTATTAGAGAAATGCAAATCAAAACGACAATGAGGTATGACCTCACACCTCTTAGAATCGGCATCATCAGAAAATCTACAAACCACAAATTCTGGGGAGGGTGTGGACAAAAGGAACCCTCTTCCACTACTGGTGGGAATGTAAATTGATACAGTCACTGGGGAGAACAGTACGGAGGTTCCTTTAAAATACTAAAAAGAGAATTACCATAGGATCCAGCAATCCCACTTCTGGGCATATACCCAGAGAAAACCATAAATCAAAAAGACACATTAACCACAATGCTCATTGCAGCCCTATTTACAATAGCCAGGTAATGGAAGCAACCTAAATGCCCACAGACAGACGAATGGATAAAGATGTGGTACATATATAAAATGGAATATTACTCAGCCATAAAGAGGAATGGAACTGGGTCATTTGTAGAGAAGTCGATGGATCTAGAGACTGTCATACAGAGTGAAGTAATTCAGAAAGAGGAAAACAAATATTGTATATTAATGTCTACATGTGGAACCTAGACAATTGGTACAGATGAACTGGTTTGCAGGGCAGAAATAGAGACACAGAGGTAGAGAACAAACGTATGGACACCAAGTGGGGGAAGCAATGGGGGGTGGTGGTGGTGGTGGGATGAGTTGGGAGATTGGGATTGACCTGTATTCATGTATATGCATAAAATAGATAACTAATAATAACCTGCTATATAAAAAAAATAAATAAAATTAAATTTCAATTTTTTTTCAATATAAAATTTAATAATAAAACAGAAAAAAGTTCTTCCATTCACACAGATGTATTTATAGGAATGAATTATTTCCATGCTTATATCTATAAATGCATAAAAGAGGAATAAAATCTAACTTGAACCCAAAAAGGAAAAGAAAATCCCTGAACCCAACAGTTATACAGAGGAAAACCCTATCAAGGCACTAGCTCCAGCGGGAAACAATTCTGAAATTGGTCAGAGGTGGGGAATCATCTCCCATACATCCAGCAGCCCCCCCCCCCACCACCATGCGAGGAGCGTCCTCCTTGCAAAGCTGGGGAACCATACCGAGGCGTCTGTGAGTAAACGTGAGCTGAGCCCCGGGCCAGCTGCTGCTGAACTGTTCCCACCCTTCCCAGGTAAAACACCTGAATATGTACAAGGGCTTGAAAGCCTAGAGGAAGGGCCGTGGAGCCACACCAGCGACAGTACACAGGCCCACTTGGTGCCTGCAGGCCAGCCAGGATGGTCCTGGCCCTGGGCGCTCTTCTGGAAGCTTTCCATTTCCCTGCCTGAGATACCCCTCCTGTCCCGGCCCCCACTCCTTTTTTTCCTTCCTCACCTCAGCCCGGAGAGAAATTCCAGCGGAAGTTATGGGTGACACATCCTCTTCTTTACAGGTGGCAGCCTGGCCACTCCTGCAGAAAGTCCAGCAGAGCCCCACTCACACCGGGCCACCAACAAAGCCGTGGACCCTCACACCCTCCCACCAGCACAGCCCCGAGACTGCTGACGGGGCAGAGGATATGGAGTCAGGCCCAGCTGCAGGGGCTATTGCTGCCTGGAGCGCTGTTTCTATTGCCCTCAACCCAGGCACACCTGGGGAGGGCTTGCCGGCAGGGTCAGGCTGCCCACGTCAGCTAACCCTCAGCCCTCAGGGCATCACATTGCAGAAAATGGACCTCTCAAAGACAGAATATTAGCCAAGGAAAAAAGGGACGCAATGCCATGTGCAGCACCGTAGATGTGTCTAGAGGTAATCACGTGACTTGTAGTAAGTCAGAAAGTGAAAGACACATATCGTATGATATCACTTATAGGTGTTACCTAAAAATTGATACCAGGGCAGATATTTCCGTGGAGAAGGGCAATCACAGATTCATTAAACAAACTTATGGTTCACCAATGGAAAGCTGTGAGGATTCGATACATTACGATATTGGGGTTAACAGACATATACAAACACAGGTGAAATATATCATCACCAAAGACCTATGGAATACCAAGAGAAGACTACTCAACATTCTGTCATAACGTACATGGGAAAAGGATCCCAGGAAGAAGAGACATATATATATATATATATATATATATATATATATATATATATATATATATATATATATATATAAATATATATATATATATGTGTGTGTGTGTGTGTGTGTAAAAGAAACACATCTTGCACACGTACAACAAGCCGAACGTTGTAATCAAACTTGCTGTAATAAAAAATAAAAATAAATAAATTAAAAACACGAACAAGAAGTAGTGAGGCAAACTTGAGGGGCTTTCTCCTGGCACATTCCATTCTAAATTCCAATCCAGAATGCGACTTCCACTGAGGCTCTGCTGCCCTAGTAACCAGATTTGGTAAGGGAGAACTGCTGCCACCTTGTGGCCGTTTCACACAATAGCAGCTTTAATCCCAGCGCTAATGGTCAGTTGATATTCACAATCATTGCAGGCCTGTAAATGACACCTGCCCTGAAAACAAATCCTGGGGTCATATATCGACCAAAAAATTCAAAAGACGTCCATATTTCCAAACGACAGTTTCAAGAGGCATATTTGACGCACATTAGTGTTCTGCTTCTTTTGCTTTCTTGCTTTCTTTGTTAAAAAAACGGGAATGGAAAAAGGCAACCCTCAGAATGGGCGAAAACGTTCGCAAACGAATCAATGGACAAAGGTTTAAGCTCCAATATATATAAACAGCACATGCAGCTTAATATTAATAAAACAAACAACCCAATACAAAAATGGGCAGAAGGTCTAAATAGGCATTTCTTCAAAGAAGACACAGAGATGGCCAAGACGCACATGGAAAGCTGCTCAACATCACTAATTATTAGAGAAATGCAAATCAAAACGACAATGAGGTATGACCTCACACCTCTTAGAATCGGCATCATCAGAAAATCTACAAACCACAAATTCTGGGGAGGGTGTGGACAAAAGGAACCCTCTTCCACTACTGGTGGGAATGTAAATTGATACAGTCACTGGGGAGAACAGTATGGAGGTTCCTTTAAAATACTAAAAAGAGAATTACCATAGGATCCAGCAATCTCACTTCTGGGCATATACCCAGAGAAAACCATAAATCCAAAAGACACATTCACCACAATGCTCATTGCAGCCCTATTTACAATAGCCAGGTAATGGAAGCAAACTAAATGCCCACAGACAGACGAATGGATAAAGATGTGGTACATATATAAAATGGAATATTACTCAGCCATAAAAAGGAATGGAACTGGGTCATTTGTAGAGAAGTCGATGGATCTAGAGACTGTCATACAGAGTGAAGTAATTCAGAAAGAGGAAAACAAATATTGTATATTAATGCCTACATGTGGAACCTAGACAATTGGTACAGATGAACTTGTTTGCAGGGCAGAAATAGAGACACAGAGGTAGAGAACAAACGTATGGACACCAAGTGGGGGAAGCAATGGGGGGTGGTGGTGGTGGTGGGATGAGTTGGGAGATTGGGATTGACCTGTATTCATGTATATGCATAAAATAGATAACTAATAATAACCTGCTTTATAAAAAAAATAAATAAAATTAAATTTCAATTTTTTTTCAATATAAAATTTAATAATAAAACAGAAAAAAGTTCTTCCATTCACACAGATGTATTTATAGGAATGAATTATTTCCATGCTTATATCTATAAATGCATAAAAGAGGAATAAAATCTAACTTGAACCCAAAAAGGAAAAGAAAATCCCTGAACCCAACAGTTATACAGAGGAAAACCCTATCAAGGCACTAGCTCCAGCGGGAAACAATTCTGAAATTGGTCAGAAGTGGGGAATCATCTCCCATACATCCAGCAGCCACCCCCCCACCACCATGCGAGGAGCGTCCTCCTTGCAAAGCTGGGGAACCATACCGAGGCGTCTGTGAGTAAACGTGAGCTGAGCCCCGGGCCAGCTGCTGCTGAACTGTTCCCACCCTTCCCAGGTAAAACACCTGAATATGTACAAGGGCTTGAAAGCCTAGAGGAAGGGCCGTGGAGCCACACCAGCGACAGTACACAGGCCCACTTGGTGCCTGCAGGCCAGCCAGGATGGTCCTGGCCCTGGGCGCTCTTCTGGAAGCTTTCCATTTCCCTGCCTGAGATACCCCTCCTGTCCCGGCCCCCACTCCTTTTTTTCCTTCCTCACCTCAGCCCGGAGAGAAATTCCAGCGGAAGTTATGGGTGACACATCCTCTTCTTTACAGGTGGCAGCCTGGCCACTCCTGCAGAAAGTCCAGCAGAGCCCCACTCACACCGGGCCACCAACAAAGCCGTGGACCCTCACACCCTCCCACCAGCACAGCCCCGAGACTGCTGACGGGGCAGAGGATATGGAGTCAGGCCCAGCTGCAGGGGCTATTGCTGCCTGGAGCGCTGTTTCTATTGCCCTCAACCCAGGCACACCTGGGGAGGGCTTGCCGGCAGGGTCAGGCTGCCCACGTCAGCTAACCCTCAGCCCTCAGGGCATCACATTGCAGAAAATGGACCTCTCAAAGACAGAATATTAGCCAAGGAAAAAAGGGACGCAATGCCATGTGCAGCACCGTAGATGTGTCTAGAGGTAATCACGTGACTTGTAGTAAGTCAGAAAGTGAAAGACACATATCGTATGATATCACTTATAGGTGTTACCTAAAAATTGATACCAGGGCAGATATTTCCGCGGAGAAGGGCAATCACAGATTCATTAAACAAACTTATGGTTCACCAATGGAAAGCTGTGAGGATTCGATACATTACGATATTGGGGTTAACAGACATATACAAACACAGGTGAAATATATCATCACCAAAGACCTATGGAATACCAAGAGAAGACTACTCAACATTCTGTCATAACGTACATGGGAAAAGGATCCCAGGAAGAAGAGACATATATATATATATGTGTGTGTGTGTGTGTGTGTGTGTGTGTGTGTATAAAAGAAACACATCTTGCACACGTACAACAAGCCGAACGTTGTAACCAAACTTGCTGTAATAAAAAATAAAAATAAATAAATTAAAAACACGAACAAGAAGTAGTGAGGCAAACCTGAGGGGCTCTCTCCTGGCACATTCCATTCTAAATTCCAATCCAGAACGCGACTTCCACTGAGGCTCTGCTGCCCTAGTAACCAGATTTGGTAAAGGAGAACTGCTGCCACCTTGTGGCCGTTTCACACAATAGCAGCTTTAATCCCAGCGCTAATGGTCAGTTGATATTCACAATCATTGCAGGCCTGTAAATGACACCTGCCCTGAAAACAAATCCTGGGGTCATATATCGACCAAAAAATTCAAAAGACGTCCATATTTCCAAACGACAGTTCCAAGAGGCATATTTGACGCACATTAGTGTTCTGCTTCTTTTGCTTTCTTTCTTTCTTTGTTAAAAAAACGGGAATGGAAAAAGGCAACCCTCAGAATGGGCGAAAACGTTCGCAAACGAATCAATGGACAAAGGTTTAAGCTCCAATATATATAAACAGCACATGCAGCTTAATATTAATAAAACAAACAACCCAATACAAAAATGGGCAGAAGGTCTAAATAGGCATTTCTTCAAAGAAGACACAGAGATGGCCAAGACGCACATGGAAAGCTGCTCAACATCACTAATTATTAGAGAAATGCAAATCAAAACGACAATGAGGTATGACCTCACACCTCTTAGAATCGGCATCATCAGAAAATCTACAAACCACAAATTCTGGGGAGGGTGTGGACAAAAGGAACCCTCTTCCACTACTGGTGGGAATGTAAATTGATACAGTCACTGGGGAGAACAGTATGGAGGTTCCTTTAAAATACTAAAAAGAGAATTACCATAGGATCCAGCAATCCCACTTCTGGGCATATACCCAGAGAAAACCATAAATCCAAAAGACACATTCACCACAATGCTCATTGCAGCCCTATTTACAATAGCCAGGTAATGGAAGCAACCTAAATGCCCACAGACAGACGAATGGATAAAGATGTGGTACATATATAAAATGGAATATTACTCAGCCATAAAAAGGAATGGAACTGGGTCATTTGTAGAGAAGTCGATGGATCTAGAGACTGTCATACAGAGTGAAGTAATTCAGAAAGAGGAAAACAAATATTGTATATTAATGCCTACATGTGGAACCTAGACAATTGGTACAGATGAACTGGTTTGCAGGGCAGAAATAGAGACACAGAGGTAGAGAACAAACGTATGGACACCAAGTGGGGGAAGCAATGGGGGGTGGTGGTGGTGGTGGGATGAGTTGGGAGATTGGGATTGACCTGTATTCATGTATATGCATAAAATAGATAACTAATAATAACCTGCTTTATAAAAAAAATAAATAAAATTAAATTTCAATTTTTTTTCAATATAAAATTTAATAATAAAACAGAAAAAAGTTCTTCCATTCACACAGATGTATTTATAGGAATGAATTATTTCCATGCTTATATCTATAAATGCATAAAAGAGGAATAAAATCTAACTTGAACCCAAAAAGGAAAAGAAAATCCCTGAACCCAACAGTTATACAGAGGAAAACCCTATCAAGGCACTAGCTCCAGCGGGAAACAATTCTGAAATTGGTCAGAGGTGGGGAATCATCTCCCATACATCCAGCAGCCCCCCCCCACCACCATGCGAGGAGCGTCCTCCTTGCAAAGCTGGGGAACCATACCGAGGCGTCTGTGAGTAAACGTGAGCTGAGCCCCGGGCCAGCTGCTGCTGAACTGTTCCCACCCTTCCCAGGTAAAACACCTGAATATGTACAAGGGCTTGAAAGCCTAGAGGAAGGGCCGTGGAGCCACACCAGCGACAGTACACAGGCCCACTTGGTGCCTGCAGGCCAGCCAGGATGGTCCTGGCCCCGGGCGCTCTTCTGGAAGCTTTCCATTTCCCTGCCGGAGATACCCCTCCTGTCCCGGCCCCCATTCCTTTTTTTCCTTCCTCACCTCAGCCCGGAGAGAAATTCCAGCGGAAGTTATGGGTGACACATCCTCTTCTTTACAGGTGGCAGCCTGGCCACTCCTGCAGAAAGTCCAGCAGAGCCCCACTCACACCGGGCCACCAACAAAGCCGTGGACCCTCACACCCTCCCACCAGCACAGCCCCGAGACTGCTGACGGGGCAGAGGATATGGAGTCAGGCCCAGCTGCAGGGGCTATTGCTGCCTGGAGCGCTGTTTCTATTGCCCTCAACCCAGGCACACCTGGGGAGGGCTTGCCGGCAGGGTCAGGCTGCCCACGTCAGCTAACCCTCAGCCCTCAGGGCATCACATTGCAGAAAATGGACCTCTCAAAGACAGAATATTAGCCAAGGAAAAAAGGGACGCAATGCCATGTGCAGCACCGTAGATGTGTCTAGAGGTAATCACGTGACTTGTAGTAAGTCAGAAAGTGAAAGACACATATCGTATGATATCACTTATAGGTGTTACCTAAAAATTGATACCAGGGCAGATATTTCCGTGGAGAAGGGCAATCACAGATTCATTAAACAAACTTATGGTTCACCAATGGAAAGCTGTGAGGATTCGATACATTACGATATTGGGGTTAACAGACATATACAAACACAGGTGAAATATATCATCACCAAAGACCTATGGAATACCAAGAGAAGACTACTCAACATTCTGTCATAACGTACATGGGAAAAGGATCCCAGGAAGAAGAGACATATATATATATATATATATATATATATATATATATAAATATATATATATATATGTGTGTGTGTGTGTGTGTGTAAAAGAAACACATCTTGCACACGTACAACAAGCCGAACGTTGTAATCAAACTTGCTGTAATAAAAAATAAAAATAAATAAATTAAAAACACGAACAAGAAGTAGTGAGGCAAACTTGAGGGGCTTTCTCCTGGCACATTCCATTCTAAATTCCAATCCAGAATGCGACTTCCACTGAGGCTCTGCTGCCCTAGTAACCAGATTTGGTAAGGGAGAACTGCTGCCACCTTGTGGCCGTTTCACACAATAGCAGCTTTAATCCCAGCGCTAATGGTCAGTTGATATTCACAATCATTGCAGGCCTGTAAATGACACCTGCCCTGAAAACAAATCCTGGGGTCATATATCGACCAAAAAATTCAAAAGACGTCCATATTTCCAAACGACAGTTTCAAGAGGCATATTTGACGCACATTAGTGTTCTGCTTCTTTTGCTTTCTTGCTTTCTTTGTTAAAAAAACGGGAATGGAAAAAGGCAACCCTCAGAATGGGCGAAAACGTTCGCAAACGAATCAATGGACAAAGGTTTAAGCTCCAATATATATAAACAGCACATGCAGCTTAATATTAATAAAACAAACAACCCAATACAAAAATGGGCAGAAGGTCTAAATAGGCATTTCTTCAAAGAAGACACAGAGATGGCCAAGACGCACATGGAAAGCTGCTCAACATCACTAATTATTAGAGAAATGCAAATCAAAACGACAATGAGGTATGACCTCACACCTCTTAGAATCGGCATCATCAGAAAATCTACAAACCACAAATTCTGGGGAGGGTGTGGACAAAAGGAACCCTCTTCCACTACTGGTGGGAATGTAAATTGATACAGTCACTGGGGAGAACAGTATGGAGGTTCCTTTAAAATACTAAAAAGAGAATTACCATAGGATCCAGCAATCTCACTTCTGGGCATATACCCAGAGAAAACCATAAATCCAAAAGACACATTCACCACAATGCTCATTGCAGCCCTATTTACAATAGCCAGGTAATGGAAGCAAACTAAATGCCCACAGACAGACGAATGGATAAAGATGTGGTACATATATAAAATGGAATATTACTCAGCCATAAAAAGGAATGGAACTGGGTCATTTGTAGAGAAGTCGATGGATCTAGAGACTGTCATACAGAGTGAAGTAATTCAGAAAGAGGAAAACAAATATTGTATATTAATGCCTACATGTGGAACCTAGACAATTGGTACAGATGAACTTGTTTGCAGGGCAGAAATAGAGACACAGAGGTAGAGAACAAACGTATGGACACCAAGTGGGGGAAGCAATGGGGGGTGGTGGTGGTGGTGGGATGAGTTGGGAGATTGGGATTGACCTGTATTCATGTATATGCATAAAATAGATAACTAATAATAACCTGCTTTATAAAAAAAATAAATAAAATTAAATTTCAATTTTTTTTCAATATAAAATTTAATAATAAAACAGAAAAAAGTTCTTCCATTCACACAGATGTATTTATAGGAATGAATTATTTCCATGCTTATATCTATAAATGCATAAAAGAGGAATAAAATCTAACTTGAACCCAAAAAGGAAAAGAAAATCCCTGAACCCAACAGTTATACAGAGGAAAACCCTATCAAGGCACTAGCTCCAGCGGGAAACAATTCTGAAATTGGTCAGAAGTGGGGAATCATCTCCCATACATCCAGCAGCCACCCCCCCACCACCATGCGAGGAGCGTCCTCCTTGCAAAGCTGGGGAACCATACCGAGGCGTCTGTGAGTAAACGTGAGCTGAGCCCCGGGCCAGCTGCTGCTGAACTGTTCCCACCCTTCCCAGGTAAAACACCTGAATATGTACAAGGGCTTGAAAGCCTAGAGGAAGGGCCGTGGAGCCACACCAGCGACAGTACACAGGCCCACTTGGTGCCTGCAGGCCAGCCAGGATGGTCCTGGCCCTGGGCGCTCTTCTGGAAGCTTTCCATTTCCCTGCCTGAGATACCCCTCCTGTCCCGGCCCCCACTCCTTTTTTTCCTTCCTCACCTCAGCCCGGAGAGAAATTCCAGCGGAAGTTATGGGTGACACATCCTCTTCTTTACAGGTGGCAGCCTGGCCACTCCTGCAGAAAGTCCAGCAGAGCCCCACTCACACCGGGCCACCAACAAAGCCGTGGACCCTCACACCCTCCCACCAGCACAGCCCCGAGACTGCTGACGGGGCAGAGGATATGGAGTCAGGCCCAGCTGCAGGGGCTATTGCTGCCTGGAGCGCTGTTTCTATTGCCCTCAACCCAGGCACACCTGGGGAGGGCTTGCCGGCAGGGTCAGGCTGCCCACGTCAGCTAACCCTCAGCCCTCAGGGCATCACATTGCAGAAAATGGACCTCTCAAAGACAGAATATTAGCCAAGGAAAAAAGGGACGCAATGCCATGTGCAGCACCGTAGATGTGTCTAGAGGTAATCACGTGACTTGTAGTAAGTCAGAAAGTGAAAGACACATATCGTATGATATCACTTATAGGTGTTACCTAAAAATTGATACCAGGGCAGATATTTCCGCGGAGAAGGGCAATCACAGATTCATTAAACAAACTTATGGTTCACCAATGGAAAGCTGTGAGGATTCGATACATTACGATATTGGGGTTAACAGACATATACAAACACAGGTGAAATATATCATCACCAAAGACCTATGGAATACCAAGAGAAGACTACTCAACATTCTGTCATAACGTACATGGGAAAAGGATCCCAGGAAGAAGAGACATATATATATATATGTGTGTGTGTGTGTGTGTGTGTGTGTGTGTGTATAAAAGAAACACATCTTGCACACGTACAACAAGCCGAACGTTGTAACCAAACTTGCTGTAATAAAAAATAAAAATAAATAAATTAAAAACACGAACAAGAAGTAGTGAGGCAAACCTGAGGGGCTCTCTCCTGGCACATTCCATTCTAAATTCCAATCCAGAACGCGACTTCCACTGAGGCTCTGCTGCCCTAGTAACCAGATTTGGTAAAGGAGAACTGCTGCCACCTTGTGGCCGTTTCACACAATAGCAGCTTTAATCCCAGCGCTAATGGTCAGTTGATATTCACAATCATTGCAGGCCTGTAAATGACACCTGCCCTGAAAACAAATCCTGGGGTCATATATCGACCAAAAAATTCAAAAGACGTCCATATTTCCAAACGACAGTTCCAAGAGGCATATTTGACGCACATTAGTGTTCTGCTTCTTTTGCTTTCTTTCTTTCTTTGTTAAAAAAACGGGAATGGAAAAAGGCAACCCTCAGAATGGGCGAAAACGTTCGCAAACGAATCAATGGACAAAGGTTTAAGCTCCAATATATATAAACAGCACATGCAGCTTAATATTAATAAAACAAACAACCCAATACAAAAATGGGCAGAAGGTCTAAATAGGCATTTCTTCAAAGAAGACACAGAGATGGCCAAGACGCACATGGAAAGCTGCTCAACATCACTAATTATTAGAGAAATGCAAATCAAAACGACAATGAGGTATGACCTCACACCTCTTAGAATCGGCATCATCAGAAAATCTACAAACCACAAATTCTGGGGAGGGTGTGGACAAAAGGAACCCTCTTCCACTACTGGTGGGAATGTAAATTGATACAGTCACTGGGGAGAACAGTATGGAGGTTCCTTTAAAATACTAAAAAGAGAATTACCATAGGATCCAGCAATCCCACTTCTGGGCATATACCCAGAGAAAACCATAAATCCAAAAGACACATTCACCACAATGCTCATTGCAGCCCTATTTACAATAGCCAGGTAATGGAAGCAACCTAAATGCCCACAGACAGACGAATGGATAAAGATGTGGTACATATATAAAATGGAATATTACTCAGCCATAAAAAGGAATGGAACTGGGTCATTTGTAGAGAAGTCGATGGATCTAGAGACTGTCATACAGAGTGAAGTAATTCAGAAAGAGGAAAACAAATATTGTATATTAATGCCTACATGTGGAACCTAGACAATTGGTACAGATGAACTGGTTTGCAGGGCAGAAATAGAGACACAGAGGTAGAGAACAAACGTATGGACACCAAGTGGGGGAAGCAATGGGGGGTGGTGGTGGTGGTGGGATGAGTTGGGAGATTGGGATTGACCTGTATTCATGTATATGCATAAAATAGATAACTAATAATAACCTGCTTTATAAAAAAAATAAATAAAATTAAATTTCAATTTTTTTTCAATATAAAATTTAATAATAAAACAGAAAAAAGTTCTTCCATTCACACAGATGTATTTATAGGAATGAATTATTTCCATGCTTATATCTATAAATGCATAAAAGAGGAATAAAATCTAACTTGAACCCAAAAAGGAAAAGAAAATCCCTGAACCCAACAGTTATACAGAGGAAAACCCTATCAAGGCACTAGCTCCAGCGGGAAACAATTCTGAAATTGGTCAGAGGTGGGGAATCATCTCCCATACATCCAGCAGCCCCCCCCCACCACCATGCGAGGAGCGTCCTCCTTGCAAAGCTGGGGAACCATACCGAGGCGTCTGTGAGTAAACGTGAGCTGAGCCCCGGGCCAGCTGCTGCTGAACTGTTCCCACCCTTCCCAGGTAAAACACCTGAATATGTACAAGGGCTTGAAAGCCTAGAGGAAGGGCCGTGGAGCCACACCAGCGACAGTACACAGGCCCACTTGGTGCCTGCAGGCCAGCCAGGATGGTCCTGGCCCCGGGCGCTCTTCTGGAAGCTTTCCATTTCCCTGCCTGAGATACCCCTCCTGTCCCGGCCCCCATTCCTTTTTTTCCTTCCTCACCTCAGCCCGGAGAGAAATTCCAGCGGAAGTTATGGGTGACACATCCTCTTCTTTACAGGTGGCAGCCTGGCCACTCCTGCAGAAAGTCCAGCAGAGCCCCACTCACACCGGGCCACCAACAAAGCCGTGGACCCTCACACCCTCCCACCAGCACAGCCCCGAGACTGCTGACGGGGCAGAGGATATGGAGTCAGGCCCAGCTGCAGGGGCTATTGCTGCCTGGAGCGCTGTTTCTATTGCCCTCAACCCAGGCACACCTGGGGAGGGCTTGCCGGCAGGGTCAGGCTGCCCACGTCAGCTAACCCTCAGCCCTCAGGGCATCACATTGCAGAAAATGGACCTCTCAAAGACAGAATATTAGCCAAGGAAAAAAGGGACGCAATGCCATGTGCAGCACCGTAGATGTGTCTAGAGGTAATCACGTGACTTGTAGTAAGTCAGAAAGTGAAAGACACATATCGTATGATATCACTTATAGGTGTTACCTAAAAATTGATACCAGGGCAGATATTTCCGTGGAGAAGGGCAATCACAGATTCATTAAACAAACTTATGGTTCACCAATGGAAAGCTGTGAGGATTCGATACATTACGATATTGGGGTTAACAGACATATACAAACACAGGTGAAATATATCATCACCAAAGACCTATGGAATACCAAGAGAAGACTACTCAACATTCTGTCATAACGTACATGGGAAAAGGATCCCAGGAAGAAGAGACATATATATATATATATATATATATATATATAAATATATATATATATATGTGTGTGTGTGTGTGTGTAAAAGAAACACATCTTGCACACGTACAACAAGCCGAACGTTGTAATCAAACTTGCTGTAATAAAAAATAAAAATAAATAAATTAAAAACACGAACAAGAAGTAGTGAGGCAAAACTGAGGGGCTTTCTCCTGGCACATTCCATTCTAAATTCCAATCCAGAATGCGACTTCCACTGAGGCTCTGCTGCCCTAGTAACCAGATTTGGTAAGGGAGAACTGCTGCCACCTTGTGGCCGTTTCACACAATAGCAGCTTTAATCCCAGCGCTAATGGTCAGTTGATATTCACAATCATTGCAGGCCTGTAAATGACACCTGCCCTGAAAACAAATCCTGGGGTCATATATCGACCAAAAAATTCAAAAGACGTCCATATTTCCAAACGACAGTTTCAAGAGGCATATTTGACGCACATTAGTGTTCTGCTTCTTTTGCTTTCTTGCTTTCTTTGTTAAAAAAACGGGAATGGAAAAAGGCAACCCTCAGAATGGGCGAAAACGTTCGCAAACGAATCAATGGACAAAGGTTTAAGCTCCAATATATATAAACAGCACATGCAGCTTAATATTAATAAAACAAACAACCCAATACAAAAATGGGCAGAAGGTCTAAATAGGCATTTCTTCAAAGAAGACACAGAGATGGCCAAGACGCACATGGAAAGCTGCTCAACATCACTAATTATTAGAGAAATGCAAATCAAAACGACAATGAGGTATGACCTCACACCTCTTAGAATCGGCATCATCAGAAAATCTACAAACCACAAATTCTGGGGAGGGTGTGGACAAAAGGAACCCTCTTCCACTACTGGTGGGAATGTAAATTGATACAGTCACTGGGGAGAACAGTATGGAGGTTCCTTTAAAATACTAAAAAGAGAATTACCATAGGATCCAGCAATCCCACTTCTGGGCATATACCCAGAGAAAACCATAAATCCAAAAGACACATTCACCACAATGCTCATTGCAGCCCTATTTACAATAGCCAGGTAATGGAAGCAACCTAAATGCCCACAGACAGACGAATGGATAAAGATGTGGTACATATATAAAATTGAATATTACTCAGCCATAAAAAGGAATGGAACTGGGTCATTTGTAGAGAAGTCGATGGATCTAGAGACTGTCATACAGAGTGAAGTAATTCAGAAAGAGGAAAACAAATATTGTATATTAATGCCTACATGTGGAACCTAGACAATTGGTACAGATGAACTGGTTTGCAGGGCAGAAATAGAGACACAGAGGTAGAGAACAAACGTATGGACACCAAGTGGGGGAAGCAATGGGGGGTGGTGGTGGTGGTGGGATGAGTTGGGAGATTGGGATTGACCTGTATTCATGTATATGCATAAAATAGATAACTAATAATAACCTGCTTTATAAAAAAAATAAATAAAATTAAATTTCAATTTTTTTTCAATATAAAATTTAATAATAAAACAGAAAAAAGTTCTTCCATTCACACAGATGTATTTATAGGAATGAATTATTTCCATGCTTATATCTATAAATGCATAAAAGAGGAATAAAATCTAACTTGAACCCAAAAAGGAAAAGAAAATCCCTGAACCCAACAGTTATACAGAGGAAAACCCTATCAAGGCACTAGCTCCAGCGGGAAACAATTCTGAAATTGGTCAGAAGTGGGGAATCATCTCCCATACATCCAGCAGCCACCCCCCCACCACCATGCGAGGAGCGTCCTCCTTGCAAAGCTGGGGAACCATACCGAGGCGTCTGTGAGTAAACGTGAGCTGAGCCCCGGGCCAGCTGCTGCTGAACTGTTCCCACCCTTCCCAGGTAAAACACCTGAATATGTACAAGGGCTTGAAAGCCTAGAGGAAGGGCCGTGGAGCCACACCAGCGACAGTACACAGGCCCACTTGGTGCCTGCAGGCCAGCCAGGATGGTCCTGGCCCTGGGCGCTCTTCTGGAAGCTTTCCATTTCCCTGCCTGAGATACCCCTCCTGTCCCGGCCCCCACTCCTTTTTTTCCTTCCTCACCTCAGCCCGGAGAGAAATTCCAGCGGAAGTTATGGGTGACACATCCTCTTCTTTACAGGTGGCAGCCTGGCCACTCCTGCAGAAAGTCCAGCAGAGCCCCACTCACACCGGGCCACCAACAAAGCCGTGGACCCTCACACCCTCCCACCAGCACAGCCCCGAGACTGCTGACGGGGCAGAGGATATGGAGTCAGGCCCAGCTGCAGGGGCTATTGCTGCCTGGAGCGCTGTTTCTATTGCCCTCAACCCAGGCACACCTGGGGAGGGCTTGCCGGCAGGGTCAGGCTGCCCACGTCAGCTAACCCTCAGCCCTCAGGGCATCACATTGCAGAAAATGGACCTCTCAAAGACAGAATATTAGCCAAGGAAAAAAGGGACGCAATGCCATGTGCAGCACCGTAGATGTGTCTAGAGGTAATCACGTGACTTGTAGTAAGTCAGAAAGTGAAAGACACATATCGTATGATATCACTTATAGGTGTTACCTAAAAATTGATACCAGGGCAGATATTTCCGCGGAGAAGGGCAATCACAGATTCATTAAACAAACTTATGGTTCACCAATGGAAAGCTGTGAGGATTCGATACATTACGATATTGGGGTTAACAGACATATACAAACACAGGTAAAATATATCATCACCAAAGACCTATGGAATACCAAGAGAAGACTACTCAACATTCTGTCATAACGTACATGGGAAAAGGATCCCAGGAAGAAGAGACATATATATATATATATATATATATATATATATATATATATATATATAAATATATATATATATATGTGTGTGTGTGTGTGTGTGTAAAAGAAACACATCTTGCACACGTACAACAAGCCGAACGTTGTAATCAAACTTGCTGTAATAAAAAATAAAAATAAATAAATTAAAAACACGAACAAGAAGTAGTGAGGCAAACTTGAGGGGCTTTCTCCTGGCACATTCCATTCTAAATTCCAATCCAGAATGCGACTTCCACTGAGGCTCTGCTGCCCTAGTAACCAGATTTGGTAAGGGAGAACTGCTGCCACCTTGTGGCCGTTTCACACAATAGCAGCTTTAATCCCAGCGCTAATGGTCAGTTGATATTCACAATCATTGCAGGCCTGTAAATGACACCTGCCCTGAAAACAAATCCTGGGGTCATATATCGACCAAAAAATTCAAAAGACGTCCATATTTCCAAACGACAGTTTCAAGAGGCATATTTGACGCACATTAGTGTTCTGCTTCTTTTGCTTTCTTGCTTTCTTTGTTAAAAAAACGGGAATGGAAAAAGGCAACCCTCAGAATGGGCGAAAACGTTCGCAAACGAATCAATGGACAAAGGTTTAAGCTCCAATATATATAAACAGCACATGCAGCTTAATATTAATAAAACAAACAACCCAATACAAAAATGGGCAGAAGGTCTAAATAGGCATTTCTTCAAAGAAGACACAGAGATGGCCAAGACGCACATGGAAAGCTGCTCAACATCACTAATTATTAGAGAAATGCAAATCAAAACGACAATGAGGTATGACCTCACACCTCTTAGAATCGGCATCATCAGAAAATCTACAAACCACAAATTCTGGGGAGGGTGTGGACAAAAGGAACCCTCTTCCACTACTGGTGGGAATGTAAATTGATACAGTCACTGGGGAGAACAGTATGGAGGTTCCTTTAAAATACTAAAAAGAGAATTACCATAGGATCCAGCAATCCCACTTCTGGGCATATACCCAGAGAAAACCATAAATCCAAAAGACACATTCACCACAATGCTCATTGCAGCCCTATTTACAATAGCCAGGTAATGGAAGCAACCTAAATGCCCACAGACAGACGAATGGATAAAGATGTGGTACATATATAAAATGGAATATTACTCAGCCATAAAAAGGAATGGAACTGGGTCATTTGTAGAGAAGTCGATGGATCTAGAGACTGTCATACAGAGTGAAGTAATTCAGAAAGAGGAAAACAAATATTGTATATTAATGCCTACATGTGGAACCTAGACAAATGGTACAGATGAACTGGTTTGCAGGGCAGAAATAGAGACACAGAGGTAGAGAACAAACGTATGGACACCAAGTGGGGGAAGCAATGGGGTTGGTGGTGGTGGTGGGATGAGTTGGGAGATTGGGATCGACCTGTATTCATGTATATGCATAAAATAGATAACTAATAATAACCTGCTGTATAAAAAAATAAATAAAATTAAATTTCAATTTTTTTTCAATATAAAATTTAAAAATAAAACAGAAAAAAGTTCTTCCATTCACACAGATGTATTTATAGGAATGAATTATTTCCATGCTTATATCTATAAATGCATAAAAGAGGAATAAAATCTAACTTGAACCCAAAAAGGAAAAGAAAATCCCTGAACCCAACAGTTATACAGAGGAAAACCCTATCAAGGCACTAGCTCCAGCGGGAAACAATTCTGAAATTGGTCAGAGGTGGGGAATCATCTCCCATACATCCAGCAGCCCCCCCCCCCACCATGCGAGGAGCGTCCGCCTTGCAAAGCTGGGGAACCGTACCGAGGCGTCTGTGAGTAAACGTGAGCTGAGCCCCGGGCCAGCTGCTGCTGAACTGTTCCCACCCTTCCCAGGTAAAACACCTGAATATGTACAAGGGCTTGAAAGCCTAGAGGAAGGGCCGTGGAGCCACACCAGCGACAGTACACAGGCCCACTTGGTGCCTGCAGGCCAGCCAGGATGGTCCTGGCCCTGGGCGCTCTTCTGGAAGCTTTCCATTTCCCTGCCTGAGATACCCCTCCTGTCCCGGCCCCCACTCCTTTTTTTCCTTCCTCACCTCAGCCCGGAGAGAAATTCCAGCGGAAGTTATGGGTGACACATCCTCTTCTTTACAGGTGGCAGCCTGGCCACTCCTGCAGAAAGTCCAGCAGAGCCCCACTCACACCGGGCCACCAACAAAGCCGTGGACCCTCACACCCTCCCACCAGCACAGCCCCGAGACTGCTGACGGGGCAGAGGATATGGAGTCAGGCCCAGCTGCAGGGGCTATTGCTGCCTGGAGCGCTGTTTCTATTGCCCTCAACCCAGGCACACCAGGGGAGGGCTTGCCGGCAGGGTCAGGCTGCCCACGTCAGCTAACCCTCAGCCCTCAGGGCATCACATTGCAGAAAATGGACCTCTCAAAGACAGAATATTAGCCAAGGAAAAAAGGGACGCAATGCCATGTGCAGCACCGTAGATGTGTCTAGAGGTAATCACGTGACTTGTAGTAAGTCAGAAAGTGAAAGACACATATCGTATGATATCACTTATAGGTGTTACCTAAAAATTGATACCAGGGCAGATATTTCCGCGGAGAAGGGCAATCACAGATTCATTAAACAAACTTATGGTTCACCAATGGAAAGCTGTGAGGATTCGATACATTACGATATTGGGGTTAACAGACATATACAAACACAGGTGAAATATATCATCACCAAAGACCTATGGAATACCAAGAGAAGACTACTCAACATTCTGTCATAACGTACATGGGAAAAGGATCCCAGGAAGAAGAGACATATATATATATATGTGTGTGTGTGTGTGTGTGTGTGTGTGTGTGTGTGTGTATAAAAGAAACACATCTTGCACACGTACAACAAGCCGAACGTTGTAACCAAACTTGCTGTAATAAAAAATAAAAATAAATAAATTAAAAACACGAACAAGAAGTAGTGAGGCAAACCTGAGGGGCTCTCTCCTGGCACATTCCATTCTAAATTCCAATCCAGAACGCGACTTCCACTGAGGCTCTGCTGCCCTAGTAACAAGATTTGGTAAAGGAGAACTGCTGCCACCTTGTGGCCGTTTCACACAATAGCAGCTTTAATCCCAGCGCTAATGGTCAGTTGATATTCACAATCATTGCAGGCCTGTAAATGACACCTGCCCTGAAAACAAATCCTGGGGTCATATATCGACCAAAAAATTCAAAAGACGTCCATATTTCCAAACGACAGTTCCAAGAGGCATATTTGACGCACATTAGTGTTCTGCTTCTTTTGCTTTCTTTCTTTCTTTGTTAAAAAAACGGGAATGGAAAAAGGCAACCCTCAGAATGGGCGAAAACGTTCGCAAACGAATCAATGGACAAAGGTTTAAGCTCCAATATATATAAACAGCACATGCAGCTTAATATTAATAAAACAAACAACCCAATACAAAAATGGGCAGAAGGTCTAAATAGGCATTTCTTCAAAGAAGACACAGAGATGGCCAAGACGCACATGGAAAGCTGCTCAACATCACTAATTATTAGAGAAATGCAAATCAAAACGACAATGAGGTATGACCTCACACCTCTTAGAATCGGCATCATCAGAAAATCTACAAACCACAAATTCTGGGGAGGGTGTGGACAAAAGGAACCCTCTTCCACTACTGGTGGGAATGTAAATTGATACAGTCACTGGGGAGAACAGTATGGAGGTTCCTTTAAAATACTAAAAAGAGAATTACCATAGGATCCAGCAATCCCACTTCTGGGCATATACCCAGAGAAAACCATAAATCCAAAAGACACATTCACCACAATGCTCATTGCAGCCCTATTTACAATAGCCAGGTAATGGAAGCAAACTAAATGCCCACAGACAGACGAATGGATAAAGATGTGGTACATATATAAAATGGAATATTACTCAGCCATAAAAAGGAATGGAACTGGGTCATTTGTAGAGAAGTCGATGCATCTAGAGACTGTCATACAGAGTGAAGTAATTCAGAAAGAGGAAAACAAATATTGTATATTAATGCCTACATGTGGAACCTAGACAATTGGTACAGATGAACTGGTTTGCAGGGCAGAAATAGAGACACAGAGGTAGAGAACAAACGTATGGACACCAAGTGGGGGAAGCAATGGGGGGTGGTGTTGGTGGTGGGATGAGTTGGGAGATTGGGATTGACCTGTATTCATGTATATGCATAAAATAGATAACTAATAATAACCTGCTTTATAAAAAAAATAAATAAAATTAAATTTCAATTTTTTTTCAATATAAAATTTAATAATAAAACAGAAAAAAGTTCTTCCATTCACACAGATGTATTTATAGGAATGAATTATTTCCATGCTTATATCTATAAATGCATAAAAGAGGAATAAAATCTAACTTGAACCCAAAAAGGAAAAGAAAATCCCTGAACCCAACAGTTATACAGAGGAAAACCCTATCAAGGCACTAGCTCCAGCGGGAAACAATTCTGAAATTGGTCAGAAGTGGGGAATCATCTCCCATACATCCAGCAGCCACCCCCCCACCACCATGCGAGGAGCGTCCTCCTTGCAAAGCTGGGGAACCATACCGAGGCGTCTGTGAGTAAACGTGAGCTGAGCCCCGGGCCAGCTGCTGCTGAACTGTTCCCACCCTTCCCAGGTAAAACACCTGAATATGTACAAGGGCTTGAAAGCCTAGAGGAAGGGCCGTGGAGCCACACCAGCGACAGTACACAGGCCCACTTGGTGCCTGCAGGCCAGCCAGGATGGTCCTGGCCCTGGGCGCTCTTCTGGAAGCTTTCCATTTCCCTGCCTGAGATACCCCTCCTGTCCCGGCCCCCACTCCTTTTTTTCCTTCCTCACCTCAGCCCGGAGAGAAATTCCAGCGGAAGTTATGGGTGACACATCCTCTTCTTTACAGGTGGCAGCCTGGCCACTCCTGCAGAAAGTCCAGCAGAGCCCCACTCACACCGGGCCACCAACAAAGCCGTGGACCCTCACACCCTCCCACCAGCACAGCCCCGAGACTGCTGACGGGGCAGAGGATATGGAGTCAGGCCCAGCTGCAGGGGCTATTGCTGCCTGGAGCGCTGTTTCTATTGCCCTCAACCCAGGCACACCTGGGGGGGGCTTGCCGGCAGGGTCAGGCTGCCCACGTCAGCTAACCCTCAGCCCTCAGGGCATCACATTGCAGAAAATGGACCTCTCAAAGACAGAATATTAGCCAAGGAAAAAAGGGACGCAATGCCATGTGCAGCACCGTAGATGTGTCTAGAGGTAATCACGTGACTTGTAGTAAGTCAGAAAGTGAAAGACACATATCGTATGATATCACTTATAGGTGTTACCTAAAAATTGATACCAGGGCAGATATTTCCGCGGAGAAGGGCAATCACAGATTCATTAAACAAACTTATGGTTCACCAATGGAAAGCTGTGAGGATTCGATACATTACGATATTGGGGTTAACAGACATATACAAACACAGGTAAAATATATCATCACCAAAGACCTATGGAATACCAAGAGAAGACTACTCAACATTCTGTCATAACGTACATGGGAAAAGGATCCCAGGAAGAAGAGACATATATATATATATATATATATATATATATATATATATATATATATATATATATATATGTGTGTGTGTGTGTGTGTGTGTAAAAGAAACACATCTTGCACACGTACAACAAGCCGAACGTTGTAATCAAACTTGCTGTAATAAAAAATAAAAATAAATAAATTAAAAACACGAACAAGAAGTAGTGAGGCAAACTTGAGGGGCTTTCTCCTGGCACATTCCATTCTAAATTCCAATCCAGAATGCGACTTCCACTGAGGCTCTGCTGCCCTAGTAACCAGATTTGGTAAGGGAGAACTGCTGCCACCTTGTGGCCGTTTCACACAATAGCAGCTTTAATCCCAGCGCTAATGGTCAGTTGATATTCACAATCATTGCAGGCCTGTAAATGACACCTGCCCTGAAAACAAATCCTGGGGTCATATATCGACCAAAAAATTCAAAAGACGTCCATATTTCCAAACGACAGTTCCAAGAGGCATATTTGACGCACATTAGTGTTCTGCTTCTTTTGCTTTCTTTCTTTCTTTGTTAAAAAAACGGGAATGGAAAAAGGCAACCCTCAGAATGGGCGAAAACGTTCGCAAACGAATCAATGGACAAAGGTTTAAGCTCCAATATATATAAACAGCACATGCAGCTTAATATTAATAAAACAAACAACCCAATACAAAAATGGGCAGAAGGTCTAAATAGGCATTTCTTCAAAGAAGACACAGAGATGGCCAAGACGCACATGGAAAGCTGCTCAACATCACTAATTATTAGAGAAATGCAAATCAAAACGACAATGAGGTATGACCTCACACCTCTTAGAATCGGCATCATCAGAAAATCTACAAACCACAAATTCTGGGGAGGGTGTGGACAAAAGGAACCCTCTTCCACTACTGGTGGGAATGTAAATTGATACAGTCACTGGGGAGAACAGTATGGAGGTTCCTTTAAAATACTAAAAAGAGAATTACCATAGGATCCAGCAATCCCACTTCTGGGCATATACCCAGAGAAAACCATAAATCCAAAAGACACATTCACCACAATGCTCATTGCAGCCCTATTTACAATAGCCAGGTAATGGAAGCAACCTAAATGCCCACAGACAGACGAATGGATAAAGATGTGGTACATATATAAAATGGAATATTACTCAGCCATAAAAAGGAATGGAACTGGGTCATTTGTAGAGAAGTCGATGGATCTAGAGACTGTCATACAGAGTGAAGTAATTCAGAAAGAGGAAAACAAATATTGTATATTAATGCCTACATGTGGAACCTAGACAAATGGTACAGATGAACTGGTTTGCAGGGCAGAAATAGAGACACAGAGGTAGAGAACAAACGTATGGACACCAAGTGGGGGAAGCAATGGGGTTGGTGGTGGTGGTGGGATGAGTTGGGAGATTGGGATCGACCTGTATTCATGTATATGCATAAAATAGATAACTAATAATAACCTGCTGTATAAAAAAATAAATAAAATTAAATTTCAATTTTTTTTCAATATAAAATTTAAAAATAAAACAGAAAAAAGTTCTTCCATTCACACAGATGTATTTATAGGAATGAATTATTTCCATGCTTATATCTATAAATGCATAAAAGAGGAATAAAATCTAACTTGAACCCAAAAAGGAAAAGAAAATCCCTGAACCCAACAGTTATACAGAGGAAAACCCTATCAAGGCACTAGCTCCAGCGGGAAACAATTCTGAAATTGGTCAGAGGTGGGGAATCATCTCCCATACATCCAGCAGCCCCCCCCCACCATGCGAGGAGCGTCCGCCTTGCAAAGCTGGGGAACCGTACCGAGGCGTCTGTGAGTAAACGTGAGCTGAGCCCCGGGCCAGCTGCTGCTGAACTGTTCCCACCCTTCCCAGGTAAAACACCTGAATATGTACAAGGGCTTGAAAGCCTAGAGGAAGGGCCGTGGAGCCACACCGGCGACAGTACACAGGCCCACTTGGTGCCTGCAGGCCAGCCAGGATGGTCCTGGCCCTGGGCGCTCTTCTGGAAGCTTTCCATTTCCCTGCCTGAGATACCCCTCCTGTCCCGGCCCCCACTCCTTTTTTTCCTTCCTCACCTCAGCCCGGAGAGAAATTCCAGCGGAAGTTATGGGTGACACATCCTCTTCTTTACAGGTGGCAGCCTGGCCACTCCTGCAGAAAGTCCAGCAGAGCCCCACTCACACCGGGCCACCAACAAAGCCGTGGACCCTCACACCCTCCCACCAGCACAGCCCCGAGACTGCTGACGGGGCAGAGGATATGGAGTCAGGCCCAGCTGCAGGGGCTATTGCTGCCTGGAGCGCTGTTTCTATTGCCCTCAACCCAGGCACACCTGGGGAGGGCTTGCCGGCAGGGTCAGGCTGCCCACGTCAGCTAACCCTCAGCCCTCAGGGCATCACATTGCAGAAAATGGACCTCTCAAAGACAGAATATTAGCCAAGGAAAAAAGGGACGCAATGCCATGTGCAGCACCGTAGATGTGTCTAGAGGTAATCACGTGACTTGTAGTAAGTCAGAAAGTGAAAGACACATATCGTATGATATCACTTATAGGTGTTACCTAAAAATTGATACCAGGGCAGATATTTCCGCGGAGAAGGGCAATCACAGATTCATTAAACAAACTTATGGTTCACCAATGGAAAGCTGTGAGGATTCGATACATTACGATATTGGGGTTAACAGACATATACAAACACAGGTGAAATATATCATCACCAAAGACCTATGGAATACCAAGAGAAGACTACTCAACATTCTGTCATAACGTACATGGGAAAAGGATCCCAGGAAGAAGAGACATATATATATATATGTGTGTGTGTGTGTGTGTGTGTGTGTGTGTGTGTGTATAAAAGGAACACATCTTGCACACGTACAACAAGCCGAACGTTGTAACCAAACTTGCTGTAATAAAAAATAAAAATAAATAAATTAAAAACACGAACAAGAAGTAGTGAGGCAAACCTGAGGGGCTCTCTCCTGGCACATTCCATTCTAAATTCCAATCCAGAAGGCGACTTCCACTGAGGCTCTGCTGCCCTAGTAACAAGATTTGGTAAAGGAGAACTGCTGCCACCTTGTGGCCGTTTCACACAATAGCAGCTTTAATCCCAGCGCTAATGGTCAGTTGATATTCACAATCATTGCAGGCCTGTAAATGACACCTGCCCTGAAAACAAATCCTGGGGTCATATATCGACCAAAAAATTCAAAAGACGTCCATATTTCCAAACGACAGTTCCAAGAGGCATATTTGACGCACATTAGTGTTCTGCTTCTTTTGCTTTCTTTCTTTCTTTGTTAAAAAAACTGGAATGGAAAAAGGCAACCCTCAGAATGGGCGAAAACGTTCGCAAACGAATCAATGGACAAAGGTTTAAGCTCCAATATATATAAACAGCACATGCAGCTTAATATTAATAAAACAAACAACCCAATACAAAAATGGGCAGAAGGTCTAAATAGGCATTTCTTCAAAGAAGACACAGAGATGGCCAAGACGCACATGGAAAGCTGCTCAACATCACTAATTATTAGAGAAATGCAAATCAAAACGACAATGAGGTATGACCTCACACCTCTTAGAATCGGCATCATCAGAAAATCTACAAACCACAAATTCTGGGGAGGGTGTGGACAAAAGGAACCCTCTTCCACTACTGGTGGGAATGTAAATTGATACAGTCACTGGGGAGAACAGTATGGAGGTTCCTTTAAAATACTAAAAAGAGAATTACCATAGGATCCAGCAATCCCACTTCTGGGCATATACCCAGAGAAAACCATAAATCCAAAAGACACATTCACCACAATGCTCATTGCAGCCCTATTTACAATAGCCAGGTAATGGAAGCAAACTAAATGCCCACAGACAGACGAATGGATAAAGATGTGGTACATATATAAAATGGAATATTACTCAGCCATAAAAAGGAATGGAACTGGGTCATTTGTAGAGAAGTCGATGGATCTAGAGACTGTCATACAGAGTGAAGTAATTCAGAAAGAGGAAAACAAATATTGTATATTAATGCCTACATGTGGAACCTAGACAATTGGTACAGATGAACTGGTTTGCAGGGCAGAAATAGAGACACAGAGGTAGAGAACAAACGTATGGACACCAAGTGGGGGAAGCAATGGGGGGTGGTGGTGGTGGTGGGATGAGTTGGGAGATTGGGATTGACCTGTATTCATGTATATGCATAAAATAGATAACTAATAATAACCTGCTTTATAAAAAAAATAAATAAAATTAAATTTCAATTTTTTTTCAATATAAAATTTAATAATAAAACAGAAAAAAGTTCTTCCATTCACACAGATGTATTTATAGGAATGAATTATTTCCATGCTTATATCTATAAATGCATAAAAGAGGAATAAAATCTAACTTGAACCCAAAAAGGAAAAGAAAATCCCTGAACCCAACAGTTATACAGAGGAAAACCCTATCAAGGCACTAGCTCCAGCGGGAAACAATTCTGAAATTGGTCAGAAGTGGGGAATCATCTCCCATACATCCAGCAGCCACCCCCCCACCACCATGCGAGGAGCGTCCTCCTTGCAAAGCTGGGGAACCATACCGAGGCGTCTGTGAGTAAACGTGAGCTGAGCCCCGGGCCAGCTGCTGCTGAACTGTTCCCACCCTTCCCAGGTAAAACACCTGAATATGTACAAGGGCTTGAAAGCCTAGAGGAAGGGCCGTGGAGCCACACCAGCGACAGTACACAGGCCCACTTGGTGCCTGCAGGCCAGCCAGGATGGTCCTGGCCCTGGGCGCTCTTCTGGAAGCTTTCCATTTCCCTGCCTGAGATACCCCTCCTGTCCCGGCCCCCACTCCTTTTTTTCCTTCCTCACCTCAGCCCGGAGAGAAATTCCAGCGGAAGTTATGGGTGACACATCCTCTTCTTTACAGGTGGCAGCCTGGCCACTCCTGCAGAAAGTCCAGCAGAGCCCCACTCACACCGGGCCACCAACAAAGCCGTGGACCCTCACACCCTCCCACCAGCACAGCCCCGAGACTGCTGACGGGGCAGAGGATATGGAGTCAGGCCCAGCTGCAGGGGCTATTGCTGCCTGGAGCGCTGTTTCTATTGCCCTCAACCCAGGCACACCTGGGGGGGGCTTGCCGGCAGGGTCAGGCTGCCCACGTCAGCTAACCCTCAGCCCTCAGGGCATCACATTGCAGAAAATGGACCTCTCAAAGACAGAATATTAGCCAAGGAAAAAAGGGACGCAATGCCATGTGCAGCACCGTAGATGTGTCTAGAGGTAATCACGTGACTTGTAGTAAGTCAGAAAGTGAAAGACACATATCGTATGATATCACTTATAGGTGTTACCTAAAAATTGATACCAGGGCAGATATTTCCGCGGAGAAGGGCAATCACAGATTCATTAAACAAACTTATGGTTCACCAATGGAAAGCTGTGAGGATTCGATACATTACGATATTGGGGTTAACAGACATATACAAACACAGGTAAAATATATCATCACCAAAGACCTATGGAATACCAAGAGAAGACTACTCAACATTCTGTCATAACGTACATGGGAAAAGGATCCCAGGAAGAAGAGACATATATATATATATATATATATATATATATATATATATATATATATATATATATATATATATATATAAATATATATATATATATGTGTGTGTGTGTGTGTGTGTGTAAAAGAAACACATCTTGCACACGTACAACAAGCCGAACGTTGTAATCAAACTTGCTGTAATAAAAAATAAAAATAAATAAATTAAAAACACGAACAAGAAGTAGTGAGGCAAACTTGAGGGGCTTTCTCCTGGCACATTCCATTCTAAATTCCAATCCAGAATGCGACTTCCACTGAGGCTCTGCTGCCCTAGTAACCAGATTTGGTAAGGGAGAACTGCTGCCACCTTGTGGCCGTTTCACACAATAGCAGCTTTAATCCCAGCGCTAATGGTCAGTTGATATTCACAATCATTGCAGGCCTGTAAATGACACCTGCCCTGAAAACAAATCCTGGGGTCATATATCGACCAAAAAATTCAAAAGACGTCCATATTTCCAAACGACAGTTTCAAGAGGCATATTTGACGCACATTAGTGTTCTGCTTCTTTTGCTTTCTTGCTTTCTTTGTTAAAAAAACGGGAATGGAAAAAGGCAACCCTCAGAATGGGCGAAAACGTTCGCAAACGAATCAATGGACAAAGGTTTAAGCTCCAATATATATAAACAGCACATGCAGCTTAATATTAATAAAACAAACAACCCAATACAAAAATGGGCAGAAGGTCTAAATAGGCATTTCTTCAAAGAAGACACAGAGATGGCCAAGACGCACATGGAAAGCTGCTCAACATCACTAATTATTAGAGAAATGCAAATCAAAACGACAATGAGGTATGACCTCACACCTCTTAGAATCGGCATCATCAGAAAATCTACAAACCACAAATTCTGGGGAGGGTGTGGACAAAAGGAACCCTCTTCCACTACTGGTGGGAATGTAAATTGATACAGTCACTGGGGAGAACAGTATGGAGGTTCCTTTAAAATACTAAAAAGAGAATTACCATAGGATCCAGCAATCCCACTTCTGGGCATATACCCAGAGAAAACCATAAATCAAAAAGACACATTCACCACAATGCTCATTGCAGCCCTATTTACAATAGCCAGGTAATGGAAGCAACCTAAATGCCCACAGACAGACGAATGGATAAAGATGTGGTACATATATAAAATGGAATATTACTCAGCCATAAAAAGGAATGGAACTGGGTCATTTGTAGAGAAGTCGATGGATCTAGAGACTGTCATACAGAGTGAAGTAATTCAGAAAGAGGAAAACAAATATTGTATATTAATGCCTACATGTGGAACCTAGACAAATGGTACAGATGAACTGGTTTGCAGGGCAGAAATAGAGACACAGAGGTAGAGAACAAACGTATGGACACCAAGTGGGGGAAGCAATGGGGTTGGTGGTGGTGGTGGGATGAGTTGGGAGATTGGGATCGACCTGTATTCATGTATATGCATAAAATAGATAACTAATAATAACCTGCTGTATAAAAAAATAAATAAAATTAAATTTCAAATTTTTTTCAATATAAAATTTAAAAATAAAACAGAAAAAAGTTCTTCCATTCACACAGATGTATTTATAGGAATGAATTATTTCCATGCTTATATCTATAAATGCATAAAAGAGGAATAAAATCTAACTTGAACCCAAAAAGGAAAAGAAAATCCCTGAACCCAACAGTTATACAGAGGAAAACCCTATCAAGGCACTAGCTCCAGCGGGAAACAATTCTGAAATTGGTCAGAGGTGGGGAATCATCTCCCATACATCCAGCAGCCCCCCCCCCACCATGCGAGGAGCGTCCGCCTTGCAAAGCTGGGGAACCGTACCGAGGCGTCTGTGAGTAAACGTGAGCTGAGCCCCGGGCCAGCTGCTGCTGAACTGTTCCCACCCTTCCCAGGTAAAACACCTGAATATGTACAAGGGCTTGAAAGCCTAGAGGAAGGGCCGTGGAGCTACACCGGCGACAGTACACAGGCCCACTTGGTGCCTGCAGGCCAGCCAGGATGGTCCTGGCCCTGGGCGCTCTTCTGGAAGCTTTCCATTTCCCTGCCTGAGATACCCCTCCTGTCCCGGCCCCCACTCCTTTTTTTCCTTCCTCACCTCAGCCCGGAGAGAAATTCCAGCGGAAGTTATGGGTGACACATCCTCTTCTTTACAGGTGGCAGCCTGGCCACTCCTGCAGAAAGTCCAGCAGAGCCCCACTCACACCGGGCCACCAACAAAGCCGTGGACCCTCACACCCTCCCACCAGCACAGCCCCGAGACTGCTGACGGGGCAGAGGATATGGAGTCAGGCCCAGCTGCAGGGGCTATTGCTGCCTGGAGCGCTGTTTCTATTGCCCTCAACCCAGGCACACCTGGGGAGGGCTTGCCGGCAGGGTCAGGCTGCCCACGTCAGCTAACCCTCAGCCCTCAGGGCATCACATTGCAGAAAATGGACCTCTCAAAGACAGAATATTAGCCAAGGAAAAAAGGGACGCAATGCCATGTGCAGCACCGTAGATGTGTCTAGAGGTAATCACGTGACTTGTAGTAAGTCAGAAAGTGAAAGACACATATCGTATGATATCACTTATAGGTGTTACCTAAAAATTGATACCAGGGCAGATATTTCCGCGGAGAAGGGCAATCACAGATTCATTAAACAAACTTATGGTTCACCAATGGAAAGCTGTGAGGATTCGATACATTACGATATTGGGGTTAACAGACATATACAAACACAGGTGAAATATATCATCACCAAAGACCTATGGAATACCAAGAGAAGACTACTCAACATTCTGTCATAACGTACATGGGAAAAGGATCCCAGGAAGAAGAGACATATATATATATATGTGTGTGTGTGTGTGTGTGTGTGTGTGTGTGTGTATAAAAGAAACACATCTTGCACACGTACAACAAGCCGAACGTTGTAACCAAACTTGCTGTAATAAAAAATAAAAATAAATAAATTAAAAACACGAACAAGAAGTAGTGAGGCAAACCTGAGGGGCTCTCTCCTGGCACATTCCATTCTAAATTCCAATCCAGAAGGCGACTTCCACTGAGGCTCTGCTGCCCTAGTAACAAGATTTGGTAAAGGAGAACTGCTGCCACCTTGTGGCCGTTTCACACAATAGCAGCTTTAATCCCAGCGCTAATGGTCAGTTGATATTCACAATCATTGCAGGCCTGTAAATGACACCTGCCCTGAAAACAAATCCTGGGGTCATATATCGACCAAAAAATTCAAAAGACGTCCATATTTCCAAACGACAGTTCCAAGAGGCATATTTGACGCACATTAGTGTTCTGCTTCTTTTGCTTTCTTTCTTTCTTTGTTAAAAAAACGGGAATGGAAAAAGGCAACCCTCAGAATGGGCGAAAACGTTCGCAAACGAATCAATGGACAAAGGTTTAAGCTCCAATATATATAAACAGCACATGCAGCTTAATATTAATAAAACAAACAACCCAATACAAAAATGGGCAGAAGGTCTAAATAGGCATTTCTTCAAAGAAGACACAGAGATGGCCAAGACGCACATGGAAAGCTGCTCAACATCACTAATTATTAGAGAAATGCAAATCAAAACGACAATGAGGTATGACCTCACACCTCTTAGAATCGGCATCATCAGAAAATCTACAAACCACAAATTCTGGGGAGGGTGTGGACAAAAGGAACCCTCTTCCACTACTGGTGGGAATGTAAATTGATACAGTCACTGGGGAGAACAGTATGGAGGTTCCTTTAAAATACTAAAAAGAGAATTACCATAGGATCCAGCAATCCCACTTCTGGGCATATACCCAGAGAAAACCATAAATCCAAAAGACACATTCACCACAATGCTCATTGCAGCCCTATTTACAATAGCCAGGTAATGGAAGCAAACTAAATGCCCACAGACAGACGAATGGATAAAGATGTGGTACATATATAAAATGGAATATTACTCAGCCATAAAAAGGAATGGAACTGGGTCATTTGTAGAGAAGTCGATGGATCTAGAGACTGTCATACAGAGTGAAGTAATTCAGAAAGAGGAAAACAAATATTGTATATTAATGCCTACATGTGGAACCTAGACAATTGGTACAGATGAACTGGTTTGCAGGGCAGAAATAGAGACACAGAGGTAGAGAACAAACGTATGGACACCAAGTGGGGGAAGCAATGGGGGGTGGTGGTGGTGGTGGGATGAGTTGGGAGATTGGGATTGACCTGTATTCATGTATATGCATAAAATAGATAACTAATAATAACCTGCTTTATAAAAAAAATAAATAAAATTAAATTTCAATTTTTTTTCAATATAAAATTTAATAATAAAACAGAAAAAAGTTCTTCCATTCACACAGATGTATTTATAGGAATGAATTATTTCCATGCTTATATCTATAAATGCATAAAAGAGGAATAAAATCTAACTTGAACCCAAAAAGGAAAAGAAAATCCCTGAACCCAACAGTTATACAGAGGAAAACCCTATCAAGGCACTAGCTCCAGCGGGAAACAATTCTGAAATTGGTCAGAAGTGGGGAATCATCTCCCATACATCCAGCAGCCACCCCCCCACCACCATGCGAGGAGCGTCCTCCTTGCAAAGCTGGGGAACCATACCGAGGCGTCTGTGAGTAAACGTGAGCTGAGCCCCGGGCCAGCTGCTGCTGAACTGTTCCCACCCTTCCCAGGTAAAACACCTGAATATGTACAAGGGCTTGAAAGCCTAGAGGAAGGGCCGTGGAGCCACACCAGCGACAGTACACAGGCCCACTTGGTGCCTGCAGGCCAGCCAGGATGGTCCTGGCCCTGGGCGCTCTTCTGGAAGCTTTCCATTTCCCTGCCTGAGATACCCCTCCTGTCCCGGCCCCCACTCCTTTTTTTCCTTCCTCACCTCAGCCCAGAGAGAAATTGCAGCGGAAGTTATGGGTGACACATCCTCTTCTTTACAGGTGGCAGCCTGGCCACTCCTGCAGAAAGTCCAGCAGAGCCCCACTCACACCGGGCCACCAACAAAGCCGTGGACCCTCACACCCTCCCACCAGCACAGCCCCGAGACTGCTGACGGGGCAGAGGATATGGAGTCAGGCCCAGCTGCAGGGGCTATTGCTGCCTGGAGCGCTGTTTCTATTGCCCTCAACCCAGGCACACCTGGGGAGGGCTTGCCGGCAGGGTCAGGCTGCCCACGTCAGCTAACCCTCAGCCCTCAGGGCATCACATTGCAGAAAATGGACCTCTCAAAGACAGAATATTAGCCAAGGAAAAAAGGGACGCAATGCCATGTGCAGCACCGTAGATGTGTCTAGAGGTAATCACGTGACTTGTAGTAAGTCAGAAAGTGAAAGACACATATCGTATGATATCACTTATAGGTGTTACCTAAAAATTGATACCAGGGCAGATATTTCCGCGGAGAAGGGCAATCACAGATTCATTAAACAAACTTATGGTTCACCAATGGAAAGCTGTGAGGATTCGATACATTACGATATTGGGGTTAACAGACATATACAAACACAGGTAAAATATATCATCACCAAAGACCTATGGAATACCAAGAGAAGACTACTCAACATTCTGTCATAACGTACATGGGAAAAGGATCCCAGGAAGAAGAGACATATATATATATATATATATATATATATATATATATATATATATATATATATATATATATATATATATATAATATATATATATATATATATGTGTGTGTGTGTGTGTGTGTAAAAGAAACACATCTTGCACACGTACAACAAGCCGAACGTTGTAATCAAACTTGCTGTAATAAAAAATAAAAATAAATAAATTAAAAACACGAACAAGAAGTAGTGAGGCAAACTTGAGGGGCTTTCTCCTGGCACATTCCATTCTAAATTCCAATCCAGAATGCTACTTCCACTGAGGCTCTGCTGCCCTAGTAACCAGATTTGGTAAGGGAGAACTGCTGCCACCTTGTGGCCGTTTCACACAATAGCAGCTTTAATCCCAGCGCTAATGGTCAGTTGATATTCACAATCATTGCAGGCCTGTAAATGACACCTGCCCTGAAAACAAATCCTGGGGTCATATATCGACCAAAAAATTCAAAAGACGTCCATATTTCCAAACGACAGTTTCAAGAGGCATATTTGACGCACATTAGTGTTCTGCTTCTTTTGCTTTCTTGCTTTCTTTGTTAAAAAAACGGGAATGGAAAAAGGCAACCCTCAGAATGGGCGAAAACGTTCGCAAACGAATCAATGGACAAAGGTTTAAGCTCCAATATATATAAACAGCACATGCAGCTTAATATTAATAAAACAAACAACCCAATACAAAAATGGGCAGAAGGTCTAAATAGGCATTTCTTCAAAGAAGACACAGAGATGGCCAAGACGCACATGGAAAGCTGCTCAACATCACTAATTATTAGAGAAATGCAAATCAAAACGACAATGAGGTATGACCTCACACCTCTTAGAATCGGCCTCATCAGAAAATCTACAAACCACAAATTCTGGGGAGGGTGTGGACAAAAGGAACCCTCTTCCACTACTGGTGGGAATGTAAATTGATACAGTCACTGGGGAGAACAGTATGGAGGTTCCTTTAAAATACTAAAAAGAGAATTACCATAGGATCCAGCAATCCCACTTCTGGGCATATACCCAGAGAAAACCATAAATCCAAAAGACACATTCACCACAATGCTCATTGCAGCCCTATTTACAATAGCCAGGTAATGGAAGCAACCTAAATGCCCACAGACAGACGAATGGATAAAGATGTGGTACATATATAAAATGGAATATTACTCAGCCATAAAAAGGAATGGAACTGGGTCATTTGTAGAGAAGTCGATGGATCTAGAGACTGTCATACAGAGTGAAGTAATTCAGAAAGAGGAAAACAAATATTGTATATTAATGCCTACATGTGGAACCTAGACAAATGGTACAGATGAACTGGTTTGCAGGGCAGAAATAGAGACACAGAGGTAGAGAACAAACGTATGGACACCAAGTGGGGGAAGCAATGGGGTTGGTGGTGGTGGTGGGATGAGTTGGGAGATTGGGATCGACCTGTATTCATGTATATGCATAAAATAGATAACTAATAATAACCTGCTGTATAAAAAAATAAATAAAATTAAATTTCAATTTTTTTTCAATATAAAATTTAAAAATAAAACAGAAAAAAGTTCTTCCATTCACACAGATGTATTTATAGGAATGAATTATTTCCATGCTTATATCTATAAATGCATAAAAGAGGAATAAAATCTAACTTGAACCCAAAAAGGAAAAGAAAATCCCTGAACCCAACAGTTATACAGAGGAAAACCCTATCAAGGCACTAGCTCCAGCGGGAAACAATTCTGAAATTGGTCAGAGGTGGGGAATCATCTCCCATACATCCAGCAGCCCCCCCCCCCCACCATGCGAGGAGCGTCCTCCTTGCAAAGCTGGGGAACCGTACCGAGGCGTCTGTGAGTAAACGTGAGCTGAGCCCCGGGCCAGCTGCTGCTGAACTGTTCCCACCCTTCCCAGGTAAAACACCTGAATATGTACAAGGGCTTGAAAGCCTAGAGGAAGGGCCGTGGAGCCACACCGGCGACAGTACACAGGCCCACTTGGTGCCTGCAGGCCAGCCAGGATGGTCCTGGCCCTGGGCGCTCTTCTGGAAGCTTTCCATTTCCCTGCCTGAGATACCCCTCCTGTCCCGGCCCCCACTCCTTTTTTTCCTTCCTCACCTCAGCCCGGAGAGAAATTCCAGCGGAAGTTATGGGTGACACATCCTCTTCTTTACAGGTGGCAGCCTGGCCACTCCTGCAGAAAGTCCAGCAGAGCCCCACTCACACCGGGCCACCAACAAAGCCGTGGACCCTCACACCCTCCCACCAGCACAGCCCCGAGACTGCTGACGGGGCAGAGGATATGGAGTCAGGCCCAGCTGCAGGGGCTATTGCTGCCTGGAGCGCTGTTTCTATTGCCCTCAACCCAGGCACACCTGGGGAGGGCTTGCCGGCAGGGTCAGGCTGCCCACGTCAGCTAACCCTCAGCCCTCAGGGCATCACATTGCAGAAAATGGACCTCTCAAAGACAGAATATTAGCCAAGGAAAAAAGGGACGCAATGCCATGTGCAGCACCGTAGATGTGTCTAGAGGTAATCACGTGACTTGTAGTAAGTCAGAAAGTGAAAGACACATATCGTATGATATCACTTATAGGTGTTACCTAAAAATTGATACCAGGGCAGATATTTCCGCGGAGAAGGGCAATCACAGATTCATTAAACAAACTTATGGTTCACCAATGGAAAGCTGTGAGGATTCGATACATTACGATATTGGGGTTAACAGACATATACAAACACAGGTGAAATATATCATCACCAAAGACCTATGGAATACCAAGAGAAGACTACTCAACATTCTGTCATAACGTACATGGGAAAAGGATCCCAGGAAGAAGAGACATATATATATATATGTGTGTGTGTGTGTGTGTGTGTGTGTGTGTGTATAAAAGAAACACATCTTGCACACGTACAACAAGCCGAACGTTGTAACCAAACTTGCTGTAATAAAAAATAAAAATAAATAAATTAAAAACACGAACAAGAAGTAGTGAGGCAAACTTGAGGGGCTTTCTCCTGGCACATTCCATTCTAAATTCCAATCCAGAATGCGACTTCCACTGAGGCTCTGCTGCCCTAGTAACCAGATTTGGTAAGGGAGAACTGCTGCCACCTTGTGGCCGTTTCACACAATAGCAGCTTTAATCCCAGCGCTAATGGTCAGTTGATATTCACAATCATTGCAGGCCTGTAAATGACACCTGCCCTGAAAACAAATCCTGGGGTCATATATCGACCAAAAAATTCAAAAGACGTCCATATTTCCAAACGACAGTTTCAAGAGGCATATTTGACGCACATTAGTGTTCTGCTTCTTTTGCTTTCTTGCTTTCTTTGTTAAAAAAACGGGAATGGAAAAAGGCAACCCTCAGAATGGGCGAAAACGTTCGCAAACGAATCAATGGACAAAGGTTTAAGCTCCAATATATATAAACAGCACATGCAGCTTAATATTAATAAAACAAACAACCCAATACAAAAATGGGCAGAAGGTCTAAATAGGCATTTCTTCAAAGAAGACACAGAGATGGCCAAGACGCACATGGAAAGCTGCTCAACATCACTAATTATTAGAGAAATGCAAATCAAAACGACAATGAGGTATGACCTCACACCTCTTAGAATCGGCCTCATCAGAAAATCTACAAACCACAAATTCTGGGGAGGGTGTGGACAAAAGGAACCCTCTTCCACTACTGGTGGGAATGTAAATTGATACAGTCACTGGGGAGAACAGTATGGAGGTTCCTTTAAAATACTAAAAAGAGAATTACCATAGGATCCAGCAATCCCACTTCTGGGCATATACCCAGAGAAAACCATAAATCCAAAAGACACATTCACCACAATGCTCATTGCAGCCCTATTTACAATAGCCAGGTAATGGAAGCAACCTAAATGCCCACAGACAGACGAATGGATAAAGATGTGGTACATATATAAAATGGAATATTACTCAGCCATAAAAAGGAATGGAACTGGGTCATTTGTAGAGAAGTCGATGCATCTAGAGACTGTCATACAGAGTGAAGTAATTCAGAAAGAGGAAAACAAATATTGTATATTAATGCCTACATGTGGAACCTAGACAAATGGTACAGATGAACTGGTTTGCAGGGCAGAAATAGAGACAGAGAGGTAGAGAACAAACGTATGGACACCAAGTGGGGGAAGCAATGGGGTTGGTGGTGGTGGTGGGATGAGTTGGGAGATTGGGATCGACCTGTATTCATGTATATGCATAAAATAGATAACTAATAATAACCTGCTGTATAAAAAAATAAATAAAATTAAATTTCAATTTTTTTTCAATATAAAATTTAAAAATAAAACAGAAAAAAGTTCTTCCATTCACACAGATGTATTTATAGGAATGAATTATTTCCATGCTTATATCTATAAATGCATAAAAGAGGAATAAAATATAACTTGAACCCAAAAAGGAAAAGAAAATCCCTGAACCCAACAGTTATACAGAGGAAAACCCTATCAAGGCACTAGCTCCAGCGGGAAACAATTCTGAAATTGGTCAGAGGTGGGGAATCATCTCCCATACATCCAGCAGCCCCCCCCCCACCATGCGAGGAGCGTCCTCCTTGCAAAGCTGGGGAACCGTACCGAGGCGTCTGTGAGTAAACGTGAGCTGAGCCCCGGGCCAGCTGCTGCTGAACTGTTCCCACCCTTCCCAGGTAAAACACCTGAATATGTACAAGGGCTTGAAAGCCTAGAGGAAGGGCCGTGGAGCCACACCAGCGACAGTACACAGGCCCACTTGGTGCCTGCAGGCCAGCCAGGATGGTCCTGGCCCTGGGCGCTCTTCTGGAAGCTTTCCATTTCCCTGCCTGAGATACCCCTCCTGTCCCGGCCCCCACTCCTTTTTTTCCTTCCTCACCTCAGCCCGGAGAGAAATTCCAGCGGAAGTTATGGGTGACACATCCTCTTCTTTACAGGTGGCAGCCTGGCCACTCCTGCAGAAAGTCCAGCAGAGCCCCACTCACACCGGGCCACCAACAAAGCCGTGGACCCTCACACCCTCCCACCAGCACAGCCCCGAGACTGCTGACGGGGCAGAGGATATGGAGTCAGGCCCAGCTGCAGGGGCTATTGCTGCCTGGAGCGCTGTTTCTATTGCCCTCAACCCAGGCACACCTGGGGAGGGCTTGCCGGCAGGGTCAGGCTGCCCACGTCAGCTAACCCTCAGCCCTCAGGGCATCACATTGCAGAAAATGGACCTCTCAAAGACAGAATATTAGCCAAGGAAAAAAGGGACGCAATGCCATGTGCAGCACCGTAGATGTGTCTAGAGGTAATCACGTGACTTGTAGTAAGTCAGAAAGTGAAAGACACATATCGTATGATATCACTTATAGGTGTTACCTAAAAATTGATACCAGGGCAGATATTTCCGCGGAGAAGGGCAATCACAGATTCATTAAACAAACTTATGGTTCACCAATGGAAAGCTGTGAGGATTCGATACATTACGATATTGGGGTTAACAGACATATACAAACACAGGTGAAATATATCATCACCAAAGACCTATGGATTACCAAGAGAAGACTACTCAACATTCTGTCATAACGTACATGGGAAAAGGATCCCAGGAAGAAGAGACATATATATATATGTGTGTGTGTGTGTGTGTGTGTGTGTGTGTGTGTGTATAAAAGAAACACATCTTGCACACGTACAACAAGCCGAACGTTGTAACCAAACTTGCTGTAATAAAAAATAAAAATAAATAAATTAAAAACACGAACAAGAAGTAGTGAGGCAAACCTGAGGGGCTCTCTCCTGGCACATTCCATTCTAAATTCCAATCCAGAACGCGACTTCCACTGAGGCTCTGCTGCCCTAGTAACCAGATTTGGTAAAGGAGAACTGCTGCCACCTTGTGGCCGTTTCACACAATAGCAGCTTTAATCCCAGCGCTAATGGTCAGTTGATATTCACAATCATTGCAGGCCTGTAAATGACACCTGCCCTGAAAACAAATCCTGGGGTCATATATCGACCAAAAAATTCAAAAGACGTCCATATTTCCAAACGACAGTTCCAAGAGGCATATTTGACGCACATTAGTGTTCTGCTTCTTTTGCTTTCTTGCTTTCTTTGTTAAAAAAACGGGAATGGAAAAAGGCAACCCTCAGAATGGGCGAAAACGTTCGCAAACGAATCAATGGACAAAGGTTTAAGCTCCAATATATATAAACAGCACATGCAGCTTAATATTAATAAAACAAACAACCCAATACAAAAATGGGCAGAAGGTCTAAATAGGCATTTCTTCAAAGAAGACACAGAGATGGCCAAGACGCACATGGAAAGCTGCTCAACATCACTAATTATTAGAGAAATGCAAATCAAAACGACAATGAGGTATGACCTCACACCTCTTAGAATCGGCATCATCAGAAAATCTACAAACCACAAATTCTGGGGAGGGTGTGGACAAAAGGAACCCTCTTCCACTACTGGTGGGAATGTAAATTGATACAGTCACTGGGGAGAACAGTATGGAGGTTCCTTTAAAATACTAAAAAGAGAATTACCATAGGATCCAGCAATCCCACTTCTGGGCATATACCCAGAGAAAACCATAAATCCAAAAGACACATTCACCACAATGCTCATTGCAGCCCTATTTACAATAGCCAGGTAATGGAAGCAAACTAAATGCCCACAGACAGACGAATGGATAAAGATGTGGTACATATATAAAATGGAATATTACTCAGCCATAAAAAGGAATGGAACTGGGTCATTTGTAGAGAAGTCGATGGATCTAGAGACTGTCATACAGAGTGAAGTAATTCAGAAAGAGGAAAACAAATATTGTATATTAATGCCTACATGTGGAACCTAGACAATTGGTACAGATGAACTGGTTTGCAGGGCAGAAATAGAGACACAGAGGTAGAGAACAAACGTATGGACACCAAGTGGGGGAAGCAATGGGGGGTGGTGGTGGTGGTGGGATGAGTTGGGAGATTGGGATTGACCTGTATTCATGTATATGCATAAAATAGATAACTAATAATAACCTGCTTTATAAAAAAAATAAATAAAATTAAATTTCAATTTTTTTTCAATATAAAATTTAATAATAAAACAGAAAAAAGTTCTTCCATTCACACAGATGTATTTATAGGAATGAATTATTTCCATGCTTATATCTATAAATGCATAAAAGAGGAATAAAATCTAACTTGAACCCAAAAAGGAAAAGAAAATCCCTGAACCCAACAGTTATACAGAGGAAAACCCTATCAAGGCACTAGCTCCAGCGGGAAACAATTCTGAAATTGGTCAGAAGTGGGGAATCATCTCCCATACATCCAGCAGCCACCCCACCACCACCATGCGAGGAGCGTCCTCCTTGCAAAGCTGGGGAACCATACCGAGGCGTCTGTGAGTAAACGTGAGCTGAGCCCCGGGCCAGCTGCTGCTGAACTGTTCCCACCCTTCCCAGGTAAAACACCTGAATATGTACAAGGGCTTGAAAGCCTAGAGGAAGGGCCGTGGAGCCACACCGGCGACAGTACACAGGCCCACTTGGTGCCTGCAGGCCAGCCAGGATGGTCCTGGCCCTGGGCGCTCTTCTGGAAGCTTTCCATTTCCCTGCCTGAGATACCCCTCCTGTCCCGGCCCCCACTCCTTTTTTTCCTTCCTCACCTCAGCCCGGAGAGAAATTCCAGCGGAAGTTATGGGTGACACATCCTCTTCTTTACAGGTGGCAGCCTGGCCACTCCTGCAGAAAGTCCAGCAGAGCCCCACTCACACCGGGCCACCAACAAAGCCGTGGACCCTCACACCCTCCCACCAGCACAGCCCCGAGACTGCTGACGGGGCAGAGGATATGGAGTCAGGCCCAGCTGCAGGGGCTATTGCTGCCTGGAGCGCTGTTTCTATTGCCCTCAACCCAGGCACACCTGGGGAGGGCTTGCCGGCAGGGTCAGGCTGCCCACGTCAGCTAACCCTCAGCCCTCAGGGCATCACATTGCAGAAAATGGACCTCTCAAAGACAGAATATTAGCCAAGGAAAAAAGGGACGCAATGCCATGTGCAGCACCGTAGATGTGTCTAGAGGTAATCACGTGACTTGTAGTAAGTCAGAAAGTGAAAGACACATATCGTATGATATCACTTATAGGTGTTACCTAAAAATTGATACCAGGGCAGATATTTCCGCGGAGAAGGGCAATCACAGATTCATTAAACAAACTTATGGTTCACCAATGGAAAGCTGTGAGGATTCGATACATTACGATATTGGGGTTAACAGACATATACAAACACAGGTAAAATATATCATCACCAAAGACCTATGGAATACCAAGAGAAGACTACTCAACATTCTGTCATAACGTACATGGGAAAAGGATCCCAGGAAGAAGAGACATGTATATATATATATATATATATATATATATATATATATATATATATATATATATATATATATATATATAAATATATATATATATATGTGTGTGTGTGTGTGTGTGTAAAAGAAACACATCTTGCACACGTACAACAAGCCGAACGTTGTAATCAAACTTGCTGTAATAAAAAATAAAAATAAATAAATTAAAAACACGAACAAGAAGTAGTGAGGCAAACTTGAGGGGCTTTCTCCTGGCACATTCCATTCTAAATTCCAATCCAGAATGCGACTTCCACTGAGGCTCTGCTGCCCTAGTAACCAGATTTGGTAAGGGAGAACTGCTGCCACCTTGTGGCCGTTTCACACAATAGCAGCTTTAATCCCAGCGCTAATGGTCAGTTGATATTCACAATCATTGCAGGCCTGTAAATGACACCTGCCCTGAAAACAAATCCTGGGGTCATATATCGACCAAAAAATTCAAAAGACGTCCATATTTCCAAACGACAGTTTCAAGAGGCATATTTGACGCACATTAGTGTTCTGCTTCTTTTGCTTTCTTGCTTTCTTTGTTAAAAAAACGGGAATGGAAAAAGGCAACCCTCAGAATGGGCGAAAACGTTCGCAAACGAATCAATGGACAAAGGTTTAAGCTCCAATATATATAAACAGCACATGCAGCTTAATATTAATAAAACAAACAACCCAATACAAAAATGGGCAGAAGGTCTAAATAGGCATTTCTTCAAAGAAGACACAGAGATGGCCAAGACGCACATGGAAAGCTGCTCAACATCACTAATTATTAGAGAAATGCAAATCAAAACGACAATGAGGTATGACCTCACACCTCTTAGAATCGGCATCATCAGAAAATCTACAAACCACAAATTCTGGGGAGGGTGTGGACAAAAGGAACCCTCTTCCACTACTGGTGGGAATGTAAATTGATACAGTCACTGGGGAGAACAGTATGGAGGTTCCTTTAAAATACTAAAAAGAGAATTACCATAGGATCCAGCAATCCCACTTCTGGGCATATACCCAGAGAAAACCATAAATCAAAAAGACACATTCACCACAATGCTCATTGCAGCCCTATTTACAATAGCCAGGTAATGGAAGCAACCTAAATGCCCACAGACAGACGAATGGATAAAGATGTGGTACATATATAAAATGGAATATTACTCAGCCATAAAAAGGAATGGAACTGGGTCATTTGTAGAGAAGTCGATGGATCTAGAGACTGTCATACAGAGTGAAGTAATTCAGAAAGAGGAAAACAAATATTGTATATTAATGCCTACATGTGGAACCTAGACAAATGGTACAGATGAACTGGTTTGCAGGGCAGAAATAGAGACACAGAGGTAGAGAACAAACGTATGGACACCAAGTGGGGGAAGCAATGGGGTTGGTGGTGGTGGTGGGATGAGTTGGGAGATTGGGATCGACCTGTATTCATGTATATGCATAAAATAGATAACTAATAATAACCTGCTGTATAAAAAAATAAATAAAATTAAATTTCAATTTTTTTTCAATATAAAATTTAAAAATAAAACAGAAAAAAGTTCTTCCACTCACACAGATGTATTTATAGGAATGAATTATTTCCATGCTTATATCTATAAATGCATAAAAGAGGAATAAAATCTAACTTGAACCCAAAAAGGAAAAGAAAATCCCTGAACCCAACAGTTATACAGAGGAAAACCCTATCAAGGCACTAGCTCCAGCGGGAAACAATTCTGAAATTGGTCAGAGGTGGGGAATCATCTCCCATACATCCAGCAGCCCCCCCCCACCATGCGAGGAGCGTCCTCCTTGCAAAGCTGGGGAACCGTACCGAGGCGTCTGTGAGTAAACGTGAGCTGAGCCCCGGGCCAGCTGCTGCTGAACTGTTCCCACCCTTCCCAGGTAAAACACCTGAATATGTACAAGGGCTTGAAAGCCTAGAGGAAGGGCCGTGGAGCCACACCGGCGACAGTACACAGGCCCACTTGGTGCCTGCAGGCCAGCCAGGATGGTCCTGGCCCTGGGCGCTCTTCTGGAAGCTTTCCATTTCCCTGCCTGAGATACCCCTCCTGTCCCGGCCCCCACTCCTTTTTTTCCTTCCTCACCTCAGCCCGGAGAGAAATTCCAGCGGAAGTTATGGGTGACACATCCTCTTCTTTACAGGTGGCAGCCTGGCCACTCCTGCAGAAAGTCCAGCAGAGCCCCACTCACACCGGGCCACCAACAAAGCCGTGGACCCTCACACCCTCCCACCAGCACAGCCCCGAGACTGCTGACGGGGCAGAGGATATGGAGTCAGGCCCAGCTGCAGGGGCTATTGCTGCCTGGAGCGCTGTTTCTATTGCCCTCAACCCAGGCACACCTGGGGAGGGCTTGCCGGCAGGGTCAGGCTGCCCACGTCAGCTAACCCTCAGCCCTCAGGGCATCACATTGCAGAAAATGGACCTCTCAAAGACAGAATATTAGCCAAGGAAAAAAGGGACGCAATGCCATGTGCAGCACCGTAGATGTGTCTAGAGGTAATCACGTGACTTGTAGTAAGTCAGAAAGTGAAAGACACATATCGTATGATATCACTTATAGGTGTTACCTAAAAATTGATACCAGGGCAGATATTTCCGCGGAGAAGGGCAATCACAGATTCATTAAACAAACTTATGGTTCACCAATGGAAAGCTGTGAGGATTCGATACATTACGATATTGGGGTTAACAGACATATACAAACACAGGTGAAATATATCATCACCAAAGACCTATGGAATACCAAGAGAAGACTACTCAACATTCTGTCATAACGTACATGGGAAAAGGATCCCAGGAAGAAGAGACATATATATATATGTGTGTGTGTGTGTGTGTGTGTGTGTGTGTGTGTGTGTATAAAAGAAACACATCTTGCACACGTACAACAAGCCGAACGTTGTAACCAAACTTGCTGTAATAAAAAATAAAAATAAATAAATTAAAAACACGAACAAGAAGTAGTGAGGCAAACCTGAGGGGCTCTCTCCTGGCACATTCCATTCTAAATTCCAATCCAGAACGCGACTTCCACTGAGGCTCTGCTGCCCTAGTAACCAGATTTGGTAAAGGAGAACTGCTGCCACCTTGTGGCCGTTTCACACAATAGCAGCTTTAATCCCAGCGCTAATGGTCAGTTGATATTCACAATCATTGCAGGCCTGTAAATGACACCTGCCCTGAAAACAAATCCTGGGGTCATATATCGACCAAAAAATTCAAAAGACGTCCATATTTCCAAACGACAGTTCCAAGAGGCATATTTGACGCACATTAGTGTTCTGCTTCTTTTGCTTTCTTGCTTTCTTTGTTAAAAAAACGGGAATGGAAAAAGGCAACCCTCAGAATGGGCGAAAACGTTCGCAAACGAATCAATGGACAAAGGTTTAAGCTCCAATATATATAAACAGCACATGCAGCTTAATATTAATAAAACAAACAACCCAATACAAAAATGGGCAGAAGGTCTAAATAGGCATTTCTTCAAAGAAGACACAGAGATGGCCAAGACGCACATGGAAAGCTGCTCAACATCACTAATTATTAGAGAAATGCAAATCAAAACGACAATGAGGTATGACCTCACACCTCTTAGAATCGGCATCATCAGAAAATCTACAAACCACAAATTCTGGGGAGGGTGTGGACAAAAGGAACCCTCTTCCACTACTGGTGGGAATGTAAATTGATACAGTCACTGGGGAGAACAGTATGGAGGTTCCTTTAAAATACTAAAAAGAGAATTACCATAGGATCCAGCAATCCCACTTCTGGGCATATACCCAGAGAAAACCATAAATCCAAAAGACACATTCACCACAATGCTCATTGCAGCCCTATTTACAATAGCCAGGTAATGGAAGCAAACTAAATGCCCACAGACAGACGAATGGATAAAGATGTGGTACATATATAAAATGGAATATTACTCAGCCATAAAAAGGAATGGAACTGGGTCATTTGTAGAGAAGTCGATGGATCTAGAGACTGTCATACAGAGTGAAGTAATTCAGAAAGAGGAAAACAAATATTGTATATTAATGCCTACATGTGGAACCTAGACAATTGGTACAGATGAACTGGTTTGCAGGGCAGAAATAGAGACACAGAGGTAGAGAACAAACGTATGGACACCAAGTGGGGGAAGCAATGGGGTTGGTGGTGGTGGTGGGATGAGTTGGGAGATTGGGATTGACCTGTATTCATGTATATGCATAAAATAGATAACTAATAATAACCTGCTTTATAAAAAAAATAAATAAAATTAAATTTCAATTTTTTTTCAATATAAAATTTAATAATAAAACAGAAAAAAGTTCTTCCATTCACACAGATGTATTTATAGGAATGAATTATTTCCATGCTTATATCTATAAATGCATAAAAGAGGAATAAAATCTAACTTGAACCCAAAAAGGAAAAGAAAATCCCTGAACCCAACAGTTATACAGAGGAAAACCCTATCAAGGCACTAGCTCCAGCGGGAAACAATTCTGAAATTGGTCAGAAGTGGGGAATCATCTCCCATACATCCAGCAGCCACCCCCCCACCACCATGCGAGGAGCGTCCTCCTTGCAAAGCTGGGGAACCATACCGAGGCGTCTGTGAGTAAACGTGAGCTGAGCCCCGGGCCAGCTGCTGCTGAACTGTTCCCACCCTTCCCAGGTAAAACACCTGAATATGTACAAGGGCTTGAAAGCCTAGAGGAAGGGCCGTGGAGCCACACCAGCGACAGTACACAGGCCCACTTGGTGCCTGCAGGCCAGCCAGGATGGTCCTGGCCCTGGGCGCTCTTCTGGAAGCTTTCCATTTCCCTGCCTGAGATACCCCTCCTGTCCCGGCCCCCACTCCTTTTTTTCCTTCCTCACCTCAGCCCGGAGAGAAATTCCAGCGGAAGTTATGGGTGACACATCCTCTTCTTTACAGGTGGCAGCCTGGCCACTCCTGCAGAAAGTCCAGCAGAGCCCCACTCACACCGGGCCAACAACAAAGCCGTGGACCCTCACACCCTCCCACCAGCACAGCCCCGAGACTGCTGACGGGGCAGAGGATATGGAGTCAGGCCCAGCTGCAGGGGCTATTGCTGCCTGGAGCGCTGTTTCTATTGCCCTCAACCCAGGCACACCTGGGGAGGGCTTGCCGGCAGGGTCAGGCTGCCCACGTCAGCTAACCCTCAGCCCTCAGGGCATCACATTGCAGAAAATGGACCTCTCAAAGACAGAATATTAGCCAAGGAAAAAAGGGACGCAATGCCATGTGCAGCACCGTAGATGTGTCTAGAGGTAATCACGTGACTTGTAGTAAGTCAGAAAGTGAAAGACACATATCGTATGATATCACTTATAGGTGTTACCTAAAAATTGATACCAGGGCAGATATTTCCGCGGAGAAGGGCAATCACAGATTCATTAAACAAACTTATGGTTCACCAATGGAAAGCTGTGAGGATTCGATACATTACGATATTGGGGTTAACAGACATATACAAACACAGGTGAAATATATCATCACCAAAGACCTATGGAATACCAAGAGAAGACTACTCAACATTCTGTCATAACGTACATGGGAAAAGGATCCCAGGAAGAAGAGACATATATATATATATGTGTGTGTGTGTGTGTGTGTGTGTGTGTGTGTATAAAAGAAACACATCTTGCACACGTACAACAAGCCGAACGTTGTAACCAAACTTGCTGTAATAAAAAATAAAAATAAATAAATTAAAAACACGAACAAGAAGTAGTGAGGCAAACCTGAGGGGCTCTCTCCTGGCACATTCCATTCTAAATTCCAATCCAGAACGCGACTTCCACTGAGGCTCTGCTGCCCTAGTAACCAGATTTGGTAAAGGAGAACTGCTGCCACCTTGTGGCCGTTTCACACAATAGCAGCTTTAATCCCAGCGCTAATGGTCAGTTGATATTCACAATCATTGCAGGCCTGTAAATGACACCTGCCCTGAAAACAAATCCTGGGGTCATATATCGACCAAAAAATTCAAAAGACGTCCATATTTCCAAACGACAGTTCCAAGAGGCATATTTGACGCACATTAGTGTTCTGCTTCTTTTGCTTTCTTGCTTTCTTTGTTAAAAAAACGGGAATGGAAAAAGGCAACCCTCAGAATGGGCGAAAACGTTCGCAAACGAATCAATGGACAAAGGTTTAAGCTCCAATATATATAAACAGCACATGCAGCTTAATATTAATAAAACAAACAACCCAATACAAAAATGGGCAGAAGGTCTAAATAGGCATTTCTTCAAAGAAGACACAGAGATGGCCAAGACGCACATGGAAAGCTGCTCAACATCACTAATTATTAGAGAAATGCAAATCAAAACTACAATGAGGTATGACCTCACACCTCTTAGAATCGGCCTCATCAGAAAATCTACAAACCACAAATTCTGGGGAGGGTGTGGACAAAAGGAACCCTCTTCCACTACTGGTGGGAATGTAAATTGATACAGTCACTGGGGAGAACAGTATGGAGGTTCCTTTAAAATACTAAAAAGAGAATTACCATAGGATCCAGCAATCCCACTTCTGGGCATATACCCAGAGAAAACCATAAATCCAAAAGACACATTCACCACAATGCTCATTGCAGCCCTATTTACAATAGCCAGGTAATGGAAGCAAACTAAATGCCCACAGACAGACGAATGGATAAAGATGTGGTACATATATAAAATGGAATATTACTCAGCCATAAAAAGGAATGGAACTGGGTCATTTGTAGAGAAGTCGATGGATCTAGAGACTGTCATACAGAGTGAAGTAATTCAGAAAGAGGAAAACAAATATTGTATATTAATGCCTACATGTGGAACCTAGACAAATGGTACAGATGAACTGGTTTGCAGGGCAGAAATAGAGACACAGAGGTAGAGAACAAACGTATGGACACCAAGTGGGGGAAGCAATGGGGTTGGTGGTGGTGGTGGGATGAGTTGGGAGATTGGGATCGACCTGTATTCATGTATATGCATAAAATAGATAACTAATAATAACCTGCTGTATAAAAAAATAAATAAAATTAAATTTCAATTTTTTTTCAATATAAAATTTAAAAATAAAACAGAAAAAAGTTCTTCCATTCACACAGATGTATTTATAGGAATGAATTATTTCCATGCTTATATCTATAAATGCATAAAAGAGGAATAAAATCTAACTTGAACCCAAAAAGGAAAAGAAAATCCCTGAACCCAACAGTTATACAGAGGAAAACCCTATCAAGGCACTAGCTCCAGCGGGAAACAATTCTGAAATTGGTCAGAGGTGGGGAATCATCTCCCATACATCCAGCAGCCCCCCCCCACCATGCGAGGAGCGTCCTCCTTGCAAAGCTGGGGAACCGTACCGAGGCGTCTGTGAGTAAACGTGAGCTGAGCCCCGGGCCAGCTGCTGCTGAACTGTTCCCACCCTTCCCAGGTAAAACACCTGAATATGTACAAGGGCTTGAAAGCCTAGAGGAAGGGCCGTGGAGCCACACCGGCGACAGTACACAGGCCCACTTGGTGCCTGCAGGCCAGCCAGGATGGTCCTGGCCCTGGGCGCTCTTCTGGAAGCTTTCCATTTCCCTGCCTGAGATACCCCTCCTGTCCCGGCCCCCACTCCTTTTTTTCCTTCCTCACCTCAGCCCGGAGAGAAATTCCAGCGGAAGTTATGGGTGACACATCCTCTTCTTTACAGGTGGCAGCCTGGCCACTCCTGCAGAAAGTCCAGCAGAGCCCCACTCACACCGGGCCACCAACAAAGCCGTGGACCCTCACACCCTCCCACCAGCACAGCCCCGAGACTGCTGACGGGGCAGAGGATATGGAGTCAGGCCCAGCTGCAGGGGCTATTGCTGCCTGGAGCGCTGTTTCTATTGCCCTCAACCCAGGCACACCTGGGGAGGGCTTGCCAGCAGGGTCAGGCTGCCCACGTCAGCTAACCCTCAGCCCTCAGGGCATCACATTGCAGAAAATGGACCTCTCAAAGACAGAATATTAGCCAAGGAAAAAAGGGACGCAATGCCATGTGCAGCACCGTAGATGTGTCTAGAGGTAATCACGTGACTTGTAGTAAGTCAGAAAGTGAAAGACACATATCGTATGATATCACTTATAGGTGTTACCTAAAAATTGATACCAGGGCAGATATTTCCGCGGAGAAGGGCAATCACAGATTCATTAAACAAACTTATGGTTCACCAATGGAAAGCTGTGAGGATTCGATACATTACGATATTGGGGTTAACAGACATATACAAACACAGGTGAAATATATCATCACCAAAGACCTATGGAATACCAAGAGAAGACTACTCAACATTCTGTCATAACGTACATGGGAAAAGGATCCCAGGAAGAAGAGACATATATATATATGTGTGTGTGTGTGTGTGTGTGTGTGTGTGTGTGTGTGTATAAAAGAAACACATCTTGCACACGTACAACAAGCCGAACGTTGTAACCAAACTTGCTGTAATAAAAAATAAAAATAAATAAATTAAAAACACGAACAAGAAGTAGTGAGGCAAACCTGAGGGGCTCTCTCCTGGCACATTCCATTCTAAATTCCAATCCAGAACGCGACTTCCACTGAGGCTCTGCTGCCCTAGTAACCAGATTTGGTAAAGGAGAACTGCTGCCACCTTGTGGCCGTTTCACACAATAGCAGCTTTAATCCCAGCGCTAATGGTCAGTTGATATTCACAATCATTGCAGGCCTGTAAATGACACCTGCCCTGAAAACAAATCCTGGGGTCATATATCGACCAAAAAATTCAAAAGACGTCCATATTTCCAAACGACAGTTCCAAGAGGCATATTTGACGCACATTAGTGTTCTGCTTCTTTTGCTTTCTTGCTTTCTTTGTTAAAAAAACGGGAATGGAAAAAGGCAACCCTCAGAATGGGCGAAAACGTTCGCAAACGAATCAATGGACAAAGGTTTAAGCTCCAATATATATAAACAGCACATGCAGCTTAATATTAATAAAACAAACAACCCAATACAAAAATGGGCAGAAGGTCTAAATAGGCATTTCTTCAAAGAAGACACAGAGATGGCCAAGACGCACATGGAAAGCTGCTCAACATCACTAATTATTAGAGAAATGCAAATCAAAACGACAATGAGGTATGACCTCACACCTCTTAGAATCGGCATCATCAGAAAATCTACAAACCACAAATTCTGGGGAGGGTGTGGACAAAAGGAACCCTCTTCCACTACTGGTGGGAATGTAAATTGATACAGTCACTGGGGAGAACAGTATGGAGGTTCCTTTAAAATACTAAAAAGAGAATTACCATAGGATCCAGCAATCCCACTTCTGGGCATATACCCAGAGAAAACCATAAATCCAAAAGACACATTCACCACAATGCTCATTGCAGCCCTATTTACAATAGCCAGGTAATGGAAGCAAACTAAATGCCCACAGACAGACGAATGGATAAAGATGTGGTACATATATAAAATGGAATATTACTCAGCCATAAAAAGGAATGGAACTGGGTCATTTGTAGAGAAGTCGATGGATCTAGAGACTGTCATACAGAGTGAAGTAATTCAGAAAGAGGAAAACAAATATTGTATATTAATGCCTACATGTGGAACCTAGACAATTGGTACAGATGAACTGGTTTGCAGGGCAGAAATAGAGACACAGAGGTAGAGAACAAACGTATGGACACCAAGTGGGGGAAGCAATGGGGTTGGTGGTGGTGGTGGGATGAGTTGGGAGATTGGGATTGACCTGTATTCATGTATATGCATAAAATAGATAACTAATAATAACCTGCTTTATAAAAAAAATAAATAAAATTAAATTTCAATTTTTTTTCAATATAAAATTTAATAATAAAACAGAAAAAAGTTCTTCCATTCACACAGATGTATTTATAGGAATGAATTATTTCCATGCTTATATCTATAAATGCATAAAAGAGGAATAAAATCTAACTTGAACCCAAAAAGGAAAAGAAAATCCCTGAACCCAACAGTTATACAGAGGAAAACCCTATCAAGGCACTAGCTCCAGCGGGAAACAATTCTGAAATTGGTCAGAAGTGGGGAATCATCTCCCATACATCCAGCAGCCACCCCCCCACCACCATGCGAGGAGCGTCCTCCTTGCAAAGCTGGGGAACCATACCGAGGCGTCTGTGAGTAAACGTGAGCTGAGCCCCGGGCCAGCTGCTGCTGAACTGTTCCCACCCTTCCCAGGTAAAACACCTGAATATGTACAAGGGCTTGAAAGCCTAGAGGAAGGGCCGTGGAGCCACACCAGCGACAGTACACAGGCCCACTTGGTGCCTGCAGGCCAGCCAGGATGGTCCTGGCCCTGGGCGCTCTTCTGGAAGCTTTCCATTTCCCTGCCTGAGATACCCCTCCTGTCCCGGCCCCCACTCCTTTTTTTCCTTCCTCACCTCAGCCCGGAGAGAAATTCCAGCGGAAGTTATGGGTGACACATCCTCTTCTTTACAGGTGGCAGCCTGGCCACTCCTGCAGAAAGTCCAGCAGAGCCCCACTCACACCGGGCCACCAACAAAGCCGTGGACCCTCACACCCTCCCACCAGCACAGCCCCGAGACTGCTGACGGGGCAGAGGATATGGAGTCAGGCCCAGCTGCAGGGGCTATTGCTGCCTGGAGCGCTGTTTCTATTGCCCTCAACCCAGGCACACCTGGGGAGGGCTTGCCGGCAGGGTCAGGCTGCCCACGTCAGCTAACCCTCAGCCCTCAGGGCATCACATTGCAGAAAATGGACCTCTCAAAGACAGAATATTAGCCAAGGAAAAAAGGGACGCAATGCCATGTGCAGCACCGTAGATGTGTCTAGAGGTAATCACGTGACTTGTAGTAAGTCAGAAAGTGAAAGACACATATCGTATGATATCACTTATAGGTGTTACCTAAAAATTGATACCAGGGCAGATATTTCCGCGGAGAAGGGCAATCACAGATTCATTAAACAAACTTATGGTTCACCAATGGAAAGCTGTGAGGATTCGATACATTACGATATTGGGGTTAACAGACATATACAAACACAGGTGAAATATATCATCACCAAAGACCTATGGAATACCAAGAGAAGACTACTCAACATTCTGTCATAACGTACATGGGAAAAGGATCCCAGGAAGAAGAGACATATATATATATATGTGTGTGTGTGTGTGTGTGTGTGTGTGTGTGTATAAAAGAAACACATCTTGCACACGTACAACAAGCCGAACGTTGTAACCAAACTTGCTGTAATAAAAAATAAAAATAAATAAATTAAAAACACGAACAAGAAGTAGTGAGGCAAACCTGAGGGGCTCTCTCCTGGCACATTCCATTCTAAATTCCAATCCAGAACGCGACTTCCACTGAGGCTCTGCTGCCCTAGTAACCAGATTTGGTAAAGGAGAACTGCTGCCACCTTGTGGCCGTTTCACACAATAGCAGCTTTAATCCCAGCGCTAATGGTCAGTTGATATTCACAATCATTGCAGGCCTGTAAATGACACCTGCCCTGAAAACAAATCCTGGGGTCATATATCGACCAAAAAATTCAAAAGACGTCCATATTTCCAAACGACAGTTCCAAGAGGCATATTTGACGCACATTAGTGTTCTGCTTCTTTTGCTTTCTTTCTTTCTTTGTTAAAAAAACGGGAATGGAAAAAGGCAACCCTCAGAATGGGCGAAAACGTTCGCAAACGAATCAATGGACAAAGGTTTAAGCTCCAATATATATAAACAGCACATGCAGCTTAATATTAATAAAACAAACAACCCAATACAAAAATGGGCAGAAGGTCTAAATAGGCATTTCTTCAAAGAAGACACAGAGATGGCCAAGACGCACATGGAAAGCTGCTCAACATCACTAATTATTAGAGAAATGCAAATCAAAACTACAATGAGGTATGACCTCACACCTCTTAGAATCGGCCTCATCAGAAAATCTACAAACCACAAATTCTGGGGAGGGTGTGGACAAAAGGAACCCTCTTCCACTACTGGTGGGAATGTAAATTGATACAGTCACTGGGGAGAACAGTATGGAGGTTCCTTTAAAATACTAAAAAGAGAATTACCATAGGATCCAGCAATCCCACTTCTGGGCATATACCCAGAGAAAACCATAAATCCAAAAGACACATTCACCACAATGCTCATTGCAGCCCTATTTACAATAGCCAGGTAATGGAAGCAAACTAAATGCCCACAGACAGACGAATGGATAAAGATGTGGTACATATATAAAATGGAATATTACTCAGCCATAAAAAGGAATGGAACTGGGTCATTTGTAGAGAAGTCGATGGATCTAGAGACTGTCATACAGAGTGAAGTAATTCAGAAAGAGGAAAACAAATATTGTATATTAATGCCTACATGTGGAACCTAGACAATTGGTACAGATGAACTGGTTTGCAGGGCAGAAATAGAGACACAGAGGTAGAGAACAAACGTATGGACACCAAGTGGGGGAAGCAATGGGGGGTGGTGGTGGTGGTGGGATGAGTTGGGAGATTGGGATTGACCTGTATTCATGTATATGCATAAAATAGATAACTAATAATAACCTGCTTTATAAAAAAAATAAATAAAATTAAATTTCAATTTTTTTTCAATATAAAATTTAATAATAAAACAGAAAAAAGTTCTTCCATTCACACAGATGTATTTATAGGAATGAATTATTTCCATGCTTATATCTATAAATGCATAAAAGAGGAATAAAATCTAACTTGAACCCAAAAAGGAAAAGAAAATCCCTGAACCCAACAGTTATACAGAGGAAAACCCTATCAAGGCACTAGCTCCAGCGGGAAACAATTCTGAAATTGGTCAGAAGTGGGGAATCATCTCCCATACATCCAGCAGCCACCCCCCCACCACCATGCGAGGAGCGTCCTCCTTGCAAAGCTGGGGAACCATACCGAGGCGTCTGTGAGTAAACGTGAGCTGAGCCCCGGGCCAGCTGCTGCTGAACTGTTCCCACCCTTCCCAGGTAAAACACCTGAATATGTACAAGGGCTTGAAAGCCTAGAGGAAGGGCCGTGGAGCCACACCAGCGACAGTACACAGGCCCACTTGGTGCCTGCAGGCCAGCCAGGATGGTCCTGGCCCTGGGCGCTCTTCTGGAAGCTTTCCATTTCCCTGCCTGAGATACCCCTCCTGTCCCGGCCCCCACTCCTTTTTTTCCTTCCTCACCTCAGCCCGGAGAGAAATTCCAGCGGAAGTTATGGGTGACACATCCTCTTCTTTACAGGTGGCAGCCTGGCCACTCCTGCAGAAAGTCCAGCAGAGCCCCACTCACACCGGGCCACCAACAAAGCCGTGGACCCTCACACCCTCCCACCAGCACAGCCCCGAGACTGCTGACGGGGCAGAGGATATGGAGTCAGGCCCAGCTGCAGGGGCTATTGCTGCCTGGAGCGCTGTTTCTATTGCCCTCAACCCAGGCACACCTGGGGAGGGCTTGCCGGCAGGGTCAGGCTGCCCACGTCAGCTAGCCCTCAGCCCTCAGGGCATCACATTGCAGAAAATGGACCTCTCAAAGACAGAATATTAGCCAAGGAAAAAAGGGACGCAATGCCATGTGCAGCACCGTAGATGTGTCTAGAGGTAATCACGTGACTTGTAGTAAGTCAGAAAGTGAAAGACACATATCGTATGATATCACTTATAGGTGTTACCTAAAAATTGATACCAGGGCAGATATTTCCGCGGAGAAGGGCAATCACAGATTCATTAAACAAACTTATGGTTCACCAATGGAAAGCTGTGAGGATTCGATACATTACGATATTGGGGTTAACAGACATATACAAACACAGGTAAAATATATCATCACCAAAGACCTATGGAATACCAAAAGAAGACTACTCAACATTCTGTCATAACGTACATGGGAAAAGGATCCCAGGAAGAAGAGACATATATATATATATATATATATATATATATATATATATATATATATATATATGTGTGTGTGTGTGTGTGTGTGTAAAAGAAACACATCTTGCACACGTACAACAAGCCGAACGTTGTAATCAAACTTGCTGTAATAAAAAATAAAAATAAATAAATTAAAAACACGAACAAGAAGTAGTGAGGCAAACTTGAGGGGCTTTCTCCTGGCACATTCCATTCTAAATTCCAATCCAGAATGCGACTTCCACTGAGGCTCTGCTGCCCTAGTAACCAGATTTGGTAAGGGAGAACTGCTGCCACCTTGTGGCCGTTTCACACAATAGCAGCTTTAATCCCAGCGCTAATGGTCAGTTGATATTCACAATCATTGCAGGCCTGTAAATGACACCTGCCCTGAAATCAAATCCTGGGGTCATATATCGACCAAAAAATTCAAAAGACGTCCATATTTCCAAACGACAGTTTCAAGAGGCATATTTGACGCACATTAGTGTTCTGCTTCTTTTGCTTTCTTGCTTTCTTTGTTAAAAAAACGGGAATGGAAAAAGGCAACCCTCAGAATGGGCGAAAACGTTCGCAAACGAATCAATGGACAAAGGTTTAAGCTCCAATATATATAAACAGCACATGCAGCTTAATATTAATAAAACAAACAACCCAATACAAAAATGGGCAGAAGGTCTAAATAGGCATTTCTTCAAAGAAGACACAGAGATGGCCAAGACGCACATGGAAAGCTGCTCAACATCACTAATTATTAGAGAAATGCAAATCAAAACGACAATGAGGTATGACCTCACACCTCTTAGAATCGGCATCATCAGAAAATCTACAAACCACAAATTCTGGGGAGGGTGTGGACAAAAGGAACCCTCTTCCACTACTGGTGGGAATGTAAATTGATACAGTCACTGGGGAGAACAGTATGGAGGTTCCTTTAAAATACTAAAAAGAGAATTACCATAGGATCCAGCAATCCCACTTCTGGGCATATACCCAGAGAAAACCATAAATCCAAAAGACACATTCACCACAATGCTCATTGCAGCCCTATTTACAATAGCCAGGTAATGGAAGCAACCTAAATGCCCACAGACAGACGAATGGATAAAGATGTGGTACATATATAAAATGGAATATTACTCAGCCATAAAAAGGAATGGAACTGGGTCATTTGTAGAGAAGTCGATGGATCTAGAGACTGTCATACAGAGTGAAGTAATTCAGAAAGAGGAAAACAAATATTGTATATTAATGCCTACATGTGGAACCTAGACAAATGGTACAGATGAACTGGTTTGCAGGGCAGAAATAGAGACACAGAGGTAGAGAACAAACGTATGGACACCAAGTGGGGGAAGCAATGGAGTTGGTGGTGGTGGTGGGATGAGTTGGGAGATTGGGATCGACCTGTATTCATGTATATGCATAAAATAGATAACTAATAATAACCTGCTGTATAAAAAAATAAATAAAATTAAATTTCAATTTTTTTTCAATATAAAATTTAAAAATAAAACAGAAAAAAGTTCTTCCATTCACACAGATGTATTTATAGGAATGAATTATTTCCATGCTTATATCTATAAATGCATAAAAGAGGAATAAAATCTAACTTGAACCCAAAAAGGAAAAGAAAATCCCTGAACCCAACAGTTATACAGAGGAAAACCCTATCAAGGCACTAGCTCCAGCGGGAAACAATTCTGAAATTGGTCAGAGGTGGGGAATCATCTCCCATACATCCAGCAGCCCCCACCCACCATGCGAGGAGCGTCCTCCTTGCAAAGCTGGGGAACCGTACCGAGGCGTCTGTGAGTAAACGTGAGCTGAGCCCCGGGCCAGCTGCTGCTGAACTGTTCCCACCCTTCCCAGGTAAAACACCTGAATATGTACAAGGGCTTGAAAGCCTAGAGGAAGGGCCGTGGAGCCACACCAGTGACAGTACACAGGCCCACTTGGTGCCTGCAGGCCAGCCAGGATGGTCCTGGCCCCGGGCGCTCTTCTGGAAGCTTTCCATTTCCCTGCCTGAGATACCCCTCCTGTCCCGGCCCCCACTCCTTTTTTTCCTTCCTCACCTCAGCCCGGAGAGAAATTCCAGCGGAAGTTATGGGTGACACATCCTCTTCTTTACAGGTGGCAGCCTGGCCACTCCTGCAGAAAGTCCAGCAGAGCCCCACTCACACCGGGCCACCAACAAAGCCGTGGACCCTCACACCCTCCCACCAGCACAGCCCCGAGACTGCTGACGGGGCAGAGGATATGGAGTCAGGCCCAGCTGCAGGGGCTATTGCTGCCTGGAGCGCTGTTTCTATTGCCCTCAACTGAGGCACACCTGGGGAGGGCTTGCCGCCAGGGTCAGGCTGCCCACGTCAGCTAACCCTCAGCCCTCAGGGCATCACATTGCAGAAAATGGACCTCTCAAAGACAGAATATTAGCCAAGGAAAAAAGGGACGCAATGCCATGTGCAGCACCGTAGATGTGTCTAGAGGTAATCACGTGACTTGTAGTAAGTCAGAAAGTGAAAGACACATATCGTATGATATCACTTATAGGTGTTACCTAAAAATTGATACCAGGGCAGATATTTCCGCGGAGAAGGGCAATCACAGATTCATTAAACAAACTTATGGTTCACCAATGGAAAACTGTGAGGATTCGATACATTACGATATTGGGGTTAACAGACATATACAAACACAGGTGAAATATATCATCACCAAAGACCTATGGAATACCAAGAGAAGACTACTCAACATTCTGTCATAACGTACATGGGAAAAGGATCCCAGGAAGAAGAGACATATATATATATATATATATATATATATATATATATATGTGTGTGTGTGTGTGTGTGTGTGTGTGTGTGTGTGTGTGTGTGTGTGTGTGTAAAAGAAACACATCTTGCACACGTACAACAAGCCGAACGTTGTAACCAAACTTGCTGTAATAAAAAATAAAAATAAATAAATTAAAAACACGAACAAGAAGTAGTGAGGCAAACCTGAGGGGCTCTCTCCTGGCACATTCCATTCTAAATTCCAATCCAGAACGCGACTTCCACTGAGGCTCTGCTGCCCTAGTAACCAGATTTGGTAAAGGAGAACTGCTGCCACCTTGTGGCCGTTTCACACAATAGCAGCTTTAATCCCAGCGCTAATGGTCAGTTGATATTCACAATCATTGCAGGCCTGTAAATGACACCTGCCCTGAAAAGAAATCCTGGGGTCATATATCGACCAAAAAATTCAAAAGACGTCCATATTTCCAAACGACAGTTCCAAGAGGCATATTTGACGCACATTAGTGTTCTGCTTCTTTTGCTTTCTTTCTTTCTTTGTTAAAAAAACGGGAATGGAAAAAGGCAACCCTCAGAATGGGCGAAAACGTTCGCAAACGAATCAATGGACAAAGGTTTAAGCTCCAATATATATAAACAGCACATGCAGCTTAATATTAATAAAACAAACAACCCAATACAAAAATGGGCAGAAGGTCTAAATAGGCATTTCTTCAAAGAAGACACAGAGATGGCCAAGACGCACATGGAAAGCTGCTCAACATCACTAATTATTAGAGAAATGCAAATCAAAACGACAATGAGGTATGACCTCACACCTCTTAGAATCGGCATCATCAGAAAATCTACAAACCACAAATTCTGGGGAGGGTGTGGACAAAAGGAACCCTCTTCCACTACTGGTGGGAATGTAAATTGATACAGTCACTGGGGAGAACAGTATGGAGGTTCCTTTAAAATACTAAAAAGAGAATTACCATAGGATCCAGCAATCCCACTTCTGGGCATATACCCAGAGAAAACCATAAATCCAAAAGACACATTCACCACAATGCTCATTGCAGCCCTATTTACAATAGCCAGGTAATGGAAGCAACCTAAATGCCCACAGACAGACGAATGGATAAAGATGTGGTACATATATAAAATGGAATATTACTCAGCCATAAAAAGGAATGGAACTGGGTCATTTGTAGAGAAGTCGATGGATCTAGAGACTGTCATACAGAGTGAAGTAATTCAGAAAGAGGAAAACAAATATTGTATATTAATGCCTACATGTGGAACCTAGACAAATGGTACAGATGAACTGGTTTGCAGGGCAGAAATAGAGACACAGAGGTAGAGAACAAACGTATGGACACCAAGTGGGGGAAGCAATGGGGGTGGTGGTGGTGGTGGGATGAGTTGGGAGATTGGGATCGACCTGTATTCATGTATATGCATAAAATAGATAACTAATAATAACCTGCTGTATAAAAAAATAAATAAAATTAAATTTCAATTTTTTTTCAATATAAAATTTAAAAATAAAACAGAAAAAAGTTCTTCCATTCACACAGATGTATTTATAGGAATGAATTATTTCCATGCTTATATCTATAAATGCATAAAAGAGGAATAAAATCTAACTTGAACCCAAAAAGGAAAAGAAAATCCCTGAACCCAACAGTTATACAGAGGAAAACCCTATCAAGGCACTAGCTCCAGCGGGAAACAATTCTGAAATTGGTCAGAGGTGGGGAATCATCTCCCATACATCCAGCAGCCCCCCACCCCCCCACCATGCGAGGAGCGTCCTCCTTGCAAAGCTGGGGAACCGTACCGAGGCGTCTGTGAGTAAACGTGAGCTGAGCCCCGGGCCAGCTGCTGCTGAACTGTTCCCACCCTTCCCAGGTAAAACACCTGAATATGTACAAGGGCTTGAAAGCCTAGAGGAAGGGCCGTGGAGCCACACCAGTGACAGTACACAGGCCCACTTGGTGCCTGCAGGCCAGCCAGGATGGTCCTGGCCCCGGGCGCTCTTCTGGAAGCTTTCCATTTCCCTGCCTGAGATACCCCTCCTGTCCCGGCCCCCACTCCTTTTTTTCCTTCCTCACCTCAGCCCGGAGAGAAATTCCAGCGGAAGTTATGGGTGACACATCCTCTTCTTTACAGGTGGCAGCCTGGCCACTCCTGCAGAAAGTCCAGCAGAGCCCCACTCACACCGGGCCACCAACAAAGCCGTGGACCCTCACACCCTCCCACCAGCACAGCCCCGAGACTGCTGACGGGGCAGAGGATATGGAGTCAGGCCCAGCTGCAGGGGCTATTGCTGCCTGGAGCGCTGTTTCTATTGCCCTCAACTCAGGCACACCTGGGGAGGGCTTGCCGGCAGGGTCAGGCTGCCCACGTCAGCTAACCCTCAGCCCTCAGGGCATCACATTGCAGAAAATGGACCTCTCAAAGACAGAATATTAGCCAAGGAAAAAAGGGACGCAATGCCATGTGCAGCACCGTAGATGTGTCTAGAGGTAATCACGTGACTTGTAGTAAGTCAGAAAGTGAAAGACACATATCGTATGATATCACTTATAGGTGTTACCTAAAAATTGATACCAGGGCAGATATTTCCGCGGAGAAGGGCAATCACAGATTCATTAAACAAACTTATGGTTCACCAATGGAAAACTGTGAGGATTCGATACATTACGATATTGGGGTTAACAGACATATACAAACACAGGTGAAATATATCATCACCAAAGACCTATGGAATACCAAGAGAAGACTACTCAACATTCTGTCATAACGTACATGGGAAAAGTATCCCAGGAAGAAGAGACATATATATATATATATATATATATATATATATATATATATATATATATGTGTGTGTGTGTGTGTGTGTGTGTGTGTAAAAGAAACACATCTTGCACACGTACAACAAGCCGAACGTTGTAATCAAACTTGCTGTAATAAAAAATAAAAATAAATAAATTAAAAACACGAACAAGAAGTAGTGAGGCAAACCTGAGGGGCTTTCTCCTGGCACATTCCATTCTAAATTCCAATCCAAACGCGACTTCCACTGAGGCTCTGCTGCCCTAGTAACCAGATTTGGTAAGGGAGAAATGCTGCCACCTTGTGGCCGTTTCACACAATAGCAGCTTTAATCCCAGCGCTAATGGTCAGTTGATATTCACAATCATTGCAGGCCTGTAAATGACACCTGCCCTGAAAACAAATCCTGGGGTCATATATCGACCAAAAAATTCAAAAGACGTCCATATTTCCAAACGACAGTTTCAAGAGGCATATTTGACGCACATTAGTGTTCTGCTTCTTTTGCTTTCTTTCTTTCTTTGTTAAAAAAACGGGAATGGAAAAAGGCAACCCTCAGAATGGGTGAAAACATTCGCAAACGAATCAATGGACAAAGGTTTAAGCTCCAATATATATAAACAGCACATGCAGCTTAATATTAATAAAACAAACAACCCAATACAAAAATGGGCAGAAGGTCTAAATAGGCATTTCTTCAAAGAAGACACCGAGATGGCCAAGACGCACATGGAAAGCTGCTCAACATCACTAATTATTAGAGAAATGCAAATCAAAACTACAATGAGGTATGACCTCACACCTCTTAGTATCGGCATCATCAGAAAATCTACAAACCACAAATTCTGGGGAGGGTGTGGACAAAAGGAACCCTCTTCCACTACTGGTGGGAATGTAAATTGATACAGTCACTGGGGAGAACAGTATGGAGGTTCCTTTAAAATACTAAAAAGAGAATTACCATAGGATCCAGCAATCCCACTTCTGGGCATATACCCAGAGAAAACCATAAATCCAAAATACACATTCACCACAATGCTCATTGCAGCCCTATTTACAATAGCCAGGTAATGGAAGCAACCTAAATGCCCACAGACAGACGAATGGATAAAGATGTGGTACATATATAAAATGGAATATTACTCAGCCATAAAAAGGAATGGAACTGGGTCATTTGTAGAGAAGTCGATGGATCTAGAGACTGTCATACAGAGTGAAGTAATTCAGAAAGAGGAAAACAAATATTGTATATTAATGCCTACATGTGGAACCTAGACAAATGGTACAGATGAACTGGTTTGCAGGGCAGAAATAGAGACACAGAGGTAGAGAACAAACGTATGGACACCAAGTGGGGGAAGCAATGGGGGGGGTGGTGGTGGTGGGATGAGTTGGGAGATTGGGATTGACCTGTATTCATGTATATGCATAAAATAGATAACTAATAATAACCTGCTGTATAAAAAAAATAAATAAAATTAAATTTCAATTTTTTTTCAATATAAAATTTAAAAATAAAACAGAAAAAAGTTCTTCCATTCACACAGATGTATTTATAGGAATGAATTATTTCCATGCTTATATCTATAAATGCATAAAAGAGGAATAAAATCTAACTTGAACCCAAAAAGGAAAAGAAAATCCCTGAACCCAACAGTTATACAGAGGAAAACCCTATCAAGGCACTAGCTCCAGCGGGAAACAATTCTGAAATTGGTCAGAGGTGGGGAATCATCTCCCATACATCCAGCAGCCCCCCCCCCCACCATGCGAGGAGCGTCCTCCTTGCAAAGCTGGGGAACCGTACCGAGGCGTCTGTGAGTAAACGTGAGCTGAGCCCCGGGCCAGCTGCTGCTGAACTGTTCCCACCCTTCCCAGGTAAAACACCTGAATATGTACAAGGGCTTGAAAGCCTAGAGGAAGGGCCGTGGAGCCACACCAGCGACAGTACACAGGCCCACTTGGTGCCTGCAGGCCAGCCAGGATGGTCCTGGCCCTGGGCGCTCTTCTGGAAGCTTTCCATTTCCCTGCCTGAGATACCCCTCCTGTCCCGGCCCCCACTCCTTTTTTTCCTTCCTCACCTCAGCCCGGAGAGAAATTCCAGCGGAAGTTATGGGTGACACATCCTCTTCTTTACAGGTGGCAGCCTGGCCACTCCTGCAGAAAGTCCAGCAGAGCCCCACTCACACCGGGCCACCAACAAAGCCGTGGACCCTCACACCCTCCCACCAGCACAGCCCCGAGACTGCTGACGGGGCAGAGGATATGGAGTCAGGCCCAGCTGCAGGGGCTATTGCTGCCTGGAGCACTGTTTCTATTGCCCTCAACCCAGGCACACCTGGGGAGGGCTTGCCGGCAGGGTCAGGCTGCCCTGGTCAGCTAACCCTCAGCCCTCAGGGCATCACATTGCAGAAAATGGACCTCTCAAAGACAGAATATTAGCCAAGGAAAAAAGGGACGCAATGCCATGTGCAGCACCGTAGATGTGTCTAGAGGTAATCACGTGACTTGTAGTAAGTCAGAAAGTGAAAGACACATATCGTATGATATCACTTATAGGTGTTACCTAAAAATTGATACCAGGGCAGATATTTCCGCGGAGAAGGGCAATCACAGATTCATTAAACAAACTTATGGTTCACCAATGGAAAGCTGTGAGGATTCGATACATTACGATATTGGGGTTAACAGACATATACAAACACAGGTGAAATATATCATCACCAAAGACCTATGGAATACCAAGAGAAGACTACTCAACATTCTGTCATAACGTACATGGGAAAAGGATCCCAGGAAGAAGAGACATATATATATAAATATATATATATATATATATATATATATATATATGTGTGTGTGTGTGTGTGTGTGTGTGTAAAAGAAACACATCTTGCACACGTACAACAAGCCGAACGTTGTAATCAAACTTGCTGTAATAAAAAATAAAAATAAATAAATTAAAAACACGAACAAGAAGTAGTGAGGCAAACCTGAGGGGCTTTCTCCTGGCACATTCCATTCTAAATTCCAATCCAAACGCGACTTCCACTGAGGCTCTGCTGCCCTAGTAACCAGATTTGGTAAGGGAGAACTGCTGCCACCTTGTGGCCGTTTCACACAATAGCAGCTTTAATCCCAGCGCTAATGGTCAGTTGATATTCACAATCATTGCAGGCCTGTAAATGACACCTGCCCTGAAAACAAATCCTGGGGTCATATATCGACCAAAAAATTCAAAAGACGTCCATATTTCCAAACGACAGTTTCAAGAGGCATATTTGACGCACATTAGTGTTCTGCTTCTTTTGCTTTCTTTCTTTCTTTGTTAAAAAAACGGGAATGGAAAAAGGCAACCCTCAGAATGGGTGAAAACATTCGCAAACGAATCAATGGACAAAGGTTTAAGCTCCAATATATATAAACAGCACATGCAGCTTAATATTAATAAAACAAACAACCCAATACAAAAATGGGCAGAAGGTCTAAATAGGCATTTCTTCAAAGAAGACACCGAGATGGCCAAGACGCACATGGAAAGCTGCTCAACATCACTAATTATTAGAGAAATGCAAATCAAAACCACAATGAGGTATGACCTCACACCTCTTAGTATCGGCATCATCAGAAAATCTACAAACCACAAATTCTGGGGAGGGTGTGGACAAAAGGAACCCTCTTCCACTACTGGTGGGAATGTAAATTGATACAGTCACTGGGGAGAACAGTATGGAGGTTCCTTTAAAATACTAAAAAGAGAATTACCATAGGATCCAGCAATCCCACTTCTGGGCATATACCCAGAGAAAACCATAAATCCAAAATACACATTCACCACAATGCTCATTGCAGCCCTATTTACAATAGCCAGGTAATGGAAGCAACCTAAATGCCCACAGACAGACGAATGGATAAAGATGTGGTACATATATAAAATGGAATATTACTCAGCCATAAAAAGGAATGGAACTGGGTCATTTGTAGAGAAGTCGATGGATCTAGAGACTGTCATACAGAGTGAAGTAATTCAGAAAGAGGAAAACAAATATTGTATATTAATGCCTACATGTGGAACCTAGACAAATGGTACAGATGAACTGGTTTGCAGGGCAGAAATAGAGACACAGAGGTAGAGAACAAACGTATGGACACCAAGTGGGGGAAGCAATGGGGGGGGTGGTGGTGGTGGGATGAGTTGGGAGATTGGGATTGACCTGTATTCATGTATATGCATAAAATAGATAACTAATAATAACCTGCTGTATAAAAAAAATAAATAAAATTAAATTTCAATTTTTTTTCAATATAAAATTTAAAAATAAAACAGAAAAAAGTTCTTCCATTCACACAGATGTATTTATAGGAATGAATTATTTCCATGCTTATATCTATAAATGCATAAAAGAGGAATAAAATCTAACTTGAACCCAAAAAGGAAAAGAAAATCCCTGAACCCAACAGTTATACAGAGGAAAACCCTATCAAGGCACTAGCTCCAGCGGGAAACAATTCTGAAATTGGTCAGAGGTGGGGAATCATCTCCCATACATCCAGCAGCCCCCCCCCCACCATGCGAGGAGCGTCCTCCTTGCAAAGCTGGGGAACCGTACCGAGGCGTCTGTGAGTAAACGTGAGCTGAGCCCCGGGCCAGCTGCTGCTGAACTGTTCCCACCCTTCCCAGGTAAAACACCTGAATATGTACAAGGGCTTGAAAGCCTAGAGGAAGGGCCGTGGAGCCACACCAGCGACAGTACACAGGCCCACTTGGTGCCTGCAGGCCAGCCAGGATGGTCCTGGCCCTGGGCGCTCTTCTGGAAGCTTTCCATTTCCCTGCCTGAGATACCCCTCCTGTCCCGGCCCCCACTCCTTTTTTTCCTTCCTCACCTCAGCCCGGAGAGAAATTCCAGCGGAAGTTATGGGTGACACATCCTCTTCTTTACAGGTGGCAGCCTGGCCACTCCTGCAGAAAGTCCAGCAGAGCCCCACTCACACCGGGCCACCAACAAAGCCGTGGACCCTCACACCCTCCCACCAGCACAGCCCCGAGACTGCTGACGGGGCAGAGGATATGGAGTCAGGCCCAGCTGCAGGGGCTATTGCTTCCTGGAGCGCTGTTTCTATTGCCCTCAACCCAGGCACACCTGGGGAGGGTTTGCCGGCAGGGTCAGGCTGCCCAGGTCAGCTAACCCTCAGCCCTCAGGGCATCACATTGCAGAAAATGGACCTCTCAAAGACAGAATATTAGCCAAGGAAAAAAGGGACGCAATGCCATGTGCAGCACCGTAGATGTGTCTAGAGGTAATCACGTGACTTGTAGTAAGTCAGAAAGTGAAAGACACATATCGTATGATATCACTTATAGGTGTTACCTAAAAATTGATACCAGGGCAGATATTTCCGCGGAGAAGGGCAATCACAGATTCATTAAACAAACTTATGGTTCACCAATGGAAAGCTGTGAGGATTCGATACATTACGATATTGGGGTTAACAGACATATACAAACACAGGTGAAATATATCATCACCAAAGACCTATGGAATACCAAGAGAAGACTACTCAACATTCTGTCATAACGTACATGGGAAAAGGATCCCAGGAAGAAGAGACATATATATATATATATATATATATGTGTGTGTGTGTGTGTGTGTGTGTGTGTGTAAAAGAAACACATCTTGCACACGTACAACAAGCCGAACGTTGTAATCAAACTTGCTGTAATAAAAAATAAAAATAAATAAATTAAAAACACGAACAAGAAGTAGTGAGGCAAACCTGAGGGGCTTTCTCCTGGCACATTCCATTCTAAATTCCAATCCAGAACGCGACTTCCACTGAGGCTCTGCTGCCCTAGTAACCAGATTTGGTGAAGGAGAACTGCTGCCACCTTGTGGCCGTTTCACACAATAGCAGCTTTAATCCCAGCGCTAATGGTCAGTTGATATTCACAATCATTGCAGGCCTGTAAATGACACCTGCCCTGAAAACAAATCCTGGGGTCATATATCGACCAAAAAATTCAAAAGACGTCCATATTTCCAAACGACAGTTCCAAGAGGCATATTTGACGCACATTAGTGTTCTGCTTCTTTTGCTTTCTTTCTTTCTTTGTTAAAAAAACGGGAATGGAAAAAGGCAACCCTCAGAATGGGCGAAAACGTTCGCAAACGAATCAATGGACAAAGGTTTAAGCTCCAATATATATAAACAGCACATGCAGCTTAATATTAATAAAACAAACAACCCAATACAAAAATGGGCAGAAGGTCTAAATAGGCATTTCTTCAAAGAAGACACAGAGATGGCCAACACGCACATGGAAAGCTGCTCAACATCACTAATTATTAGAGAAATGCAAATCAAAACTACAATGAGGTATGACCTCACACCTCTTAGTATCGGCATCATCAGAAAATCTACAAACCACAAATTCTGGGGAGGGTGTGGACAAAAGGAACCCTCTTCCACTACTGGTGGGAATATAAATTGATACAGTCACTGGGGAGAACAGTATGGAGGTTCCTTTAAAATACTAAAAAGAGAATTACCATAGGATCCAGCAATCCCACTTCTGGGCATATACCCAGAGAAAACCATAAATCCAAAAGACACATTCACCACAATGCTCATTGCAGCCCTATTTACAATAGCCAGGTAATGGAAGCAACCTAAATGCCCACAGACAGACGAATGGATAAAGATGTGGTACATATATAAAATGGAATATTACTCAGCCATAAAAAGGAATGGAACTGGGTCATTTGTAGAGAAGTCGATGGATCTAGAGACTGTCATACAGAGTGAAGTAATTCAGAAAGAGGAAAACAAATATTGTATATTAATGCCTACATGTGGAACCTAGACAAATGGTACAGATGAACTGGTTTGCAGGGCAGAAATAGAGACACAGAGGTAGAGAACAAACGTATGGACACCAAGTGGGGGAAGCAATGGGGGGGTGGTGGTGGGATGAGTTGGGAGATTGGGATTGACCTGTATTCATGTATATGCATAAAAGAGATAACTAATAATAACCTGCTGTATAAAAAAAATAAATAAAATTAAATTTCAATTTTTTATCAATATAAAATTTAAAAATAAAACAGAAAAAAGTTCTTCCATTCACACAGATGTATTTATAGGAATGAATTATTTCCATGCTTATATCTATAAATATATAAAAGAGGAATAAAATCTAACTTGAACCAAAAAAGGAAAAGAAAATCCCTGAACCCAACAGTTATACAGAGGAAAACCCTATCAAGTCACTAGCTCCAGCGGGAAACAATTCTGAAATTGGTCAGAGGTGGGGAATCATCTCCCATACATCCAGCAGCCCCCCCCCCACCATGCGAGGAGCGTCCTCCTTGCAAAGCTGGGGAACCGTACCGAGGCGTCTGTGAGTAAACGTGAGCTGAGCCCCGGGCCAGCTGCTGCTGAACTGTTCCCACCCTTCCCAGGTAAAACACCTGAATATGTACAAGGGCTTGAAAGCCTAGAGGAAGGGCCGTGGAGCCACACCAGCGACAGTACACAGGCCCACTTGGTGCCTGCAGGCCAGCCAGGATGGTCCTGGCCCCGGGCGCTCTTCTGGAAGCTTTCCATTTCCCTGCCTGAGATACCCCTCCTGTCCCGGCCCCCACTCCTTTTTTTCCTTCCTCACCTCAGCCCGGAGAGAAATTCCAGCGGAAGTTATGGGTGACACATCCTCTTCTTTACAGGTGGCAGCCTGGCCACTCCTGCAGAAAGTCCAGCAGAGCCCCACTCACACCGGGCCACCAACAAAGCCGTGGACCCTCACACCCTCCCACCAGCACAGCCCCGAGACTGCTGACGGGGCAGAGGATATGGAGTCAGGCCCAGCTGCAGGGGCTATTGCTGCCTGGAGCGCTGTTTCTATTGCCCTCAACCCAGGCACACCTGGGGAGGGCTTGCCGGCAGGGTCAGGCTGCCCACGTCAGCTAACCCTCAGCCCTCAGGGCATCACATTGCAGAAAATGGACCTCTCAAAGACAGAATATTAGCCAAGGAAAAAAGGGACGCAATGCCATGTGCAGCACCGTAGATGTGTCTAGAGGTAATCACGTGACTTGTAGTAAGTCAGAAAGTGAAAGACACATATCGTATGATATCACTTATAGGTGTTACCTAAAAATTGATACCAGGGCAGATATTTCCGCGGAGAAGGGCAATCACAGATTCATTAAACAAACTTATGGTTCACCAATGGAAAGCTGTGAGGATTCGATACATTACGATATTGGGGTTAACAGACATATACAAACACAGGTGAAATATATCATCACCAAAGACCTATGGAATACCAAGAGAAGACTACTCAACATTCTGTCATAACGTACATGGGAAAAGGATCCCAGGAAGAAGAGACATATATATATATATATATATATATGTGTGTGTGTGTGTGTGTGTGTGTGTGTGTAAAAGAAACACATCTTGCACACGTACAACAAGCCGAACGTTGTAATCAAACTTGCTGTAATAAAAAATAAAAATAAATAAATTAAAAACACGAACAAGAAGTAGTGAGGCAAACCTGAGGGGCTTTCTCCTGGCACATTCCATTCTAAATTCCAATCCAGAACGCGACTTCCACTGAGGCTCTGCTGCCCTAGTAACCAGATTTGGTGAAGGAGAACTGCTGCCACCTTGTGGCCGTTTCACACAATAGCAGCTTTAATCCCAGCGCTAATGGTCAGTTGATATTCACAATCATTGCAGGCCTGTAAATGACACCTGCCCTGAAAACAAATCCTGGGGTCATATATCGACCAAAAAATTCAAAAGACGTCCATATTTCCAAACGACAGTTCCAAGAGGCATATTTGACGCACATTAGTGTTCTGCTTCTTTTGCTTTCTTTCTTTCTTTGTTAAAAAAACGGGAATGGAAAAAGGCAACCCTCAGAATGGGCGAAAACGTTCGCAAACGAATCAATGGACAAAGGTTTAAGCTCCAATATATATAAACAGCACATGCAGCTTAATATTAATAAAACAAACAACCCAATACAAAAATGGGCAGAAGGTCTAAATAGGCATTTCTTCAAAGAAGACACAGAGATGGCCAACACGCACATGGAAAGCTGCTCAACATCACTAATTATTAGAGAAATGCAAATCAAAACTACAATGAGGTATGACCTCACACCTCTTAGTATCGGCATCATCAGAAAATCTACAAACCACAAATTCTGGGGAGGGTGTGGACAAAAGGAACCCTCTTCCACTACTGGTGGGAATATAAATTGATACAGTCACTGGGGAGAACAGTATGGAGGTTCCTTTAAAATACTAAAAAGAGAATTACCATAGGATCCAGCAATCCCACTTCTGGGCATATACCCAGAGAAAACCATAAATCCAAAAGACACATTCACCACAATGCTCATTGCAGCCCTATTTACAATAGCCAGGTAATGGAAGCAACCTAAATGCCCACAGACAGACGAATGGATAAAGATGTGGTACATATATAAAATGGAATATTACTCAGCCATAAAAAGGAATGGAACTGGGTCATTTGTAGAGAAGTCGATGGATCTAGAGACTGTCATACAGAGTGAAGTAATTCAGAAAGAGGAAAACAAATATTGTATATTAATGCCTACATGTGGAACCTAGACAAATGGTACAGATGAACTGGTTTGCAGGGCAGAAATAGAGACACAGAGGTAGAGAACAAACGTATGGACACCAAGTGGGGGAAGCAATGGGGGGGTGGTGGTGGGATGAGTTGGGAGATTGGGATTGACCTGTATTCATGTATATGCATAAAAGAGATAACTAATAATAACCTGCTGTATAAAAAAAATAAATAAAATTAAATTTCAATTTTTTATCAATATAAAATTTAAAAATAAAACAGAAAAAAGTTCTTCCATTCACACAGATGTATTTATAGGAATGAATTATTTCCATGCTTATATCTATAAATATATAAAAGAGGAATAAAATCTAACTTGAACCAAAAAAGGAAAAGAAAATCCCTGAACCCAACAGTTATACAGAGGAAAACCCTATCAAGTCACTAGCTCCAGCGGGAAACAATTCTGAAATTGGTCAGAGGTGGGGAATCATCTCCCATACATCCAGCAGCCCCCCCCCCACCATGCGAGGAGCGTCCTCCTTGCAAAGCTGGGGAACCGTACCGAGGCGTCTGTGAGTAAACGTGAGCTGAGCCCCGGGCCAGCTGCTGCTGAACTGTTCCCACCCTTCCCAGGTAAAACACCTGAATATGTACAAGGGCTTGAAAGCCTAGAGGAAGGGCCGTGGAGCCACACCAGCGACAGTACACAGGCCCACTTGGTGCCTGCAGGCCAGCCAGGATGGTCCTGGCCCCGGGCGCTCTTCTGGAAGCTTTCCATTTCCCTGCCTGAGATACCCCTCCTGTCCCGGCCCCCACTCCTTTTTTTCCTTCCTCACCTCAGCCCGGAGAGAAATTCCAGCGGAAGTTATGGGTGACACATCCTCTTCTTTACAGGTGGCAGCCTGGCCACTCCTGCAGAAAGTCCAGCAGAGCCCCACTCACACCGGGCCACCAACAAAGCCGTGGACCCTCACACCCTCCCACCAGCACAGCCCCGAGACTGCTGACGGGGCAGAGGATATGGAGTCAGGCCCAGCTGCAGGGGCTATTGCTGCCTGGAGCGCTGTTTCTATTGCCCTCAACCCAGGCACACCTGGGGAGGGCTTGCCGGCAGGGTCAGGCTGCCCACGTCAGCTAACCCTCAGCCCTCAGGGCATCACATTGCAGAAAATGGACCTCTCAAAGACAGAATATTAGCCAAGGAAAAAAGGGACGCAATGCCATGTGCAGCACCGTAGATGTGTCTAGAGGTAATCACGTGACTTGTAGTAAGTCAGAAAGTGAAAGACACATATCGTATGATATCACTTATAGGTGTTACCTAAAAATTGATACCAGGGCAGATATTTCCGCGGAGAAGGGCAATCACAGATTCATTAAACAAACTTATGGTTCACCAATGGAAAGCTGTGAGGATTCGATACATTACGATATTGGGGTTAACAGACATATACAAACACAGGTGAAATATATCATCACCAAAGACCTATGGAATACCAAGAGAAGACTACTCAACATTCTGTCATAACGTACATGGGAAAAGGATCCCAGGAAGAAGAGACATATATATATATATGTGTGAGTGTGTGTAAAAGAAACACATCTTGCACACGTACAACAAGCCGAACGTTGTAATCAAACTTGCTGTAATAAAAAATAAAAATAAATAAATTAAAAACACGAACAAGAAGTAGTGAGGCAAACCTGAGGGGCTTTCTCCTGGCACATTCCATTCTAAATTCCAATCCAGAACGCGACTTCCACTGAGGCTCTGCTGCCCTAGTAACCAGATTTGGTAAGGGAGAACTGCTGCCACCTTGTGGCCGTTTCACACAATAGCAGCTTTAATCCCAGCGCTAATGGTCAGTTGATATTCACAATCATTGCAGGCCTGTAAATGACACCTGCCCTGAAAACAAATCCTGGGGTCATATATCGACCAAAAAATTCAAAAGACGTCCATATTTCCAAACGACAGTTTCAAGAGGCATATTTGACGCACATTAGTGTTCTGCTTCTTTTGCTTTCTTGCTTTCTTTGTTAAAAAAACGGGAATGGAAAAAGGCAACCCTCAGAATGGGCGAAAACGTTCGCAAACGAATCAATGGACAAAGGTTTAAGCTCCAATATATATAAACAGCACATGCAGCTTAATATTAATAAAACAAACAACCCAATACAAAAATGGGCAGAAGGTCTAAATAGGCATTTCTTCAAAGAAGACACAGAGATGGCCAAGACGCACATGGAAAGCTGCTCAACATCACTAATTATTAGAGAAATGCAAATCAAAACTACAATGAGGTATGACCTCACACCTCTTAGAATCGGCATCATCAGAAAATCTACAAACCACAAATTCTGGGGAGGGTGTGGACAAAAGGAACCCTCTTCCACTACTGGTGGGAATGTAAATTGATACAGTCACTGGGGAGAACATTATGGAGGTTCCTTTAAAATACTAAAAAGAGAATTACCATAGGATCCAGCAATCCCACTTCTGGGCATATACCCAGAGAAAACCATAAATCAAAAAGACACATTCACCACAATGCTCATTGCAGCCCTATTTACAATAGCCAGGTAATGGAAGCAACCTAAATGCCCACAGACAGACGAATGGATAAAGATGTGGTACATATATAAAATGGAATATTACTCAGCCATAAAAAGGAATGGAACTGGGTCATTTGTAGAGAAGTCGATGGATCTAGAGACTGTCATACAGAGTGAAGTAATTCAGAAAGAGGAAAACAAATATTGTATATTAATGCCTACATGTGGAACCTAGACAAATGGTACAGATGAACTGGTTTGCAGGGCAGAAATAGAGACACAGAGGTAGAGAACAAACGTATGGACACCAAGTGGGGGAAGCAATGGGGGGTGGTGGTGGTGGTGGGATGAGTTGGGAGATTGGGATTGACCTGTATTCATGTATATGCATAAATAGATAACTAATAATAACCTGCTGTATAAAAAAAATAAATAAAATTAAATTTCAATTTTTTTTCAATATAAAATTTAAAAATAAAACAGAAAAAAGTTCTTCCATTCACACAGATGTATTTATAGGAATGAATTATTTCCATGCTTATATCTATAAATGCATAAAAGAGGAATAAAATCTAACTTGAACCCAAAAAGGAAAAGAAAATCCCTGAACCCAACAGTTATACAGAGGAAAACCCTATCAAGGCACTAGCTCCAGCGGGAAACAATTCTGAAATTGGTCAGAGGTGGGGAATCATCTCCCATACATCCAGCAGCCCCCCCCCACCATGCGAGGAGCGTCCTCCTTGCAAAGCTGGGGAACCGTACCGAGGCGTCTGTGAGTAAACGTGAGCTGAGCCCCGGGCCAGCTGCTGCTGAACTGTTCCCACCCTTCCCAGGTAAAACACCTGAATATGTACAAGGGCTTGAAAGCCTAGAGGAAGGGCCGTGGAGCCACACCAGCGACGGTACACAGGCCCACTTGGTGCCTGCAGGCCAGCCAGGATGGTCCTGGGCCCGGGCGCTCTTCTGGAAGCTTTCCATTTCCCTGCCTGAGATACCCGTCCTGTCCCGGCCCCCACTCCTTTTTTTCCTTCCTCACCTCAGCCCGGAGAGAAATTCCAGCGGAAGTTATGGGTGACACATCCTCTTCTTTACAGGTGGCAGCCTGGCCACTCCTGCAGAAAGTCCAGCAGAGCCCCACTCACACCGGGCCTCCAACAAAGCCGTGGACCCTCACACCCTCCCACCAGCACAGCCCCGAGACTGCTGACGGGGCAGGGGATATGGAGTCAGGCCCAGCTGCAGGGGCTATTGCTGCCTGGAGCGTTGTTTCTATTGCCCTCAACCCAGGCACACCTGGGGAGGGCTTGCCGGCAGGGTCAGGCTGCCCAGGTCAGCTAACCCTCAGCCCTCAGGGCATCACATTGCAGAAAATGGACCTCTCAAAGACAGAATATTAGCCAAGGAAAAAAGGGACGCAATGCCATGTGCAGCACCGTAGATGTGTCTAGAGGTAATCACGTGACTTGTAGTAAGTCAGAAAGTGAAAGACACATATCGTATGATATCACTTATAGGAGTTACCTAAAAATTGATACCAGGGCAGATATTTCCGCGGAGAAGGGCAATCACAGATTCATTAAACAAACTTATGGTTCACCAATGGAAAGCTGTGAGGATTCGATACATTACGATATTGGGGTTAACAGACATATACAAACACAGGTGAAATATATCATCACCAAAGACCTATGGAATACCAAGAGAAGACTACTCAACATTCTGTCATAACGTACATGGGAAAAGGATCCCAGGAAGAAGAGACATATATATATATATGTGTGTGTGTGTAAAAGAAACACATCTTGCACACGTACAACAAGCCGAACGTTGTAATCAAACTTGCTGTAATAAAAAATAAAAATAAATAAATTAAAAACACGAACAAGAAGTAGTGAGGCAAACCTGAGGGGCTTTCTCCTGGCACATTCCATTCTAAATTCCAATCCAGAACGCGACTTCCACTGAGGCTCTGCTGCCCTAGTAACCAGATTTGGTAAGGGAGAACTGCTGCCACCTTGTGGCCGTTTCACACAATAGCAGCTTTAATCCCAGCGCTAATGGTCAGTTGATATTCACAATCATTGCAGGCCTGTAAATGACACCTGCCCTGAAAACAAATCCTGGGGTCATATATCGACCAAAAAATTCAAAAGACGTCCATATTTCCAAACGACAGTTTCAAGAGGCATATTTGACGCACATTAGTGTTCTGCTTCTTTTGCTTTCTTTCTTTCTTTGTTAAAAAAACGGGAATGGAAAAAGGCAACCCTCAGAATGGGCGAAAACGTTCGCAAACGAATCAATGGACAAAGGTTTAAGCTCCAATATATATAAACAGCACATGCAGCTTAATATTAATAAAACAAACAACCCAATACAAAAATGGGCAGAAGGTCTAAATAGGCATTTCTTCAAAGAAGACACAGAGATGGCCAAGACGCACATGGAAAGCTGCTCAACATCACTAATTATTAGAGAAATGCAAATCAAAACTACAATGAGGTATGACCTCACACCTCTTAGAATCGGCATCATCAGAAAATCTACAAACCACAAATTCTGGGGAGGGTGTGGACAAAAGGAACCCTCTTCCACTACTGGTGGGAATGTAAATTGATACAGTCACTGGGGAGAACAGTATGGAGGTTCCTTTAAAATACTAAAAAGAGAATTACCATAGGATCCAGCAATCCCACTTCTGGGCATATACCCAGAGAAAACCATAAATCAAAAAGACACATTCACCACAATGCTCATTGCAGCCCTATTTACAATAGCCAGGTAATGGAAGCAACCTAAATGCCCACAGACAGACGAATGGATAAAGATGTGGTACATATATAAAATGGAATATTACTCAGCCATAAAAAGGAATGGAACTGGGTCATTTGTAGAGAAGTCGATGGATCTAGAGACTGTCATACAGAGTGAAGTAATTCAGAAAGAGGAAAACAAATATTGTATATTAATGCCTACATGTGGAACCTAGACAAATGGTACAGATGAACTGGTTTGCAGGGCAGAAATAGAGACACAGAGGTAGAGAACAAACGTATGGACACCAAGTGGGGGAAGCAATGGGGGGGTGGTGGTGGGATGAGTTGGGAGATTGGGATTGACCTGTATTCATGTATATGCATAAAAGAGATAACTAATAATAACCTGCTGTATAAAAAAAATAAATAAAATTAAATTTCAATTTTTATCAATATAAAATTTAAAAATAAAACAGAAAAAAGTTCTTCCATTCACACAGATGTATTTATAGGAATGAATTATTTCCATGCTTATATCTATAAATATATAAAAGAGGAATAAAATCTAACTTGAACCCAAAAAGGAAAAGAAAATCCCTGAACCCAACAGTTATACAGAGGAAAACCCTATCAAGGCACTAGCTCCACCGGGAAACAATTCTGAAATTGGTCAGAGGTGGGGAATCATCTCCCATACATCCAGCAGCCCCCCCCCCCACCATGCGAGGAGCGTCCTCCTTGCAAAGCTGGGGAACCGTACCGAGGCGTCTGTGAGTAAACGTGAGCTGAGCCCCGGGCCAGCTGCTGCTGAACTGTTCCCACCCTTCCCAGGTAAAACACCTGAATATGTACAAGGGCTTGAAAGCCTAGAGGAAGGGCCGTGGAGCCACACCGGCGACAGTACACAGGCCCACTTGGTGCCTGCAGGCCAGCCAGGATGGTCCTGGCCCCGGGCGCTCTTCTGGAAGCTTTCCATTTCCCTGCCTGAGATACCCCTCCTGTCCCGGCCCCCACTCCTTTTTTTCCTTCCTCACCTCAGCCCGGAGAGAAATTCCAGCGGAAGTTATGGGTGACACATCCTCTTCTTTACAGGTGGCAGCCTGGCCACTCCTGCAGAAAGTCCAGCAGAGCCCCACTCACACCGGGCCACCAACAAAGCCGTGGACCCTCACACCCTCCCACCAGCACAGCCCCGAGACTGCTGACGGGGCAGAGGATATGGAGTCAGGCCCAGCTGCAGGGGCTATTGCTGCCTGGAGCGCTGTTTCTATTGCCCTCAACCCAGGCACACCTGGGGAGGGCTTGCCGGCAGGGTCAGGCTGCCCAGGTCAGCTAACCCTCAGCCCTCAGGGCATCACATTGCAGAAAATGGACCTCTCAAAGACAGAATATTAGCCAAGGAAAAAAGGGACGCAATGCCATGTGCAGCACCGTAGATGTGTCTAGAGGTAATCACGTGACTTGTAGTAAGTCAGAAAGTGAAAGACACATATCGTATGATATCACTTATAGGTGTTACCTAAAAATTGATACCAGGGCAGATATTTCCGCGGAGAAGGGCAATCACAGATTCATTAAACAAACTTATGGTTCACCAATGGAAAGCTGTGAGGATTCGATACATTACGATATTGGGGTTAACAGACATATACAAACACAGGTGAAATATATCATCACCAAAGACCTATGGAATACCAAGAGAAGACTACTCAACATTCTGTCATAACGTACATGGGAAAAGGATCCCAGGAAGAAGAGACATATATATATATATATATATATATATATATATATATATATATATATATATATATATATATGTGTGTGTGTGTGTGTGTGTGTGTGTGTGTGTGTAAAAGAAACACATCTTGCACACGTACAACAAGCTGAACGTTGTAATCAAACTTGCTGTAATAAAAAATAAAAATAAATAAATTAAAAACACGAACAAGAAGTAGTGAGGCAAACCTGAGGGGCTTTCTCCTGGCACATTCCATTCTAAATTCCAATCCAGAACGCGACTTCCACTGAGGCTCTGCTGCCCTAGTAACCAGATTTGGTAAGGGAGAACTGCTGCCACCTTGTGGCCGTTTCACACAATAGCAGCTTTAATCCCAGCGCTAATGGTCAGTTGATATTCACAATCATTGCAGGCCTGTAAATGACACCTGCCCTGAAAACAAATCCTGGGGTCATATATCGACCAAAAAATTCAAAAGACGTCCATATTTCCAAACGACAGTTTCAAGAGGCATATTTGACGCACATTAGTGTTCTGCTTCTTTTGCTTTCTTTCTTTCTTTGTTAAAAAAACGGGAATGGAAAAAGGCAACCCTCAGAATGGGCGAAAACGTTCGCAAACGAATCAATGGACAAAGGTTTAAGCTCCAATATATATAAACAGCACATGCAGCTTAATATTAATAAAACAAACAACCCAATACAAAAATGGGCAGAAGGTCTAAATAGGCATTTCTTCAAAGATGACACAGAGATGGCCAAGACGCACATGGAAAGCTGCTCAACATCACTAATTATTAGAGAAATGCAAATCAAAACTACAATGAGGTATGACCTCACACCTCTTAGAATCGGCATCATCAGAAAATCTACAAACCACAAATTCTGGGGAGGGTGTGGACAAAAGGAACCCTCTTCCACTACTGGTGGGAATGTAAATTGATACAGTCACTGGGGAGAACAGTATGGAGGTTCCTTTAAAATACTAAAAAGAGAATTACCATAGGATCCAGCAATCCCACTTCTGGGCATATACCCAGAGAAAACCATAAATCCAAAAGACACATTCACCACAATGCTCATTGCAGCCCTATTTACAATAGCCAGGTAATGGAAGCAACCTAAATGCCCACAGACAGACGAATGGATAAAGATGTGGTACATATATAAAATGGAATATTACTCAGCCATAAAAAGGAATGGAACTGGGTCATTTGTAGAGAAGTCGATGGATCTAGAGACTGTCATACAGAGTGAAGTAATTCAGAAAGAGGAAAACAAATATTGTATATTAATGCCTACATGTGGAACCTAGACAAATGGTACAGATGAACTGGTTTGCAGGGCAGAAATAGAGACACAGAGGTAGAGAACAAACGTATGGACACCAAGTGGGGGAAGCAATGGGGGGGTGGTGGTGGGATGAGTTGGGAGATTGGGATTGACCTGTATTCATGTATATGCATAAAAGAGATAACTAATAATAACCTGCTGTATAAAAAAAATAAATAAAATTAAATTTCAATTTTTTATCAATATAAAATTTAAAAATAAAACAGAAAAAAGTTCTTCCATTCACACAGATGTATTTATAGGAATGAATTATTTCCATGCTTATATCTATAAATATATAAAAGAGGAATAAAATCTAACTTGAACCCAAAAAGGAAAAGAAAATCCCTGAACCCAACAGTTATACAGAGGAAAACCCTATCAAGGCACTAGCTCCAGCGGGAAACAATTCTGAAATTGGTCAGAGGTGGGGAATCATCTCCCATACATCCAGCAGCCCCCCCCCCACCATGCGAGGAGCGTCCTCCTTGCAAAGCTGGGGAACCGTACCGAGGCGTCTGTGAGTAAACGTGAGCTGAGCCCCGGGCCAGCTGCTGCTGAACTGTTCCCACCCTTCCCAGGTAAAACACCTGAATATGTACAAGGGCTTGAAAGCCTAGAGGAAGGGCCGTGGAGCCACACCAGCGACAGTACACAGGCCCACTTTGTGCCTGCAGGCCAGCCAGGATGGTCCTGGCCCCGGGCGCTCTTCTGGAAGCTTTCCATTTCCCTGCCTGAGATACCCCTCCTGTCCCGGCCCCCACTCCTTTTTTTCCTTCCTCACCTCAGCCCGGAGAGAAATTCCAGCGGAAGTTATGGGTGACACATCCTCTTCTTTACAGGTGGCAGCCTGGCCACTCCTGCAGAAAGTCCAGCAGAGCCCCACTCACACCGGGCCACCAACAAAGCCGTGGACCCTCACACCCTCCCACCAGCACAGCCCCGAGACTGCTGACGGGGCAGAGGATATGGAGTCAGGCCCAGCTGCAGGGGCTATTGCTGCCTGGAGCGCTGTTTCTATTGCCCTCAACCCAGGCACACCTGGGGAGGGCTTGCCGGCAGGGTCAGGCTGCCCAGGTCAGCTAACCCTCAGCCCTCAGGGCATCACATTGCAGAAAATGGACCTCTCAAAGACAGAATATTAGCCAAGGAAAAAAGGGACGCAATGCCATGTGCAGCACCGTAGATGTGTCTAGAGGTAATCACGTGACTTGTAGTAAGTCAGAAAGTGAAAGACACATATCGTATGATATCACTTATAGGTGTTACCTAAAAATTGATACCAGGGCAGATATTTCCGCGGAGAAGGGCAATCACAGATTCATTAAACAAACTTATGGTTCACCAATGGAAAGCTGTGAGGATTCGATACATTACGATATTGGGGTTAACAGACATATACAAACACAGGTGAAATATATCATCACCAAAGACCTATGGAATACCAAGAGAAGACTACTCAACATTCTGTCATAACGTACATGGGAAAAGGATCCCAGGAAGAAGAGACATATATATATATATATATATATATATATATATATATATATATGTGTGTGTGTGTGTGTGTGTGTGTGTGTGTGTGTAAAAGAAACACATCTTGCACACGTACAACAAGCTGAACGTTGTAATCAAACTTGCTGTAATAAAAAATAAAAATAAATAAATTAAAAACACGAACAAGAAGTAGTGAGGCAAACCTGAGGGGCTTTCTCCTGGCACATTCCATTCTAAATTCCAATCCAGAACGCGACTTCCACTGAGGCTCTGCTGCCCTAGTAACCAGATTTGGTAAGGGAGAACTGCTGCCACCTTGTGGCCGTTTCACACAATAGCAGCTTTAATCCCAGCGCTAATGGTCAGTTGATATTCACAATCATTGCAGGCCTGTAAATGACACCTGCCCTGAAAACAAATCCTGGGGTCATATATCGACCAAAAAATTCAAAAGACGTCCATATTTCCAAACGACAGTTTCAAGAGGCATATTTGACGCACATTAGTGTTCTGCTTCTTTTGCTTTCTTTCTTTCTTTGTTAAAAAAACGGGAATGGAAAAAGGCAACCCTCAGAATGGGCGAAAACGTTCGCAAACGAATCAATGGACAAAGGTTTAAGCTCCAATATATATAAACAGCACATGCAGCTTAATATTAATAAAACAAACAACCCAATACAAAAATGGGCAGAAGGTCTAAATAGGCATTTCTTCAAAGATGACACAGAGATGGCCAAGACGCACATGGAAAGCTGCTCAACATCACTAATTATTAGAGAAATGCAAATCAAAACTACAATGAGGTATGACCTCACACCTCTTAGAATCGGCATCATCAGAAAATCTACAAACCACAAATTCTGGGGAGGGTGTGGACAAAAGGAACCCTCTTCCACTACTGGTGGGAATGTAAATTGATACAGTCACTGGGGAGAACAGTATGGAGGTTCCTTTAAAATACTAAAAAGAGAATTACCATAGGATCCAGCAATCCCACTTCTGGGCATATACCCAGAGAAAACCATAAATCCAAAAGACACATTCACCACAATGCTCATTGCAGCCCTATTTACAATAGCCAGGTAATGGAAGCAACCTAAATGCCCACAGACAGACGAATGGATAAAGATGTGGTACATATATAAAATGGAATATTACTCAGCCATAAAAAGGAATGGAACTGGGTCATTTGTAGAGAAGTCGATGGATCTAGAGACTGTCATACAGAGTGAAGTAATTCAGAAAGAGGAAAACAAATATTGTATATTAATGCCTACATGTGGAACCTAGACAAATGGTACAGATGAACTGGTTTGCAGGGCAGAAATAGAGACACAGAGGTAGAGAACAAACGTATGGACACCAAGTGGGGGAAGCAATGGGGGGGTGGTGGTGGGATGAGTTGGGAGATTGGGATTGACCTGTATTCATGTATATGCATAAAAGAGATAACTAATAATAACCTGCTGTATAAAAAAAATAAATAAAATTAAATTTCAATTTTTATCAATATAAAATTTAAAAATAAAACAGAAAAAAGTTCTTCCATTCACACAGATGTATTTATAGGAATGAATTATTTCCATGCTTATATCTATAAATATATAAAAGAGGAATAAAATCTAACTTGAACCCAAAAAGGAAAAGAAAATCCCTGAACCCAACAGTTATACAGAGGAAAACCCTATCAAGGCACTAGCTCCAGCGGGAAACAATTCTGAAATTGGTCAGAGGTGGGGAATCATCTCCCATACATCCAGCAGCCCCCCCCCCACCATGCGAGGAGCGTCCTCCTTGCAAAGCTGGGGAACCGTACCGAGGCGTCTGTGAGTAAACGTGAGCTGAGCCCCGGGCCAGCTGCTGCTGAACTGTTCCCACCCTTCCCAGGTAAAACACCTGAATATGTACAAGGGCTTGAAAGCCTAGAGGAAGGGCCGTGGAGCCACACCGGCGACAGTACACAGGCCCACTTGGTGCCTGCAGGCCAGCCAGGATGGTCCTGGCCCCGGGCGCTCTTCTGGAAGCTTTCCATTTCCCTGCCTGAGATACCCCTCCTGTCCCGGCCCCCACTCCTTTTTTTCCTTCCTCACCTCAGCCCGGAGAGAAATTCCAGCGGAAGTTATGGGTGACACATCCTCTTCTTTACAGGTGGCAGCCTGGCCACTCCTGCAGAAAGTCCAGCAGAGCCCCACTCACACCGGGCCACCAACAAAGCCGTGGACCCTCACACCCTCCCACCAGCACAGCCCCGAGACTGCTGACGGGGCAGAGGATATGGAGTCAGGCCCAGCTGCAGGGGCTATTGCTGCCTGGAGCGCTGTTTCTATTGCCCTCAACCCAGGCACACCTGGGGAGGGCTTGCCGGCAGGGTCAGGCTGCCCAGGTCAGCTAACCCTCAGCCCTCAGGGCATCACATTGCAGAAAATGGACCTCTCAAAGACAGAATATTAGCCAAGGAAAAAAGGGACGCAATGCCATGTGCAGCACCGTAGATGTGTCTAGAGGTAATCACGTGACTTGTAGTAAGTCAGAAAGTGAAAGACACATATCGTATGATATCACTTATAGGTGTTACCTAAAAATTGATACCAGGGCAGATATTTCCGCGGAGAAGGGCAATCACAGATTCATTAAACAAACTTATGGTTCACCAATGGAAAGCTGTGAGGATTCGATACATTACGATATTGGGGTTAACAGACATATACAAACACAGGTGAAATATATCATCACCAAAGACCTATGGAATACCAAGAGAAGACTACTCAACATTCTGTCATAACGTACATGGGAAAAGGATCCCAGGAAGAAGAGACATATATATATATATATATATATATATATATATATATATATATATATATATATATATATATATATATATATATATGTGTGTGTGTGTGTGTGTGTGTGTGTGTGTGTGTGTGTAAAAGAAACACATCTTGCACACGTACAACAAGCTGAACGTTGTAATCAAACTTGCTGTAATAAAAAATAAAAATAAATAAATTAAAAACACGAACAAGAAGTAGTGAGGCAAACCTGAGGGGCTTTCTCCTGGCACATTCCATTCTAAATTCCAATCCAGAACGCGACTTCCACTGAGGCTCTGCTGCCCTAGTAACCAGATTTGGTAAGGGAGAACTGCTGCCACCTTGTGGCCGTTTCACACAATAGCAGCTTTAATCCCAGCGCTAATGGTCAGTTGATATTCACAATCATTGCAGGCCTGTAAATGACACCTGCCCTGAAAACAAATCCTGGGGTCATATATCGACCAAAAAATTCAAAAGACGTCCATATTTCCAAACGACAGTTTCAAGAGGCATATTTGACGCACATTAGTGTTCTGCTTCTTTTGCTTTCTTTCTTTCTTTGTTAAAAAAACGGGAATGGAAAAAGGCAACCCTCAGAATGGGCGAAAACGTTCGCAAACGAATCAATGGACAAAGGTTTAAGCTCCAATATATATAAACAGCACATGCAGCTTAATATTAATAAAACAAACAACCCAATACAAAAATGGGCAGAAGGTCTAAATAGGCATTTCTTCAAAGATGACACAGAGATGGCCAAGACGCACATGGAAAGCTGCTCAACATCACTAATTATTAGAGAAATGCAAATCAAAACTACAATGAGGTATGACCTCACACCTCTTAGAATCGGCATCATCAGAAAATCTACAAACCACAAATTCTGGGGAGGGTGTGGACAAAAGGAACCCTCTTCCACTACTGGTGGGAATGTAAATTGATACAGTCACTGGGGAGAACAGTATGGAGGTTCCTTTAAAATACTAAAAAGAGAATTACCATAGGATCCAGCAATCCCACTTCTGGGCATATACCCAGAGAAAACCATAAATCCAAAAGACACATTCACCACAATGCTCATTGCAGCCCTATTTACAATAGCCAGGTAATGGAAGCAACCTAAATGCCCACAGACAGACGAATGGATAAAGATGTGGTACATATATAAAATGGAATATTACTCAGCCATAAAAAGGAATGGAACTGGGTCATTTGTAGAGAAGTCGATGGATCTAGAGACTGTCATACAGAGTGAAGTAATTCAGAAAGAGGAAAACAAATATTGTATATTAATGCCTACATGTGGAACCTAGACAAATGGTACAGATGAACTGGTTTGCAGGGCAGAAATAGAGACACAGAGGTAGAGAACAAACGTATGGACACCAAGTGGGGGAAGCAATGGGGGGGTGGTGGTGGGATGAGTTGGGAGATTGGGATTGACCTGTATTCATGTATATGCATAAAAGAGATAACTAATAATAACCTGCTGTATAAAAAAAATAAATAAAATTAAATTTCAATTTTTTATCAATATAAAATTTAAAAATAAAACAGAAAAAAGTTCTTCCATTCACACAGATGTATTTATAGGAATGAATTATTTCCATGCTTATATCTATAAATATATAAAAGAGGAATAAAATCTAACTTGAACCCAAAAAGGAAAAGAAAATCCCTGAACCCAACAGTTATACAGAGGAAAACCCTATCAAGGCACTAGCTCCAGCGGGAAACAATTCTGAAATTGGTCAGAGGTGGGGAATCATCTCCCATACATCCAGCAGCCCCCCCCCCACCATGCGAGGAGCGTCCTCCTTGCAAAGCTGGGGAACCGTACCGAGGCGTCTGTGAGTAAACGTGAGCTGAGCCCCGGGCCAGCTGCTGCTGAACTGTTCCCACCCTTCCCAGGTAAAACACCTGAATATGTACAAGGGCTTGAAAGCCTAGAGGAAGGGCCGTGGAGCCACACCAGCGACAGTACACAGGCCCACTTTGTGCCTGCAGGCCAGCCAGGATGGTCCTGGCCCCGGGCGCTCTTCTGGAAGCTTTCCATTTCCCTGCCTGAGATACCCCTCCTGTCCCGGCCCCCACTCCTTTTTTTCCTTCCTCACCTCAGCCCGGAGAGAAATTCCAGCGGAAGTTATGGGTGACACATCCTCTTCTTTACAGGTGGCAGCCTGGCCACTCCTGCAGAAAGTCCAGCAGAGCCCCACTCACACCGGGCCACCAACAAAGCCGTGGACCCTCACACCCTCCCACCAGCACAGCCCCGAGACTGCTGACGGGGCAGAGGATATGGAGTCAGGCCCAGCTGCAGGGGCTATTGCTGCCTGGAGCGCTGTTTCTATTGCCCTCAACCCAGGCACACCTGGGGAGGGCTTGCCGGCAGGGTCAGGCTGCCCAGGTCAGCTAACCCTCAGCCCTCAGGGCATCACATTGCAGAAAATGGACCTCTCAAAGACAGAATATTAGCCAAGGAAAAAAGGGACGCAATGCCATGTGCAGCACCGTAGATGTGTCTAGAGGTAATCACGTGACTTGTAGTAAGTCAGAAAGTGAAAGACACATATCGTATGATATCACTTATAGGTGTTACCTAAAAATTGATACCAGGGCAGATATTTCCGCGGAGAAGGGCAATCACAGATTCATTAAACAAACTTATGGTTCACCAATGGAAAGCTGTGAGGATTCGATACATTACGATATTGGGGTTAACAGACATATACAAACACAGGTGAAATATATCATCACCAAAGACCTATGGAATACCAAGAGAAGACTACTCAACATTCTGTCATAACGTACATGGGAAAAGGATCCCAGGAAGAAGAGACATATATATATATATATATATATATATATATATATATATATATATATGTGTGTGTGTGTGTGTGTGTGTGTGTGTGTGTGTGTAAAAGAAACACATCTTGCACACGTACAACAAGCTGAACGTTGTAATCAAACTTGCTGTAATAAAAAATAAAAATAAATAAATTAAAAACACGAACAAGAAGTAGTGAGGCAAACCTGAGGGGCTTTCTCCTGGCACATTCCATTCTAAATTCCAATCCAGAACGCGACTTCCACTGAGGCTCTGCTGCCCTAGTAACCAGATTTGGTAAGGGAGAACTGCTGCCACCTTGTGGCCGTTTCACACAATAGCAGCTTTAATCCCAGCGCTAATGGTCAGTTGATATTCACAATCATTGCAGGCCTGTAAATGACACCTGCCCTGAAAACAAATCCTGGGGTCATATATCGACCAAAAAATTCAAAAGACGTCCATATTTCCAAACGACAGTTTCAAGAGGCATATTTGACGCACATTAGTGTTCTGCTTCTTTTGCTTTCTTTCTTTCTTTGTTAAAAAAACGGGAATGGAAAAAGGCAACCCTCAGAATGGGCGAAAACGTTCGCAAACGAATCAATGGACAAAGGTTTAAGCTCCAATATATATAAACAGCACATGCAGCTTAATATTAATAAAACAAACAACCCAATACAAAAATGGGCAGAAGGTCTAAATAGGCATTTCTTCAAAGATGACACAGAGATGGCCAAGACGCACATGGAAAGCTGCTCAACATCACTAATTATTAGAGAAATGCAAATCAAAACTACAATGAGGTATGACCTCACACCTCTTAGAATCGGCATCATCAGAAAATCTACAAACCACAAATTCTGGGGAGGGTGTGGACAAAAGGAACCCTCTTCCACTACTGGTGGGAATGTAAATTGATACAGTCACTGGGGAGAACAGTATGGAGGTTCCTTTAAAATACTAAAAAGAGAATTACCATAGGATCCAGCAATCCCACTTCTGGGCATATACCCAGAGAAAACCATAAATCCAAAAGACACATTCACCACAATGCTCATTGCAGCCCTATTTACAATAGCCAGGTAATGGAAGCAACCTAAATGCCCACAGACAGACGAATGGATAAAGATGTGGTACATATATAAAATGGAATATTACTCAGCCATAAAAAGGAATGGAACTGGGTCATTTGTAGAGAAGTCGATGGATCTAGAGACTGTCATACAGAGTGAAGTAATTCAGAAAGAGGAAAACAAATATTGTATATTAATGCCTACATGTGGAACCTAGACAAATGGTACAGATGAACTGGTTTGCAGGGCAGAAATAGAGACACAGAGGTAGAGAACAAACGTATGGACACCAAGTGGGGGAAGCAATGGGGGGGTGGTGGTGGGATGAGTTGGGAGATTGGGATTGACCTGTATTCATGTATATGCATAAAAGAGATAACTAATAATAACCTGCTGTATAAAAAAAATAAATAAAATTAAATTTCAATTTTTTATCAATATAAAATTTAAAAATAAAACAGAAAAAAGTTCTTCCATTCACACAGATGTATTTATAGGAATGAATTATTTCCATGCTTATATCTATAAATATATAAAAGAGGAATAAAATCTAACTTGAACCAAAAAAGGAAAAGAAAATCCCTGAACCCAACAGTTATACAGAGGAAAACCCTATCAAGGCACTAGCTCCAGCGGGAAACAATTCTGAAATTGGTCAGAGGTGGGGAATCATCTCCCATACATCCAGCAGCCCCCCCCCCACCATGCGAGGAGCGTCCTCCTTGCAAAGCTGGGGAACCGTACCGAGGCGTCTGTGAGTAAACGTGAGCTGAGCCCCGGGCCAGCTGCTGCTGAACTGTTCCCACCCTTCCCAGGTAAAACACCTGAATATGTACAAGGGCTTGAAAGCCTAGAGGAAGGGCCGTGGAGCCACACCAGCGACAGTACACAGGCCCACTTTGTGCCTGCAGGCCAGCCAGGATGGTCCTGGCCCCGGGCGCTCTTCTGGAAGCTTTCCATTTCCCTGCCTGAGATACCCCTCCTGTCCCGGCCCCCACTCCTTTTTTTCCTTCCTCACCTCAGCCCGGAGAGAAATTCCAGCGGAAGTTATGGGTGACACATCCTCTTCTTTACAGGTGGCAGCCTGGCCACTCCTGCAGAAAGTCCAGCAGAGCCCCACTCACACCGGGCCACCAACAAAGCCGTGGACCCTCACACCCTCCCACCAGCACAGCCCCGAGACTGCTGACGGGGCAGAGGATATGGAGTCAGGCCCAGCTGCAGGGGCTATTGCTGCCTGGAGCGCTGTTTCTATTGCCCTCAACCCAGGCACACCTGGGGAGGGCTTGCCGGCAGGGTCAGGCTGCCCACGTCAGCTAACCCTCAGCCCTCAGGGCATCACATTGCAGAAAATGGACCTCTCAAAGACAGAATATTAGCCAAGGAAAAAAGGGACGCAATGCCATGTGCAGCACCGTAGATGTGTCTAGAGGTAATCACGTGACTTGTAGTAAGTCAGAAAGTGAAAGACACATATCGTATGATATCACTTATAGGAGTTACCTAAAAATTGATACCAGGGCAGATATTTCCGCGGAGAAGGGCAATCACAGATTCATTAAACAAACTTATGGTTCACCAATGGAAAGCTGTGAGGATTCGATACATTACGATATTGGGGTTAACAGACATATACAAACACAGGTGAAATATATCATCACCAAAGACCTATGGAATACCAAGAGAAGACTACTCAACATTCTGTCATAACGTACATGGGAAAAGGATCCCAGGAAGAAGAGACATATATATATATATGTGTGAGTGTGTGTAAAAGAAACACATCTTGCACACGTACAACAAGCCGAACGTTGTAATCAAACTTGCTGTAATAAAAAATAAAAATAAATAAATTAAAAACACGAACAAGAAGTAGTGAGGCAAACCTGAGGGGCTTTCTCCTGGCACATTCCATTCTAAATTCCAATCCAGAACGCGACTTCCACTGAGGCTCTGCTGCCCTAGTAACCAGATTTGGTAAGGGAGAACTGCTGCCACCTTGTGGCCGTTTCACACAATAGCAGCTTTAATCCCAGCGCTAATGGTCAGTTGATATTCACAATCATTGCAGGCCTGTAAATGACACCTGCCCTGAAAACAAATCCTGGGGTCATATATCGACCAAAAAATTCAAAAGACGTCCATATTTCCAAACGACAGTTTCAAGAGGCATATTTGACGCACATTAGTGTTCTGCTTCTTTTGCTTTCTTGCTTTCTTTGTTAAAAAAACGGGAATGGAAAAAGGCAACCCTCAGAATGGGCGAAAACGTTCGCAAACGAATCAATGGACAAAGGTTTAAGCTCCAATATATATAAACAGCACATGCAGCTTAATATTAATAAAACAAACAACCCAATACAAAAATGGGCAGAAGGTCTAAATAGGCATTTCTTCAAAGAAGACACAGAGATGGCCAAGACGCACATGGAAAGCTGCTCAACATCACTAATTATTAGAGAAATGCAAATCAAAACTACAATGAGGTATGACCTCACACCTCTTAGAATCGGCATCATCAGAAAATCTACAAACCACAAATTCTGGGGAGGGTGTGGACAAAAGGAACCCTCTTCCACTACTGGTGGGAATGTAAATTGATACAGTCACTGGGGAGAACAGTATGGAGGTTCCTTTAAAATACTAAAAAGAGAATTACCATAGGATCCAGCAATCCCACTTCTGGGCATATACCCAGAGAAAACCATAAATCAAAAAGACACATTCACCACAATGCTCATTGCAGCCCTATTTACAATAGCCAGGTAATGGAAGCAACCTAAATGCCCACAGACAGACGAATGGATAAAGATGTGGTACATATATAAAATGGAATATTACTCAGCCATAAAAAGGAATGGAACTGGGTCATTTGTAGAGAAGTCGATGGATCTAGAGACTGTCATACAGAGTGAAGTAATTCAGAAAGAGGAAAACAAATATTGTATATTAATGCCTACATGTGGAACCTAGACAAATGGTACAGATGAACTGGTTTGCAGGGCAGAAATAGAGACACAGAGGTAGAGAACAAACGTATGGACACCAAGTGGGGGAAGCAATGGGGGGGTGGTGGTGGGATGAGTTGGGAGATTGGGATTGACCTGTATTCATGTATATGCATAAAAGAGATAACTAATAATAACCTGCTGTATAAAAAAAATAAATAAAATTAAATTTCAATTTTTATCAATATAAAATTTAAAAATAAAACAGAAAAAAGTTCTTCCATTCACACAGATGTATTTATAGGAATGAATTATTTCCATGCTTATATCTATAAATATATAAAAGAGGAATAAAATCTAACTTGAACCCAAAAAGGAAAAGAAAATCCCTGAACCCAACAGTTATACAGAGGAAAACCCTATCAAGGCACTAGCTCCAGCGGGAAACAATTCTGAAATTGGTCAGAGGTGGGGAATCATCTCCCATACATCCAGCAGCCCCCCCCCCACCATGCGAGGAGCATCCTCCTTGCAAAGCTGGGGAACCGTACCGAGGCGTCTGTGAGTAAACGTGAGCTGAGCCCCGGGCCAGCTGCTGCTGAACTGTTCCCACCCTTCCCAGGTAAAACACCTGAATATGTACAAGGGCTTGAAAGCCTAGAGGAAGGGCCGTGGAGCCACACCGGCGACAGTACACAGGCCCACTTGGTGCCTGCAGGCCAGCCAGGATGGTCCTGGCCCCGGGCGCTCTTCTGGAAGCTTTCCATTTCCCTGCCTGAGATACCCCTCCTGTCCCGGCCCCCACTCCTTTTTTTCCTTCCTCACCTCAGCCCGGAGAGAAATTCCAGCGGAAGTTATGGGTGACACATCCTCTTCTTTACAGGTGGCAGCCTGGCCACTCCTGCAGAAAGTCCAGCAGAGCCCCACTCACACCGGGCCACCAACAAAGCCGTGGACCCTCACACCCTCCCACCAGCACAGCCCCGAGACTGCTGACGGGGCAGAGGATATGGAGTCAGGCCCAGCTGCAGGGGCTATTGCTGCCTGGAGCGCTGTTTCTATTGCCCTCAACCCAGGCACACCTGGGGAGGGCTTGCCGGCAGGGTCAGGCTGCCCAGGTCAGCTAACCCTCAGCCCTCAGGGCATCACATTGCAGAAAATGGACCTCTCAAAGACAGAATATTAGCCAAGGAAAAAAGGGACGCAATGCCATGTGCAGCACCGTAGATGTGTCTAGAGGTAATCACGTGACTTGTAGTAAGTCAGAAAGTGAAAGACACATATCGTATGATATCACTTATAGGTGTTACCTAAAAATTGATACCAGGGCAGATATTTCCGCGGAGAAGGGCAATCACAGATTCATTAAACAAACTTATGGTTCACCAATGGAAAGCTGTGAGGATTCGATACATTACGATATTGGGGTTAACAGACATATACAAACACAGGTGAAATATATCATCACCAAAGACCTATGGAATACCAAGAGAAGACTACTCAACATTCTGTCATAACGTACATGGGAAAAGGATCCCAGGAAGAAGAGACATATATATATATATATATATATATATATATATATATATATATATATATATATGTGTGTGTGTGTGTGTGTGTGTGTGTGTGTGTGTGTAAAAGAAACACATCTTGCACACGTACAACAAGCTGAACGTTGTAATCAAACTTGCTGTAATAAAAAATAAAAATAAATAAATTAAAAACACGAACAAGAAGTAGTGAGGCAAACCTGAGGGGCTTTCTCCTGGCACATTCCATTCTAAATTCCAATCCAGAACGCGACTTCCACTGAGGCTCTGCTGCCCTAGTAACCAGATTTGGTAAGGGAGAACTGCTGCCACCTTGTGGCCGTTTCACACAATAGCAGCTTTAATCCCAGCGCTAATGGTCAGTTGATATTCACAATCATTGCAGGCCTGTAAATGACACCTGCCCTGAAAACAAATCCTGGGGTCATATATCGACCAAAAAATTCAAAAGACGTCCATATTTCCAAACGACAGTTTCAAGAGGCATATTTGACGCACATTAGTGTTCTGCTTCTTTTGCTTTCTTTCTTTCTTTGTTAAAAAAACGGGAATGGAAAAAGGCAACCCTCAGAATGGGCGAAAACGTTCGCAAACGAATCAATGGACAAAGGTTTAAGCTCCAATATATATAAACAGCACATGCAGCTTAATATTAATAAAACAAACAACCCAATACAAAAATGGGCAGAAGGTCTAAATAGGCATTTCTTCAAAGATGACACAGAGATGGCCAAGACGCACATGGAAAGCTGCTCAACATCACTAATTATTAGAGAAATGCAAATCAAAACTACAATGAGGTATGACCTCACACCTCTTAGAATCGGCATCATCAGAAAATCTACAAACCACAAATTCTGGGGAGGGTGTGGACAAAAGGAACCCTCTTCCACTACTGGTGGGAATGTAAATTGATACAGTCACTGGGGAGAACAGTATGGAGGTTCCTTTAAAATACTAAAAAGAGAATTACCATAGGATCCAGCAATCCCACTTCTGGGCATATACCCAGAGAAAACCATAAATCCAAAAGACACATTCACCACAATGCTCATTGCAGCCCTATTTACAATAGCCAGGTAATGGAAGCAACCTAAATGCCCACAGACAGACGAATGGATAAAGATGTGGTACATATATAAAATGGAATATTACTCAGCCATAAAAAGGAATGGAACTGGGTCATTTGTAGAGAAGTCGATGGATCTAGAGACTGTCATACAGAGTGAAGTAATTCAGAAAGAGGAAAACAAATATTGTATATTAATGCCTACATGTGGAACCTAGACAAATGGTACAGATGAACTGGTTTGCAGGGCAGAAATAGAGACACAGAGGTAGAGAACAAACGTATGGACACCAAGTGGGGGAAGCAATGGGGGGGTGGTGGTGGGATGAGTTGGGAGATTGGGATTGACCTGTATTCATGTATATGCATAAAAGAGATAACTAATAATAACCTGCTGTATAAAAAAAATAAATAAAATTAAATTTCAATTTTTTATCAATATAAAATTTAAAAATAAAACAGAAAAAAGTTCTTCCATTCACACAGATGTATTTATAGGAATGAATTATTTCCATGCTTATATCTATAAATATATAAAAGAGGAATAAAATCTAACTTGAACCAAAAAAGGAAAAGAAAATCCCTGAACCCAACAGTTATACAGAGGAAAACCCTATCAAGGCACTAGCTCCAGCGGGAAACAATTCTGAAATTGGTCAGAGGTGGGGAATCATCTCCCATACATCCAGCAGCCCCCCCCCCACCATGCGAGGAGCGTCCTCCTTGCAAAGCTGGGGAACCGTACCGAGGCGTCTGTGAGTAAACGTGAGCTGAGCCCCGGGCCAGCTGCTGCTGAACTGTTCCCACCCTTCCCAGGTAAAACACCTGAATATGTACAAGGGCTTGAAAGCCTAGAGGAAGGGCCGTGGAGCCACACCGGCGACAGTACACAGGCCCACTTTGTGCCTGCAGGCCAGCCAGGATGGTCCTGGCCCCGGGCGCTCTTCTGGAAGCTTTCCATTTCCCTGCCTGAGATACCCCTCCTGTCCCGGCCCCCACTCCTTTTTTTCCTTCCTCACCTCAGCCCGGAGAGAAATTCCAGCGGAAGTTATGGGTGACACATCCTCTTCTTTACAGGTGGCAGCCTGGCCACTCCTGCAGAAAGTCCAGCAGAGCCCCACTCACACCGGGCCACCAACAAAGCCGTGGACCCTCACACCCTCCCACCAGCACAGCCCCGAGACTGCTGACGGGGCAGAGGATATGGAGTCAGGCCCAGCTGCAGGGGCTATTGCTGCCTGGAGCGCTGTTTCTATTGCCCTCAACCCAGGCACACCTGGGGAGGGCTTGCCGGCAGGGTCAGGCTGCCCAGGTCAGCTAACCCTCAGCCCTCAGGGCATCACATTGCAGAAAATGGACCTCTCAAAGACAGAATATTAGCCAAGGAAAAAAGGGACGCAATGCCATGTGCAGCACCGTAGATGTGTCTAGAGGTAATCACGTGACTTGTAGTAAGTCAGAAAGTGAAAGACACATATCGTATGATATCACTTATAGGTGTTACCTAAAAATTGATACCAGGGCAGATATTTCCGCGGAGAAGGGCAATCACAGATTCATTAAACAAACTTATGGTTCACCAATGGAAAGCTGTGAGGATTCGATACATTACGATATTGGGGTTAACAGACATATACAAACACAGGTGAAATATATCATCACCAAAGACCTATGGAATACCAAGAGAAGACTACTCAACATTCTGTCATAACGTACATGGGAAAAGGATCCCAGGAAGAAGAGACATATATATATATATATATATATATATATATATATATATATATATATATATATATATATATATATATATATATGTGTGTGTGTGTGTGTGTGTGTGTGTGTGTGTGTGTAAAAGAAACACATCTTGCACACGTACAACAAGCTGAACGTTGTAATCAAACTTGCTGTAATAAAAAATAAAAATAAATAAATTAAAAACACGAACAAGAAGTAGTGAGGCAAACCTGAGGGGCTTTCTCCTGGCACATTCCATTCTAAATTCCAATCCAGAACGCGACTTCCACTGAGGCTCTGCTGCCCTAGTAACCAGATTTGGTAAGGGAGAACTGCTGCCACCTTGTGGCCGTTTCACACAATAGCAGCTTTAATCCCAGCGCTAATGGTCAGTTGATATTCACAATCATTGCAGGCCTGTAAATGACACCTGCCCTGAAAACAAATCCTGGGGTCATATATCGACCAAAAAATTCAAAAGACGTCCATATTTCCAAACGACAGTTTCAAGAGGCATATTTGACGCACATTAGTGTTCTGCTTCTTTTGCTTTCTTTCTTTCTTTGTTAAAAAAACGGGAATGGAAAAAGGCAACCCTCAGAATGGGCGAAAACGTTCGCAAACGAATCAATGGACAAAGGTTTAAGCTCCAATATATATAAACAGCACATGCAGCTTAATATTAATAAAACAAACAACCCAATACAAAAATGGGCAGAAGGTCTAAATAGGCATTTCTTCAAAGATGACACAGAGATGGCCAAGACGCACATGGAAAGCTGCTCAACATCACTAATTATTAGAGAAATGCAAATCAAAACTACAATGAGGTATGACCTCACACCTCTTAGAATCGGCATCATCAGAAAATCTACAAACCACAAATTCTGGGGAGGGTGTGGACAAAAGGAACCCTCTTCCACTACTGGTGGGAATGTAAATTGATACAGTCACTGGGGAGAACAGTATGGAGGTTCCTTTAAAATACTAAAAAGAGAATTACCATAGGATCCAGCAATCCCACTTCTGGGCATATACCCAGAGAAAACCATAAATCCAAAAGACACATTCACCACAATGCTCATTGCAGCCCTATTTACAATAGCCAGGTAATGGAAGCAACCTAAATGCCCACAGACAGACGAATGGATAAAGATGTGGTACATATATAAAATGGAATATTACTCAGCCATAAAAAGGAATGGAACTGGGTCATTTGTAGAGAAGTCGATGGATCTAGAGACTGTCATACAGAGTGAAGTAATTCAGAAAGAGGAAAACAAATATTGTATATTAATGCCTACATGTGGAACCTAGACAAATGGTACAGATGAACTGGTTTGCAGGGCAGAAATAGAGACACAGAGGTAGAGAACAAACGTATGGACACCAAGTGGGGGAAGCAATGGGGGGGTGGTGGTGGGATGAGTTGGGAGATTGGGATTGACCTGTATTCATGTATATGCATAAAAGAGATAACTAATAATAACCTGCTGTATAAAAAAAATAAATAAAATTAAATTTCAATTTTTTATCAATATAAAATTTAAAAATAAAACAGAAAAAAGTTCTTCCATTCACACAGATGTATTTATAGGAATGAATTATTTCCATGCTTATATCTATAAATATATAAAAGAGGAATAAAATCTAACTTGAACCAAAAAAGGAAAAGAAAATCCCTGAACCCAACAGTTATACAGAGGAAAACCCTATCAAGGCACTAGCTCCAGCGGGAAACAATTCTGAAATTGGTCAGAGGTGGGGAATCATCTCCCATACATCCAGCAGCCCCCCCCCCACCATGCGAGGAGCGTCCTCCTTGCAAAGCTGGGGAACCGTACCGAGGCGTCTGTGAGTAAACGTGAGCTGAGCCCCGGGCCAGCTGCTGCTGAACTGTTCCCACCCTTCCCAGGTAAAACACCTGAATATGTACAAGGGCTTGAAAGCCTAGAGGAAGGGCCGTGGAGCCACACCAGCGACAGTACACAGGCCCACTTTGTGCCTGCAGGCCAGCCAGGATGGTCCTGGCCCCGGGCGCTCTTCTGGAAGCTTTCCATTTCCCTGCCTGAGATACCCCTCCTGTCCCGGCCCCCACTCCTTTTTTTCCTTCCTCACCTCAGCCCGGAGAGAAATTCCAGCGGAAGTTATGGGTGACACATCCTCTTCTTTACAGGTGGCAGCCTGGCCACTCCTGCAGAAAGTCCAGCAGAGCCCCACTCACACCGGGCCACCAACAAAGCCGTGGACCCTCACACCCTCCCACCAGCACAGCCCCGAGACTGCTGACGGGGCAGAGGATATGGAGTCAGGCCCAGCTGCAGGGGCTATTGCTGCCTGGAGCGCTGTTTCTATTGCCCTCAACCCAGGCACACCTGGGGAGGGCTTGCCGGCAGGGTCAGGCTGCCCACGTCAGCTAACCCTCAGCCCTCAGGGCATCACATTGCAGAAAATGGACCTCTCAAAGACAGAATATTAGCCAAGGAAAAAAGGGACGCAATGCCATGTGCAGCACCGTAGATGTGTCTAGAGGTAATCACGTGACTTGTAGTAAGTCAGAAAGTGAAAGACACATATCGTATGATATCACTTATAGGAGTTACCTAAAAATTGATACCAGGGCAGATATTTCCGCGGAGAAGGGCAATCACAGATTCATTAAACAAACTTATGGTTCACCAATGGAAAGCTGTGAGGATTCGATACATTACGATATTGGGGTTAACAGACATATACAAACACAGGTGAAATATATCATCACCAAAGACCTATGGAATACCAAGAGAAGACTACTCAACATTCTGTCATAACGTACATGGGAAAAGGATCCCAGGAAGAAGAGACATATATATATATATGTGTGTGTGTGTAAAAGAAACACATCTTGCACACGTACAACAAGCTGAACGTTGTAATCAAACTTGCTGTAATAAAAAATAAAAATAAATAAATTAAAAACACGAACAAGAAGTAGTGAGGCAAACCTGAGGGGCTTTCTCCTGGCACATTCCATTCTAAATTCCAATCCAGAACGCGACTTCCACTGAGGCTCTGCTGCCCTAGTAACCAGATTTGGTAAGGGAGAACTGCTGCCACCTTGTGGCCGTTTCACACAATAGCAGCTTTAATCCCAGCGCTAATGGTCAGTTGATATTCACAATCATTGCAGGCCTGTAAATGACACCTGCCCTGAAAACAAATCCTGGGGTCATATATCGACCAAAAAATTCAAAAGACGTCCATATTTCCAAACGACAGTTTCAAGAGGCATATTTGACGCACATTAGTGTTCTGCTTCTTTTGCTTTCTTTCTTTCTTTGTTAAAAAAACGGGAATGGAAAAAGGCAACCCTCAGAATGGGCGAAAACGTTCGCAAACGAATCAATGGACAAAGGTTTAAGCTCCAATATATATAAACAGCACATGCAGCTTAATATTAATAAAACAAACAACCCAATACAAAAATGGGCAGAAGGTCTAAATAGGCATTTCTTCAAAGATGACACAGAGATGGCCAAGACGCACATGGAAAGCTGCTCAACATCACTAATTATTAGAGAAATGCAAATCAAAACTACAATGAGGTATGACCTCACACCTCTTAGAATCGGCATCATCAGAAAATCTACAAACCACAAATTCTGGGGAGGGTGTGGACAAAAGGAACCCTCTTCCACTACTGGTGGGAATGTAAATTGATACAGTCACTGGGGAGAACAGTATGGAGGTTCCTTTAAAATACTAAAAAGAGAATTACCATAGGATCCAGCAATCCCACTTCTGGGCATATACCCAGAGAAAACCATAAATCCAAAAGACACATTCACCACAATGCTCATTGCAGCCCTATTTACAATAGCCAGGTAATGGAAGCAACCTAAATGCCCACAGACAGACGAATGGATAAAGATGTGGTACATATATAAAATGGAATATTACTCAGCCATAAAAAGGAATGGAACTGGGTCATTTGTAGAGAAGTCGATGGATCTAGAGACTGTCATACAGAGTGAAGTAATTCAGAAAGAGGAAAACAAATATTGTATATTAATGCCTACATGTGGAACCTAGACAAATGGTACAGATGAACTGGTTTGCAGGGCAGAAATAGAGACACAGAGGTAGAGAACAAACGTATGGACACCAAGTGGGGGAAGCAATGGGGGGGTGGTGGTGGGATGAGTTGGGAGATTGGGATTGACCTGTATTCATGTATATGCATAAAAGAGATAACTAATAATAACCTGCTGTATAAAAAAAATAAATAAAATTAAATTTCAATTTTTTATCAATATAAAATTTAAAAATAAAACAGAAAAAAGTTCTTCCATTCACACAGATGTATTTATAGGAATGAATTATTTCCATGCTTATATCTATAAATATATAAAAGAGGAATAAAATCTAACTTGAACCAAAAAAGGAAAAGAAAATCCCTGAACCCAACAGTTATACAGAGGAAAACCCTATCAAGGCACTAGCTCCAGCGGGAAACAATTCTGAAATTGGTCAGAGGTGGGGAATCATCTCCCATACATCCAGCAGCCCCCCCCCCACCATGCGAGGAGCGTCCTCCTTGCAAAGCTGGGGAACCGTACCGAGGCGTCTGTGAGTAAACGTGAGCTGAGCCCCGGGCCAGCTGCTGCTGAACTGTTCCCACCCTTCCCAGGTAAAACACCTGAATATGTACAAGGGCTTGAAAGCCTAGAGGAAGGGCCGTGGAGCCACACCAGCGACAGTACACAGGCCCACTTTGTGCCTGCAGGCCAGCCAGGATGGTCCTGGCCCCGGGCGCTCTTCTGGAAGCTTTCCATTTCCCTGCCTGAGATACCCCTCCTGTCCCGGCCCCCACTCCTTTTTTTCCTTCCTCACCTCAGCCCGGAGAGAAATTCCAGCGGAAGTTATGGGTGACACATCCTCTTCTTTACAGGTGGCAGCCTGGCCACTCCTGCAGAAAGTCCAGCAGAGCCCCACTCACACCGGGCCACCAACAAAGCCGTGGACCCTCACACCCTCCCACCAGCACAGCCCCGAGACTGCTGACGGGGCAGAGGATATGGAGTCAGGCCCAGCTGCAGGGGCTATTGCTGCCTGGAGCGCTGTTTCTATTGCCCTCAACCCAGGCACACCTGGGGAGGGCTTGCCGGCAGGGTCAGGCTGCCCACGTCAGCTAACCCTCAGCCCTCAGGGCATCACATTGCAGAAAATGGACCTCTCAAAGACAGAATATTAGCCAAGGAAAAAAGGGACGCAATGCCATGTGCAGCACCGTAGATGTGTCTAGAGGTAATCACGTGACTTGTAGTAAGTCAGAAAGTGAAAGACACATATCGTATGATATCACTTATAGGTGTTACCTAAAAATTGATACCAGGGCAGATATTTCCGCGGAGAAGGGCAATCACAGATTCATTAAACAAACTTATGGTTCACCAATGGAAAGCTGTGAGGATTCGATACATTACGATATTGGGGTTAACAGACATATACAAACACAGGTGAAATATATCATCACCAAAGACCTATGGAATACCAAGAGAAGACTACTCAACATTCTGTCATAACGTACATGGGAAAAGGATCCCAGGAAGAAGAGACATATATATATATATGTGTGAGTGTGTGTAAAAGAAACACATCTTGCACACGTACAACAAGCCGAACGTTGTAATCAAACTTGCTGTAATAAAAAATAAAAATAAATAAATTAAAAACACGAACAAGAAGTAGTGAGGCAAACCTGAGGGGCTTTCTCCTGGCACATTCCATTCTAAATTCCAATCCAGAACGCGACTTCCACTGAGGCTCTGCTGCCCTAGTAACCAGATTTGGTAAGGGAGAACTGCTGCCACCTTGTGGCCGTTTCACACAATAGCAGCTTTAATCCCAGCGCTAATGGTCAGTTGATATTCACAATCATTGCAGGCCTGTAAATGACACCTGCCCTGAAAACAAATCCTGGGGTCATATATCGACCAAAAAATTCAAAAGACGTCCATATTTCCAAACGACAGTTTCAAGAGGCATATTTGACGCACATTAGTGTTCTGCTTCTTTTGCTTTCTTGCTTTCTTTGTTAAAAAAACGGGAATGGAAAAAGGCAACCCTCAGAATGGGCGAAAACGTTCGCAAACGAATCAATGGACAAAGGTTTAAGCTCCAATATATATAAACAGCACATGCAGCTTAATATTAATAAAACAAACAACCCAATACAAAAATGGGCAGAAGGTCTAAATAGGCATTTCTTCAAAGAAGACACAGAGATGGCCAAGACGCACATGGAAAGCTGCTCAACATCACTAATTATTAGAGAAATGCAAATCAAAACTACAATGAGGTATGACCTCACACCTCTTAGAATCGGCATCATCAGAAAATCTACAAACCACAAATTCTGGGGAGGGTGTGGACAAAAGGAACCCTCTTCCACTACTGGTGGGAATGTAAATTGATACAGTCACTGGGGAGAACATTATGGAGGTTCCTTTAAAATACTAAAAAGAGAATTACCATAGGATCCAGCAATCCCACTTCTGGGCATATACCCAGAGAAAACCATAAATCAAAAAGACACATTCACCACAATGCTCATTGCAGCCCTATTTACAATAGCCAGGTAATGGAAGCAACCTAAATGCCCACAGACAGACGAATGGATAAAGATGTGGTACATATATAAAATGGAATATTACTCAGCCATAAAAAGGAATGGAACTGGGTCATTTGTAGAGAAGTCGATGGATCTAGAGACTGTCATACAGAGTGAAGTAATTCAGAAAGAGGAAAACAAATATTGTATATTAATGCCTACATGTGGAACCTAGACAAATGGTACAGATGAACTGGTTTGCAGGGCAGAAATAGAGACACAGAGGTAGAGAACAAACGTATGGACACCAAGTGGGGGAAGCAATGGGGGGTGGTGGTGGTGGTGGGATGAGTTGGGAGATTGGGATTGACCTGTATTCATGTATATGCATAAATAGATAACTAATAATAACCTGCTGTATAAAAAAAATAAATAAAATTAAATTTCAATTTTTTTTCAATATAAAATTTAAAAATAAAACAGAAAAAAGTTCTTCCATTCACACAGATGTATTTATAGGAATGAATTATTTCCATGCTTATATCTATAAATGCATAAAAGAGGAATAAAATATAACTTGAACCCAAAAAGGAAAAGAAAATCCCTGAACCCAACAGTTATACAGAGGAAAACCCTATCAAGGCACTAGCTCCAGCGGGAAACAATTCTGAAATTGGTCAGAGTTGGGGAATCATCTCCCATACATCCAGCAGCCCCCCCCCCCACCATGCGAGGAGCGTCCTCCTTGCAAAGCTGGGGAACCGTACCGAGGCGTCTGTGAGTAAACGTGAGCTGAGCCCCGGGCCAGCTGCTGCTGAACTGTTCCCACCCTTCCCAGGTAAAACACCTGAATATGTACAAGGGCTTGAAAGCCTAGAGGAAGGGCCGTGGAGCCACACCAGCGACGGTACACAGGCCCACTTGGTGCCTGCAGGCCAGCCAGGATGGTCCTGGGCCCGGGCGCTCTTCTGGAAGCTTTCCATTTCCCTGCCTGAGATACCCGTCCTGTCCCGGCCCCCACTCCTTTTTTTCCTTCCTCACCTCAGCCCGGAGAGAAATTCCAGCGGAAGTTATGGGTGACACATCCTCTTCTTTACAGGTGGCAGCCTGGCCACTCCTGCAGAAAGTCCAGCAGAGCCCCACTCACACCGGGCCTCCAACAAAGCCGTGGACCCTCACACCCTCCCACCAGCACAGCCCCGAGACTGCTGACGGGGCAGGGGATATGGAGTCAGGCCCAGCTGCAGGGGCTATTGCTGCCTGGAGCGCTGTTTCTATTGCCCTCAACCCAGGCACACCTGGGGAGGGCTTGCCGGCAGGGTCAGGCTGCCCAGGTCAGCTAACCCTCAGCCCTCAGGGCATCACATTGCAGAAAATGGACCTCTCAAAGACAGAATATTAGCCAAGGAAAAAAGGGACGCAATGCCATGTGCAGCACCGTAGATGTGTCTAGAGGTAATCACGTGACTTGTAGTAAGTCAGAAAGTGAAAGACACATATCGTATGATATCACTTATAGGAGTTACCTAAAAATTGATACCAGGGCAGATATTTCCGCGGAGAAGGGCAATCACAGATTCATTAAACAAACTTATGGTTCACCAATGGAAAGCTGTGAGGATTCGATACATTACGATATTGGGGTTAACAGACATATACAAACACAGGTGAAATATATCATCACCAAAGACCTATGGAATACCAAGAGAAGACTACTCAACATTCTGTCATAACGTACATGGGAAAAGGATCCCAGGAAGAAGAGACATATATATATATATGTGTGTGTGTGTAAAAGAAACACATCTTGCACACGTACAACAAGCCGAACGTTGTAATCAAACTTGCTGTAATAAAAAATAAAAATAAATAAATTAAAAACACGAACAAGAAGTAGTGAGGCAAACCTGAGGGGCTTTCTCCTGGCACATTCCATTCTAAATTCCAATCCAGAACGCGACTTCCACTGAGGCTCTGCTGCCCTAGTAACCAGATTTGGTAAGGGAGAACTGCTGCCACCTTGTGGCCGTTTCACACAATAGCAGCTTTAATCCCAGCGCTAATGGTCAGTTGATATTCACAATCATTGCAGGCCTGTAAATGACACCTGCCCTGAAAACAAATCCTGGGGTCATATATCGACCAAAAAATTCAAAAGACGTCCATATTTCCAAACGACAGTTTCAAGAGGCATATTTGACGCACATTAGTGTTCTGCTTCTTTTGCTTTCTTTCTTTCTTTGTTAAAAAAACGGGAATGGAAAAAGGCAACCCTCAGAATGGGCGAAAACGTTCGCAAACGAATCAATGGACAAAGGTTTAAGCTCCAATATATATAAACAGCACATGCAGCTTAATATTAATAAAACAAACAACCCAATACAAAAATGGGCAGAAGGTCTAAATAGGCATTTCTTCAAAGAAGACACAGAGATGGCCAAGACGCACATGGAAAGCTGCTCAACATCACTAATTATTAGAGAAATGCAAATCAAAACGACAATGAGGTATGACCTCACACCTCTTAGAATCGGCATCATCAGAAAATCTACAAACCACAAATTCTGGGGAGGGTGTGGACAAAAGGAACCCTCTTCCACTACTGGTGGGAATGTAAATTGATACAGTCACTGGGGAGAACAGTATGGAGGTTCCTTTAAAATACTAAAAAGAGAATTACCATAGGATCCAGCAATCCCACTTCTGGGCATATACCCAGAGAAAACCATAAATCCAAAAGACACATTCACCACAATGCTCATTGCAGCCCTATTTACAATAGCCAGGTAATGGAAGCAACCTAAATGCCCACAGACAGACGAATGGATAAAGATGTGGTACATATATAAAATGGAATATTACTCAGCCATAAAAAGGAATGGAACTGGGTCATTTGTAGAGAAGTCGATGGATCTAGAGACTGTCATACAGAGTGAAGTAATTCAGAAAGAGGAAAACAAATATTGTATATTAATGCCTACATGTGGAACCTAGACAAATGGTACAGATGAACTGGTTTGCAGGGCAGAAATAGAGACACAGAGGTAGAGAACAAACGTATGGACACCAAGTGGGGGAAGCAATGGGGGGGTGGTGGTGGGATGAGTTGGGAGATTGGGATTGACCTGTATTCATGTATATGCATAAAAGAGATAACTAATAATAACCTGCTGTATAAAAAAAATAAATAAAATTAAATTTCAATTTTTATCAATATAAAATTTAAAAATAAAACAGAAAAAAGTTCTTCCATTCACACAGATGTATTTATAGGAATGAATTATTTCCATGCTTATATCTATAAATATATAAAAGAGGAATAAAATCTAACTTGAACCCAAAAAGGAAAAGAAAATCCCTGAACCCAACAGTTATACAGAGGAAAACCCTATCAAGGCACTAGCTCCAGCGGGAAACAATTCTGAAATTGGTCAGAGGTGGGGAATCATCTCCCATACATCCAGCAGCCCCCCCCCCACCATGCGAGGAGCGTCCTCCTTGCAAAGCTGGGGAACCGTACCGAGGCGTCTGTGAGTAAACGTGAGCTGAGCCCCGGGCCAGCTGCTGCTGAACTGTTCCCACCCTTCCCAGGTAAAACACCTGAATATGTACAAGGGCTTGAAAGCCTAGAGGAAGGGCCGTGGAGCCACACCGGCGACAGTACACAGGCCCACTTGGTGCCTGCAGGCCAGCCAGGATGGTCCTGGCCCCGGGCGCTCTTCTGGAAGCTTTCCATTTCCCTGCCTGAGATACCCCTCCTGTCCCGGCCCCCACTCCTTTTTTTCCTTCCTCACCTCAGCCCGGAGAGAAATTCCAGCGGAAGTTATGGGTGACACATCCTCTTCTTTACAGGTGGCAGCCTGGCCACTCCTGCAGAAAGTCCAGCAGAGCCCCACTCACACCGGGCCACCAACAAAGCCGTGGACCCTCACACCCTCCCACCAGCACAGCCCCGAGACTGCTGACGGGGCAGAGGATATGGAGTCAGGCCCAGCTGCAGGGGCTATTGCTGCCTGGAGCGCTGTTTCTATTGCCCTCAACCCAGGCACACCTGGGGAGGGCTTGCCGGCAGGGTCAGGCTGCCCAGGTCAGCTAACCCTCAGCCCTCAGGGCATCACATTGCAGAAAATGGACCTCTCAAAGACAGAATATTAGCCAAGGAAAAAAGGGACGCAATGCCATGTGCAGCACCGTAGATGTGTCTAGAGGTAATCACGTGACTTGTAGTAAGTCAGAAAGTGAAAGACACATATCGTATGATATCACTTATAGGTGTTACCTAAAAATTGATACCAGGGCAGATATTTCCGCGGAGAAGGGCAATCACAGATTCATTAAACAAACTTATGGTTCACCAATGGAAAGCTGTGAGGATTCGATACATTACGATATTGGGGTTAACAGACATATACAAACACAGGTGAAATATATCATCACCAAAGACCTATGGAATACCAAGAGAAGACTACTCAACATTCTGTCATAACGTACATGGGAAAAGGATCCCAGGAAGAAGAGACATATATATATATATATGTGTGTGTGTAAAAGAAACACATCTTGCACACGTACAACAAGCCGAACGTTGTAATCAAACTTGCTGTAATAAAAAATAAAAATAAATAAATTAAAAACACGAACAAGAAGTAGTGAGGCAAACCTGAGGGGCTTTCTCCTGGCACATTCCATTCTAAATTCCAATCCAGAACGCGACTTCCACTGAGGCTCTGCTGCCCTAGTAACCAGATTTGGTAAGGGAGAACTGCTGCCACCTTGTGGCCGTTTCACACAATAGCAGCTTTAATCCCAGCGCTAATGGTCAGTTGATATTCACAATCATTGCAGGCCTGTAAATGACACCTGCCCTGAAAACAAATCCTGGGGTCATATATCGACCAAAAAATTCAAAAGACGTCCATATTTCCAAACGACAGTTTCAAGAGGCATATTTGACACACATTAGTGTTCTGCTTCTTTTGCTTTCTTTCTTTCTTTGTTAAAAAAACGGGAATGGAAAAAGGCAACCCTCAGAATGGGCGAAAACGTTCGCAAACGAATCAATGGACAAAGGTTTAAGCTCCAATATATATAAACAGCACATGCAGCTTAATATTAATAAAACAAACAACCCAATACAAAAATGGGCAGAAGGTCTAAATAGGCATTTCTTCAAAGAAGACACAGAGATGGCCAAGACGCACATGGAAAGCTGCTCAACATCACTAATTATTAGAGAAATGCAAATCAAAACTACAATGAGGTATGACCTCACACCTCTTAGAATCGGCATCATCAGAAAATCTACAAACCACAAATTCTGGGGAGGGTGTGGACAAAAGGAACCCTCTTCCACTACTGGTGGGAATGTAAATTGATACAGTCACTGGGGAGAACAGTATGGAGGTTCCTTTAAAATACTAAAAAGAGAATTACCATAGGATCCAGCAATCCCACTTCTGGGCATATACCCAGAGAAAACCATAAATCCAAAAGACACATTCACCACAATGCTCATTGCAGCCCTATTTACAATAGCCAGGTAATGGAAGCAACCTAAATGCCCACAGACAGACGAATGGATAAAGATGTGGTACATATATAAAATGGAATATTACTCAGCCATAAAAAGGAATGGAACTGGGTCATTTGTAGAGAAGTCGATGGATCTAGAGACTGTCATACAGAGTGAAGTAATTCAGAAAGAGGAAAACAAATATTGTATATTAATGCCTACATGTGGAACCTAGACAAATGGTACAGATGAACTGGTTTGCAGGGCAGAAATAGAGACACAGAGGTAGAGAACAAACGTATGGACACCAAGTGGGGGAAGCATTGGGGGGGGTGGTGGTGGTGGGATGAGTTGGGAGATTGGGATTGACCTGTATTCATGTATATGCATAAATAGATAACTAATAATAACCTGCTGTATAAAAAAAATAAATAAAATTAAATTTCAATTTTTTTTCAATATAAAATTTAAAAATAAAACAGAAAAAAGTTCTTCCATTCACACAGATGTATTTATAGGAATGAATTATTTCCATGCTTATATCTATAAATGCATAAAAGAGGAATAAAATCTAACTTGAACCCAAAAAGGAAAAGAAAATCCCTGAACCCAACAGTTATACAGAGGAAAACCCTATCAAGGCACTAGCTCCAGCGGGAAACAATTCTGAAATTGGTCAGAGGTGGGGAATCATCTCCCATACATCCAGCAGCCCCCCCCCACCATGCGAGGAGCGTCCTCCTTGCAAAGCTGGGGAACTGTACCGAGGCGTCTGTGAGTAAACGTGAGCTGAGCCCCGGGCCAGCTGCTGCTGAACTGTTCCCACCCTTCCCAGGTAAAACACCTGAATATGTACAAGGGCTTGAAAGCCTAGAGGAAGGGCCGTGGAGCCACACCAGCGACGGTACACAGGCCCACTTGGTGCCTGCAGGCCAGCCAGGATGGTCCTGGCCCCGGGCGCTCTTCTGGAAGCTTTCCATTTCCCTGCCTGAGATACCCCTCCTGTCCCGGCCCCCACTCCTTTTTTTCCTTCCTCACCTCAGCCCGGAGAGAAATTCCAGCGGAAGTTATGGGTGACACATCCTCTTCTTTACAGGTGGCAGCCTGGCCACTCCTGCAGAAAGTCCAGCAGAGCCCCACTCACACCGGGCCACCAACAAAGCCGCGGACCCTCACACCCTCCCACCAGCACAGCCCCGAGACTGCTGACGGGGCAGAGGATATGGAGTCAGGCCCAGCTGCAGGGGCTATTGCTGCCTGGAGCGCTGTTTCTATTGCCCTCAACCCAGGCACACCTGGGGAGGGCTTGCCGGCAGGGTCAGGCTGCCCACGTCAGCTAACCCTCAGCCCTCAGGGCATCACATTGCAGAAAATGGACCTCTCAAAGACAGAATATTAGCCAAGGAAAAAAGGGACGCAATGCCATGTGCAGCACCGTAGATGTGTCTAGAGGTAATCACGTGACTTGTAGTAAGTCAGAAAGTGAAAGACACATATCGTATGATATCACTTATAGGAGTTACCTAAAAATTGATACCAGGGCAGATATTTCCGCGGAGAAGGGCAATCACAGATTCATTAAACAAACTTATGGTTCACCAATGGAAAGCTGTGAGGATTCGATACATTACGATATTGGGGTTAACAGACATATACAAACACAGGTGAAATATATCATCACCAAAGACCTATGGAATACCAAGAGAAGACTACTCAACATTCTGTCATAACGTACATGGGAAAAGGATCCCAGGAAGAAGAGACATATATATATATATGTGTGTGTGTGTAAAAGAAACACATCTTGCACACGTACAACAAGCCGAACGTTGTAATCAAACTTTCTGTAATAAAAAATAAAAATAAATAAATTAAAAACACGAACAAGAAGTAGTGAGGCAAACCTGAGGGGCTTTCTCCTGGCACATTCCATTCTAAATTCCAATCCAGAAGGCGACTTCCACTGAGGCTCTGCTGCCCTAGTAACCAGATTTGGTAAGGGAGAACTGCTGCCACCTTGTGGCCGTTTCACACAATAGCAGCTTTAATCCCAGCGCTAATGGTCAGTTGATATTCACAATCATTGCAGGCCTGTAAATGACACCTGCCCTGAAAACAAATCCTGGGGTCATATATCGACCAAAAAATTCAAAAGACGTCCATATTTCCAAACGACAGTTTCAAGAGGCATATTTGACGCACATTAGTGTTCTGCTTCTTTTGCTTTCTTTCTTTCTTTGTTAAAAAAACGGGAATGGAAAAAGGCAACCCTCAGAATGGGTGAAAACGTTCGCAAACGAATCAATGGACAAAGGTTTAAGCTCCAATATATATAAACAGCACATGCAGCTTAATATTAATAAAACAAACAACCCAATACAAAAATGGGCAGAAGGTCTAAATAGGCATTTCTTCAAAGAAGACACAGAGATGGCCAAGACGCACATGGAAAGCTGCTCAACATCACTAATTATTAGAGAAATGCAAATCAAAACTACAATGAGGTATGACCTCACACCTCTTAGAATCGGCATCATCAGAAAATCTACAAACCACAAATTCTGGGGAGGGTGTGGACAAAAGGAACCCTCTTCCACTACTGGTGGGAATGTAAATTGATACAGTCACTGGGGAGAACAGTATGGAGGTTCCTTTAAAATACTAAAAAGAGAATTACCATAGGATCCAGCAATCCCACTTCTGGGCATATACCCAGAGAAAACCATAAATCCAAAAGACACATTCACCACAATGCTCATTGCAGCCCTATTTACAATAGCCAGGTAATGGAAGCAACCTAAATGCCCACAGACAGACGAATGGATAAAGATGTGGTACATATATAAAATGGAATATTACTCAGCCATAAAAAGGAATGGAACTGGGTCATTTGTAGAGAAGTCGATGGATCTAGAGACTGTCATACAGAGTGAAGTAATTCAGAAAGAGGAAAACAAATATTGTATATTAATGCCTACATGTGGAACCTAGACAAATGGTACAGATGAACTGGTTTGCAGGGCAGAAATAGAGACACAGAGGTAGAGAACAAACGTATGGACACCAAGTGGGGGAAGCAATGGGGGGGTGGTGGTGGGATGAGTTGGGAGATTGGGATTGACCTGTATTCATGTATATGCATAAAAGAGATAACTAATAATGACCTGCTGTATAAAAAAAATAAATAAAATTAAATTTCAATTTTTATCAATATAAAATTTAAAAATAAAACAGAAAAAAGTTCTTCCATTCACACAGATGTATTTATAGGAATGAATTATTTCCATGCTTATATCTATAAATATATAAAAGAGGAATAAAATCTAACTTGAACCCAAAAAGGAAAAGAAAATCCCTGAACCCAACAGTTATACAGAGGAAAACCCTATCAAGGCACTAGCTCCAGCGGGAAACAATTCTGAAATTGGTCAGAGGTGGGGAATCATCTCCCATACATCCAGCAGCCCCCCCCCCACCATGCGAGGAGCGTCCTCCTTGCAAAGCTGGGGAACCGTACCGAGGCGTCTGTGAGTAAACGTGAGCTGAGCCCCGGGCCAGCTGCTGCTGAACTGTTCCCACCCTTCCCAGGTAAAACACCTGAATATGTACAAGGGCTTGAAAGCCTAGAGGAAGGGCCGTGGAGCCACACCGGCGACAGTACACAGGCCCACTTGGTGCCTGCAGGCCAGCCAGGATGGTCCTGGCCCCGGGCGCTCTTCTGGAAGCTTTCCATTTCCCTGCCTGAGATACCCCTCCTGTCCCGGCCCCCACTCCTTTTTTTCCTTCCTCACCTCAGCCCGGAGAGAAATTCCAGCGGAAGTTATGGGTGACACATCCTCTTCTTTACAGGTGGCAGCCTGGCCACTCCTGCAGAAAGTCCAGCAGAGCCCCACTCACACCGGGCCACCAACAAAGCCGTGGACCCTCACACCCTCCCACCAGCACAGCCCCGAGACTGCTGACGGGGCAGAGGATATGGAGTCAGGCCCAGCTGCAGGGGCTATTGCTGCCTGGAGCGCTGTTTCTATTGCCCTCAACCCAGGCACACCTGGGGAGGGCTTGCCGGCAGGGTCAGGCTGCCCAGGTCAGCTAACCCTCAGCCCTCAGGGCATCACATTGCAGAAAATGGACCTCTCAAAGACAGAATATTAGCCAAGGAAAAAAGGGACGCAATGCCATGTGCAGCACCGTAGATGTGTCTAGAGGTAATCACGTGACTTGTAGTAAGTCAGAAAGTGAAAGACACATATCGTATGATATCACTTATAGGTGTTACCTAAAAATTGATACCAGGGCAGATATTTCCGCGGAGAAGGGCAATCACAGATTCATTAAACAAACTTATGGTTCACCAATGGAAAGCTGTGAGGATTCGATACATTACGATATTGGGGTTAACAGACATATACAAACACAGGTGAAATATATCATCACCAAAGACCTATGGAATACCAAGAGAAGACTACTCAACATTCTGTCATAACGTACATGGGAAAAGGATCCCAGGAAGAAGAGACATATATATATATATATATATATATATATATATATATATGTGTGTGTGTGTGTGTGTGTGTGTGTGTGTGTGTAAAAGAAACACATCTTGCACACGTACAACAAGCTGAACGTTGTAATCAAACTTGCTGTAATAAAAAATAAAAATAAATAAATTAAAAACACGAACAAGAAGTAGTGAGGCAAACCTGAGGGGCTTTCTCCTGGCACATTCCATTCTAAATTCCAATCCAGAACGCGACTTCCACTGAGGCTCTGCTGCCCTAGTAACCAGATTTGGTAAGGGAGAACTGCTGCCACCTTGTGGCCGTTTCACACAATAGCAGCTTTAATCCCAGCGCTAATGGTCAGTTGATATTCACAATCATTGCAGGCCTGTAAATGACACCTGCCCTGAAAACAAATCCTGGGGTCATATATCGACCAAAAAATTCAAAAGACGTCCATATTTCCAAACGACAGTTTCAAGAGGCATATTTGACGCACATTAGTGTTCTGCTTCTTTTGCTTTCTTTCTTTCTTTGTTAAAAAAACGGGAATGGAAAAAGGCAACCCTCAGAATGGGCGAAAACGTTCGCAAACGAATCAATGGACAAAGGTTTAAGCTCCAATATATATAAACAGCACATGCAGCTTAATATTAATAAAACAAACAACCCAATACAAAAATGGGCAGAAGGTCTAAATAGGCATTTCTTCAAAGATGACACAGAGATGGCCAAGACGCACATGGAAAGCTGCTCAACATCACTAATTATTAGAGAAATGCAAATCAAAACTACAATGAGGTATGACCTCACACCTCTTAGAATCGGCATCATCAGAAAATCTACAAACCACAAATTCTGGGGAGGGTGTGGACAAAAGGAACCCTCTTCCACTACTGGTGGGAATGTAAATTGATACAGTCACTGGGGAGAACAGTATGGAGGTTCCTTTAAAATACTAAAAAGAGAATTACCATAGGATCCAGCAATCCCACTTCTGGGCATATACCCAGAGAAAACCATAAATCCAAAAGACACATTCACCACAATGCTCATTGCAGCCCTATTTACAATAGCCAGGTAATGGAAGCAACCTAAATGCCCACAGACAGACGAATGGATAAAGATGTGGTACATATATAAAATGGAATATTACTCAGCCATAAAAAGGAATGGAACTGGGTCATTTGTAGAGAAGTCGATGGATCTAGAGACTGTCATACAGAGTGAAGTAATTCAGAAAGAGGAAAACAAATATTGTATATTAATGCCTACATGTGGAACCTAGACAAATGGTACAGATGAACTGGTTTGCAGGGCAGAAATAGAGACACAGAGGTAGAGAACAAACGTATGGACACCAAGTGGGGGAAGCAATGGGGGGGGTGTGGTGGTGGTGGGATGAGTTGGGAGATTTGGATTGACCTGTATTCATGTATATGCATAAAATAGATAACTAATAATAACCTGCCGTATAAAAAAAATAAATAAAATTAAATTTCAATTTTTTTTCAATATAAAATTTAAAAATAAAACAGAAAAAAGTTCTTCCATTCACACAGATGTATTTATAGGAATGAATTATTTCCATGCTTATATCTATAAATGCATAAAAGAGGAATAAAATATAACTTGAACCCAAAAAGGAAAAGAAAATCCCTGAACCCAACAGTTATACAGAGGAAAACCCTATCAAGGCACTAGCTCCAGCGGGCAACAATTCTGAAATTGGTCAGAGGTGGGGAATCATCTCCCATACATCTAGCAGCCCCCCCCCCACCATGCGAGGAGCGTCCTCCTTGCAAAGCTGGGGAACCGTACCGAGGCGTCTGTGAGTAAACATGAGCTGAGCCCCGGGCCAGCTGCTGCTGAACTGTTCCCACCCTTCCCAGGTAAAACACCTGAATATGTACAAGGGCTTGAAAGCCTAGAGGAAGGGCCGTGGAGCCACACCAGCGACAGTACACAGGCCCACTTGGTGCCTGCAGGCCAGCCAGGATGGTCCTGGCCCCGGGCGCTCTTCTGGAAGCTTTCCATTTCCCTGCCTGAGATACCCCTCCTGTCCCGGCCCCCACTCCTTTTTTTCCTTCCTCACCTCAGCCCGGAGAGAAATTCCAGCGGAAGTTATGGGTGACACATCCTCTTCTTTACAGGTGGCAGCCTGGCCACTCCTGCAGAAAGTCCAGCAGAGCCCCACTCACACCGGGCCACCAACAAAGCCGTGGACCCTCACACCCTCCCACCAGCACAGCCCCGAGACTGCTGACGGGGCAGAGGATATGGAGTCAGGCCCAGCTGCAGGGGCTATTGCTGCCTGGAGCGCTGTTTCTATTACCCTCAACCCAGGCACACCTGGGGAGGGCTTGCCGGCAGGGTCAGGCTGCCCAGGTCAGCTAACCCTCAGCCCTCAGTGCATCACATTGCAGAAAATGGACCTCTCAAAGACAGAATATTAGCCAAGGAAAAAAGGGACGCAATGCCATGTGCAGCACCGTAGATGTGTCTAGAGGTAATCACGTGACTTGTAGTAAGTCAGAAAGTGAAAGACACATATCGTATGATATCACTTATAGGTGTTACCTAAAAATTGATACCAGGGCAGATATTTCCGCGGAGAAGGGCAATCACAGATTCATTAAACAAACTTATGGTTCACCAATGGAAAGCTGTGAGGATTCGATACATTACGATATTGGGGTTAACAGACATATACAAACACAGGTGAAATATATCATCACCAAAGACCTATGGAATACCAAGAGAAGACTACTCAACATTCTGTCATAACGTACATGGGAAAAGGATCCCAGGAAGAAGAGACATATATATATATATATGTGTGTGTGTAAAAGAAACACATCTTGCACACGTACAACAAGCCGAACGTTGTAATCAAACTTGCTGTAATAAAAAATAAAAATAAATAAATTAAAAACACGAACAAGAAGTAGTGAGGCAAACCTGAGGGGCTTTCTCCTGGCACATTCCATTCTAAATTCCAATCCAGAACGCGACTTCCACTGAGGCTCTGCTGCCCTAGTAACCAGATTTGGTAAGGGAGAACTGCTGCCACCTTGTGGCCGTTTCACACAATAGCAGCTTTAATCCCAGCGCTAATGGTCAGTTGATATTCACAATCATTGCAGGCCTGTAAATGACACCTGCCCTGAAAACAAATCCTGGGGTCATATATCGACCAAAAAATTCAAAAGACGTCCATATTTCCAAACGACAGTTTCAAGAGGCATATTTGACACACATTAGTGTTCTGCTTCTTTTGCTTTCTTTCTTTCTTTGTTAAAAAAACGGGAATGGAAAAAGGCAACCCTCAGAATGGGCGAAAACGTTCGCAAACGAATCAATGGACAAAGGTTTAAGCTCCAATATATATAAACAGCACATGCAGCTTAATATTAATAAAACAAACAACCCAATACAAAAATGGGCAGAAGGTCTAAATAGGCATTTCTTCAAAGAAGACACAGAGATGGCCAAGACGCACATGGAAAGCTGCTCAACATCACTAATTATTAGAGAAATGCAAATCAAAACTACAATGAGGTATGACCTCACACCTCTTAGAATCGGCATCATCAGAAAATCTACAAACCACAAATTCTGGGGAGGGTGTGGACAAAAGGAACCCTCTTCCACTACTGGTGGGAATGTAAATTGATACAGTCACTGGGGAGAACAGTATGGAGGTTCCTTTAAAATACTAAAAAGAGAATTACCATAGGATCCAGCAATCCCACTTCTGGGCATATACCCAGAGAAAACCATAAATCCAAAAGACACATTCACCACAATGCTCATTGCAGCCCTATTTACAATAGCCAGGTAATGGAAGCAACCTAAATGCCCACAGACAGACGAATGGATAAAGATGTGGTACATATATAAAATGGAATATTACTCAGCCATAAAAAGGAATGGAACTGGGTCATTTGTAGAGAAGTCGATGGATCTAGAGACTGTCATACAGAGTGAAGTAATTCAGAAAGAGGAAAACAAATATTGTATATTAATGCCTACATGTGGAACCTAGACAAATGGTACAGATGAACTGGTTTGCAGGGCAGAAATAGAGACACAGAGGTAGAGAACAAACGTATGGACACCAAGTGGGGGAAGCATTGGGGGGGGTGGTGGTGGTGGGATGAGTTGGGAGATTGGGATTGACCTGTATTCATGTATATGCATAAATAGATAACTAATAATAACCTGCTGTATAAAAAAAATAAATAAAATTAAATTTCAATTTTTTTTCAATATAAAATTTAAAAATAAAACAGAAAAAAGTTCTTCCATTCACACAGATGTATTTATAGGAATGAATTATTTCCATGCTTATATCTATAAATGCATAAAAGAGGAATAAAATCTAACTTGAACCCAAAAAGGAAAAGAAAATCCCTGAACCCAACAGTTATACAGAGGAAAACCCTATCAAGGCACTAGCTCCAGCGGGAAACAATTCTGAAATTGGTCAGAGGTGGGGAATCATCTCCCATACATCCAGCAGCCCCCCCCCACCATGCGAGGAGCGTCCTCCTTGCAAAGCTGGGGAACTGTACCGAGGCGTCTGTGAGTAAACGTGAGCTGAGCCCCGGGCCAGCTGCTGCTGAACTGTTCCCACCCTTCCCAGGTAAAACACCTGAATATGTACAAGGGCTTGAAAGCCTAGAGGAAGGGCCGTGGAGCCACACCAGCGACGGTACACAGGCCCACTTGGTGCCTGCAGGCCAGCCAGGATGGTCCTGGCCCCGGGCGCTCTTCTGGAAGCTTTCCATTTCCCTGCCTGAGATACCCCTCCTGTCCCGGCCCCCACTCCTTTTTTTCCTTCCTCACCTCAGCCCGGAGAGAAATTCCAGCGGAAGTTATGGGTGACACATCCTCTTCTTTACAGGTGGCAGCCTGGCCACTCCTGCAGAAAGTCCAGCAGAGCCCCACTCACACCGGGCCACCAACAAAGCCGCGGACCCTCACACCCTCCCACCAGCACAGCCCCGAGACTGCTGACGGGGCAGAGGATATGGAGTCAGGCCCAGCTGCAGGGGCTATTGCTGCCTGGAGCGCTGTTTCTATTGCCCTCAACCCAGGCACACCTGGGGAGGGCTTGCCGGCAGGGTCAGGCTGCCCACGTCAGCTAACCCTCAGCCCTCAGGGCATCACATTGCAGAAAATGGACCTCTCAAAGACAGAATATTAGCCAAGGAAAAAAGGGACGCAATGCCATGTGCAGCACCGTAGATGTGTCTAGAGGTAATCACGTGACTTGTAGTAAGTCAGAAAGTGAAAGACACATATCGTATGATATCACTTATAGGAGTTACCTAAAAATTGATACCAGGGCAGATATTTCCGCGGAGAAGGGCAATCACAGATTCATTAAACAAACTTATGGTTCACCAATGGAAAGCTGTGAGGATTCGATACATTACGATATTGGGGTTAACAGACATATACAAACACAGGTGAAATATATCATCACCAAAGACCTATGGAATACCAAGAGAAGACTACTCAACATTCTGTCATAACGTACATGGGAAAAGGATCCCAGGAAGAAGAGACATATATATATATATGTGTGTGTGTGTAAAAGAAACACATCTTGCACACGTACAACAAGCCGAACGTTGTAATCAAACTTGCTGTAATAAAAAATAAAAATAAATAAATTAAAAACACGAACAAGAAGTAGTGAGGCAAACCTGAGGGGCTTTCTCCTGGCACATTCCATTCTAAATTCCAATCCAGAAGGCGACTTCCACTGAGGCTCTGCTGCCCTAGTAACCAGATTTGGTAAGGGAGAACTGCTGCCACCTTGTGGCCGTTTCACACAATAGCAGCTTTAATCCCAGCGCTAATGGTCAGTTGATATTCACAATCATTGCAGGCCTGTAAATGACACCTGCCCTGAAAACAAATCCTGGGGTCATATATCGACCAAAAAATTCAAAAGACGTCCATATTTCCAAACGACAGTTTCAAGAGGCATATTTGACGCACATTAGTGTTCTGCTTCTTTTGCTTTCTTTCTTTCTTTGTTAAAAAAACGGGAATGGAAAAAGGCAACCCTCAGAATGGGTGAAAACGTTCGCAAACGAATCAATGGACAAAGGTTTAAGCTCCAATATATATAAACAGCACATGCAGCTTAATATTAATAAAACAAACAACCCAATACAAAAATGGGCAGAAGGTCTAAATAGGCATTTCTTCAAAGAAGACACAGAGATGGCCAAGACGCACATGGAAAGCTGCTCAACATCACTAATTATTAGAGAAATGCAAATCAAAACTACAATGAGGTATGACCTCACACCTCTTAGAATCGGCATCATCAGAAAATCTACAAACCACAAATTCTGGGGAGGGTGTGGACAAAAGGAACCCTCTTCCACTACTGGTGGGAATGTAAATTGATACAGTCACTGGGGAGAACAGTATGGAGGTTCCTTTAAAATACTAAAAAGAGAATTACCATAGGATCCAGCAATCCCACTTCTGGGCATATACCCAGAGAAAACCATAAATCCAAAAGACACATTCACCACAATGCTCATTGCAGCCCTATTTACAATAGCCAGGTAATGGAAGCAAACTAAATGCCCACAGACAGACGAATGGATAAAGATGTGGTACATATATAAAATGGAATATTACTCAGCCATAAAAAGGAATGGAACTGGGTCATTTGTAGAGAAGTCGATGGATCTAGAGACTGTCTTACAGAGTGAAGTAATTCAGAAAGAGGAAAACAAATATTGTATATTAATGCCTACATGTGGAACCTAGACAAATGGTACAGATGAACTGGTTTGCAGGGCAGAAATAGAGACACAGAGGTAGAGAACAAACGTATGGACACCAAGTGGGGGAAGCAATGGGGGGTGGTGGTGGTGGTGGGATGAGTTGGGAGATTGGGATTGACCTGTATTCATGTATATGCATAAAATAGATAACTAATAATAACCTGCTGTATAAAAAAATAAATAAAATTAAATTTCAATTTTTTTTCAATATAAAATTTAAAAATAAAACAGAAAAAAGTTCTTCCATTCACACAGATGTATTTATAGGAATGAATTATTTCCATGCTTATATCTATAAATGCATAAATGAGGAATAAAATCTAACTTGAACCCAAAAAGGGAAAGAAAATCCCTGAACCCAACAGTTATACAGAGGAAAACCCTATCAAGGCACTAGCTCCAGCGGGAAACAATTCTGAAATTGGTCAGAGGTGGGGAATCATCTCCCATACATCCAGCAGCCCTCCCCCACCATGCGAGGAGCGTCCTCCTTGCAAAACTGGGGAACCGTACCAAGGCGTCTGTGAGTAAACGTGAGCTGAGCCCCGGGCCAGCTTCTGCTGAACTGTTCCCACCCTTCCCAGGTAAAACACCTGAATATGTACAAGGGCTTGAAAGCCTAGAGGAAGGGCCGTGGAGCCACACCAGCGACAGTACACAGGCCCACTTGGTGCCTGCAGGCCAGCCAGGATGGTCCTGGCCCCGGGCGCTCTTCTGGAAGCTTTCCATTTCCCTGCCTGAGATACCCCTCCTGTCCCGGCCCCCACTCCTTTTTTTCCTTCCTCACCTCAGCCCGGAGAGAAATTCCAGCGGAAGTTATGGGTGACACATCCTCTTCTTTACAGGTGGCAGCCTGGCCACTCCTGCAGAAAGTCCAGCAGAGCCCCACTCACACCGGGCCACCAACAAAGCCGTGGACCCTCACACCCTCCCACCAGCACAGCCCCGAGACTGCTGACGGGGCAGAGGATATGGAGTCAGGCCCAGCTGCAGGGGCTATTGCTGCCTGGAGCGCTGTTTCTATTGCCCTCAACCCAGGCACACCTGGGGAGGGTTTGCCGGCAGGGTCAGGCTGCCCACGTCAGCTAACCCTCAGCCCTCAGGGCATCACATTGAAGAAAATGGACCTCTCAAAGACAGAATATTAGCCAAGGAAAAAAGGGACGCAATGCCATGTGCAGCACCGTAGATATGTCTAGAGGTAATCACGTGACTTGTAGTAAGTCAGAAAGTGAAAGACACATATCGTATGATATCACTTATAGGTGTTACCTAAAAATTGATACCAGGGCAGATATTTCCGCGGAGAAGGGCAATCACAGATTCATTAAACAAACTTATGGTTCACCAATGGAAAGCTGTGAGGATTCGATACATTACGATATTGGGGTTAACAGACATATACAAACACAGGTGAAATATATCATCACCAAAGACCTATGGAATACCAAGAGAAGACTACTCAACATTCTGTCATAACGTACATGGGAAAAGGATCCCAGGAAGAAGAGACATATATATATATATATGTGTGTGTGTAAAAGAAACACATCTTGCACACGTACAACAAGCCGAACGTTGTAATCAAACTTGCTGTAATAAAAAATAAAAATAAATAAATTAAAAACACGAACAAGAAGTAGTGAGGCAAACCTGAGGGGCTTTCTCCTGGCACATTCCATTCTAAATTCCAATCCAGAACGCGACTTCCACTGAGGCTCTGCTGCCCTAGTAACCAGATTTGGTAAGGGAGAACTGCTGCCACCTTGTGGCCGTTTCACACAATAGCAGCTTTAATCCCAGCGCTAATGGTCAGTTGATATTCACAATCATTGCAGGCCTGTAAATGACACCTGCCCTGAAAACAAATCCTGGGGTCATATATCGACCAAAAAATTCAAAAGACGTCCATATTTCCAAACGAGAGTTTCAAGAGGCATATTTGACGCACATTAGTGTTCTGCTTCTTTTGCTTTCTTGCTTTCTTTGTTAAAAAAACGGGAATGGAAAAAGGCAACCCTCAGAATGGGCGAAAACGTTCGCAAACGAATCAATGGACAAAGGTTTAAGCTCCAATATATATAAACAGCACATGCAGCTTAATATTAATAAAACAAACAACCCAATACAAAAATGGGCAGAAGGTCTAAATAGGCATTTCTTCAAAGATGACACAGAGATGGCCAAGACGCACATGGAAAGCTGCTCAACATCACTAATTATTAGAGAAATGCAAATCAAAACTACAATGAGGTATGACCTCACACCTCTTAGAATCGGCATCATCAGAAAATCTACAAACCACAAATTCTGGGGAGGGTGTGGACAAAAGGAACCCTCTTCCACTACTGGTGGGAATGTAAATTGATACAGTCACTGGGGAGAACAGTATGGAGGTTCCTTTAAAATACTAAAAAGAGAATTACCATAGGATCCAGCAATCCCACTTCTGGGCATATACCCAGAGAAAACCATAAATCCAAAAGACACATTCACCACAATGCTCATTGCAGCCCTATTTACAATAGCCAGGTAATGGAAGCAAACTAAATGCCCACAGACAGATGAATGGATAAAGATGTGGTACATATATAAAATGGAATATTACTCAGCCATAAAAAGGAATGGAACTGGGTCATTTGTAGAGAAGTCGATGGATCTAGAGACTGTCATACAGAGTGAAGTAATTCAGAAAGAGGAAAACAAATATTGTATATTAATGCCTACATGTGGAACCTAGACAAATGGTACAGATGAACTGGTTTGCAGGGCAGAAATAGAGACAGAGAGGTAGAGAACAAACGTATGGACACCAAGTGGGGGAAGCATTGGGGGGGGGTGGTGGTGGTGGGATGAGTTGGGAGATTGGGATTGACCTGTATTCATGTATATGCATAAATAGATAACTAATAATAACCTGCTGTATAAAAAAAATAAATAAAATTAAATTTCAATTTTTTTTCAATATAAAATTTAAAAATAAAACAGAAAAAAGTTCTTCCATTCACACAGATGTATTTATAGGAATGAATTATTTCCATGCTTATATCTATAAATGCATAAAAGAGGAATAAAATCTAACTTGAACCCAAAAAGGAAAAGAAAATCCCTGAACCCAACAGTTATACAGAGGAAAACCCTATCAAGGCACTAGCTCCAGCGGGAAACAATTCTGAAATTGGTCAGAGGTGGGGAATCATCTCCCATACATCCAGCAGCCCCCCCCCACCATGCGAGGAGCGTCCTCCTTGCAAAGCTGGGGAACTGTACCGAGGCGTCTGTGAGTAAACGTGAGCTGAGCCCCGGGCCAGCTGCTGCTGAACTGTTCCCACCCTTCCCAGGTAAAACACCTGAATATGTACAAGGGCTTGAAAGCCTAGAGGAAGGGCCGTGGGGCCACACCAGCGACGGTACACAGGCCCACTTGGTGCCTGCAGGCCAGCCAGGATGGTCCTGGCCCTGGGCGCTCTTCTGGAAGCTTTCCATTTCCCTGCCTGAGATACCCCTCCTGTCCCGGCCCCCACTCCTTTTTTTCCTTCCTCACCTCAGCCCGGAGAGAAATTCCAGCGGAAGTTATGGGTGACACATCCTCTTCTTTACAGGTGGCAGCCTGGCCACTCCTGCAGAAAGTCCAGCAGAGCCCCACTCACACCGGGCCACCAACAAAGCCGTGGACCCTCACACCCTCCCACCAGCACAGCCCCGAGACTGCTGACGGGGCAGAGGATATGGAGTCAGGCCCAGCTGCAGGGGCTATTGCTGCCTGGAGCGCTGTTTCTATTGCCCTCAACCCAGGCACACCTGGGGAGGGCTTGCCGGCAGGGTCAGGCTGCCCAGGTCAGCTAACCCTCAGCCCTCAGGGCATCACATTGCAGAAAATGGACCTCTCAAAGACAGAATATTAGCCAAGGAAAAAAGGGACGCAATGCCATGTGCAGCACCGTAGATGTGTCTAGAGGTAATCACGTGACTTGTAGTAAGTCAGAAAGTGAAAGACACATATCGTATGATATCACTTATAGGAGTTACCTAAAAATTGATACCAGGGCAGATATTTCCGCGGAGAAGGGCAATCACAGATTCATTAAACAAACTTATGGTTCACCAATGGAAAGGTGTGAGGATTCGATACATTACGATATTGGGGTTAACAGACATATACAAACACAGGTGAAATATATCATCACCAAAGACCTATGGAATACCAAGAGAAGACTACTCAACATTCTGTCATAACGTACATGGGAAAAGGATCCCAGGAAGAAGAGACATATATATATATATGTGTGTGTGTGTAAAAGAAACACATCTTGCACACGTACAACAAGCCGAACGTTGTAATCAAACTTGCTGTAATAAAAAATAAAAATAAATAAATTAAAAACACGAACAAGAAGTAGTGAGGCAAACCTGAGGGGCTTTCTCCTGGCACATTCCATTCTAAATTCCAATCCAGAAGGCGACTTCCACTGAGGCTCTGCTGCCCTAGTAACCAGATTTGGTAAGGGAGAACTGCTGCCACCTTGTGGCCGTTTCACACAATAGCAGCTTTAATCCCAGCGCTAATGGTCAGTTGATATTCACAATCATTGCAGGCCTGTAAATGACACCTGCCCTGAAAACAAATCCTGGGGTCATATATCGACCAAAAAATTCAAAAGACGTCCATATTTCCAAACGACAGTTTCAAGAGGCATATTTGACGCACATTAGTGTTCTGCTTCTTTTGCTTTCTTTCTTTCTTTGTTAAAAAAACGGGAATGGAAAAAGGCAACCCTCAGAATGGGTGAAAACGTTCGCAAACGAATCAATGGACAAAGGTTTAAGCTCCAATATATATAAACAGCACATGCAGCTTAATATTAATAAAACAAACAACCCAATACAAAAATGGGCAGAAGGTCTAAATAGGCATTTCTTCAAAGAAGACACAGAGATGGCCAAGACGCACATGGAAAGCTGCTCAACATCACTAATTATTAGAGAAATGCAAATCAAAACTACAATGAGGTATGACCTCACACCTCTTAGAATCGGCATCATCAGAAAATCTACAAACCACAAATTCTGGGGAGGGTGTGGACAAAAGGAACCCTCTTCCACTACTGGTGGGAATGTAAATTGATACAGTCACTGGGGAGAACAGTATGGAGGTTCCTTTAAAATACTAAAAAGAGAATTACCATAGGATCCAGCAATCACACTTCTGGGCATATACCCAGAGAAAACCATAAATCCAAAAGACACATTCACCACAATGCTCATTGCAGCCCTGTTTACAATAGCCAGGTAATGGAAGGAACCTAAATGCCCACAGACAGACGAATGGATAAAGATGTGGTACATATATAAAATGGAATATTACTCAGCCATAAAAAGGAATGGAACTGGGTCATTTGTAGAGAAGTCGATGGATCTAGAGACTGTCATACAGAGTGAAGTAATTCAGAAAGAGGAAAACAAATATTGTATATTAATGCCTACATGTGGAACCTAGACAAATGGTACAGATGAACTGGTTTGCAGGGCAGAAATAGAGACACAGAGGTAGAGAACAAACGTATGGACACCAAGTGGGGGAAGCAATGGGGGGTGGTGGTGGTGGTGGGATGAGTTGGGAGATTGGGATTGACCTGTATTCATGTATATGCATAAAAGAGATAACTAATAATAACCTGCTGTATAAAAAAATAAATAAAATTAAATTTCAATTTTTTTCAATATAAAATTTAAAAATAAAACAGAAAAAAGTTCTTCCATTCACACAGATGTATTTATAGGAATGAATTATTTCCATGCTTATATCTATAAATGCATAAATGAGGAATAAAATCTAACTTGAACCCAAAAAGGGAAAGAAAATCCCTGAACCCAACAGTTATACAGAGGAAAACCCTATCAAGGCACTAGCTCCAGCGGGAAACAATTCTGAAATTGGTCAGAGGTGGGGAATCATCTCCCATACATCCAGCAGCCCTCCCCCACCATGCGAGGAGCGTCCTCCTTGCAAAACTGGGGAACCGTACCAAGGCGTCTGTGAGTAAACGTGAGCTGAGCCCCGGGCCAGCTTCTGCTGAACTGTTCCCACCCTTCCCAGGTAAAACACCTGAATATGTACAAGGGCTTGAAAGCCTAGAGGAAGGGCCGTGGAGCCACACCAGCGACAGTACACAGGCCCACTTGGTGCCTGCAGGCCAGCCAGGATGGTCCTGGCCCCGGGCGCTCTTCTGGAAGCTTTCCATTTCCCTGCCTGAGATACCCCTCCTGTCCCGGCCCCCACTCCTTTTTTTCCTTCCTCACCTCAGCCCGGAGAGAAATTCCAGCGGAAGTTATGGGTGACACATCCTCTTCTTTACAGGTGGCAGCCTGGCCACTCCTGCAGAAAGTCCAGCAGAGCCCCACTCACACCGGGCCACCAACAAAGCCGTGGACCCTCACACCCTCCCACCAGCACAGCCCCGAGACTGCTGACGGGGCAGAGGATATGGAGTCAGGCCCAGCTGCAGGGGCTATTGCTGCCTGGAGCGCTGTTTCTATTGCCCTCAACCCAGGCACACCTGGGGAGGGTTTGCCGGCAGGGTCAGGCTGCCCACGTCAGCTAACCCTCAGCCCTCAGGGCATCACATTGAAGAAAATGGACCTCTCAAAGACAGAATATTAGCCAAGGAAAAAAGGGACGCAATGCCATGTGCAGCACCGTAGATATGTCTAGAGGTAATCACGTGACTTGTAGTAAGTCAGAAAGTGAAAGACACATATCGTATGATATCACTTATAGGTGTTACCTAAAAATTGATACCAGGGCAGATATTTCCGCGGAGAAGGGCAATCACAGATTCATTAAACAAACTTATGGTTCACCAATGGAAAGCTGTGAGGATTCGATACATTACGATATTGGGGTTAACAGACATATACAAACACAGGTGAAATATATCATCACCAAAGACCTATGGAATACCAAGAGAAGACTACTCAACATTCTGTCATAACGTACATGGGAAAAGGATCCCAGGAAGAAGAGACATATATATATATATATGTGTGTGTGTAAAAGAAACACATCTTGCACACGTACAACAAGCCGAACGTTGTAATCAAACTTGCTGTAATAAAAAATAAAAATAAATAAATTAAAAACACGAACAAGAAGTAGTGAGGCAAACCTGAGGGGCTTTCTCCTGGCACATTCCATTCTAAATTCCAATCCAGAACGCGACTTCCACTGAGGCTCTGCTGCCCTAGTAACCAGATTTGGTAAGGGAGAACTGCTGCCACCTTGTGGCCGTTTCACACAATAGCAGCTTTAATCCCAGCGCTAATGGTCAGTTGATATTCACAATCATTGCAGGCCTGTAAATGACACCTGCCCTGAAAACAAATCCTGGGGTCATATATCGACCAAAAAATTCAAAAGACGTCCATATTTCCAAACGACAGTTTCAAGAGGCATATTTGACGCACATTAGTGTTCTGCTTCTTTTGCTTTCTTTCTTTCTTTGTTAAAAAAACGGGAATGGAAAAAGGCAACCCTCAGAATGGGCGAAAACGTTCGCAAACGAATCAATGGACAAAGGTTTAAGCTCCAATATATATAAACAGCACATGCAGCTTAATATTAATAAAACAAACAACCCAATACAAAAATGGGCAGAAGGTCTAAATAGGCATTTCTTCAAAGAAGACACAGAGATGGCCAAGACGCACATGGAAAGCTGCTCAACATCACTAATTATTAGAGAAATGCAAATCAAAACTACAATGAGGTATGACCTCACACCTCTTAGAATCGGCATCATCAGAAAATCTACAAACCACAAATTCTGGGGAGGGTGTGGACAAAAGGAACCCTCTTCCACTACTGGTGGGAATGTAAATTGATACAGTCACTGGGGAGAACAGTATGGAGGTTCCTTTAAAATACTAAAAAGAGAATTACCATAGGATCCAGCAATCCCACTTCTGGGCATATACCCAGAGAAAACCATAAATCCAAAAGACACATTCACCACAATGCTCATTGCAGCCCTATTTACAATAGCCAGGTAATGGAAGCAAACTAAATGCCCACAGACAGATGAATGGATAAAGATGTGGTACATATATAAAATGGAATATTACTCAGCCATAAAAAGGAATGGAACTGGGTCATTTGTAGAGAAGTCGATGGATCTAGAGACTGTCATACAGAGTGAAGTAATTCAGAAAGAGGAAAACAAATATTGTATATTAATGCCTACATGTGGAACCTAGACAAATGGTACAGATGAACTGGTTTGCAGGGCAGAAATAGAGACAGAGAGGTAGAGAACAAACGTATGGACACCAAGTGGGGGAAGCATTGGGGGGGGGTGGTGGTGGTGGGATGAGTTGGGAGATTGGGATTGACCTGTATTCATGTATATGCATAAATAGATAACTAATAATAACCTGCTGTATAAAAAAAATAAATAAAATTAAATTTCAATTTTTTTTCAATATAAAATTTAAAAATAAAACAGAAAAAAGTTCTTCCATTCACACAGATGTATTTATAGGAATGAATTATTTCCATGCTTATATCTATAAATGCATAAAAGAGGAATAAAATCTAACTTGAACCCAAAAAGGAAAAGAAAATCCCTGAACCCAACAGTTATACAGAGGAAAACCCTATCAAGGCACTAGCTCCAGCGGGAAACAATTCTGAAATTGGTCAGAGGTGGGGAATCATCTCCCATACATCCAGCAGCCCCCCCCCACCATGCGAGGAGCGTCCTCCTTGCAAAGCTGGGGAACTGTACCGAGGCGTCTGTGAGTAAACGTGAGCTGAGCCCCGGGCCAGCTGCTGCTGAACTGTTCCCACCCTTCCCAGGTAAAACACCTGAATATGTACAAGGGCTTGAAAGCCTAGAGGAAGGGCCGTGGGGCCACACCAGCGACGGTACACAGGCCCACTTGGTGCCTGCAGGCCAGCCAGGATGGTCCTGGCCCTGGGCGCTCTTCTGGAAGCTTTCCATTTCCCTGCCTGAGATACCCCTCCTGTCCCGGCCCCCACTCCTTTTTTTCCTTCCTCACCTCAGCCCGGAGAGAAATTCCAGCGGAAGTTATGGGTGACACATCCTCTTCTTTACAGGTGGCAGCCTGGCCACTCCTGCAGAAAGTCCAGCAGAGCCCCACTCACACCGGGCCACCAACAAAGCCGTGGACCCTCACACCCTCCCACCAGCACAGCCCCGAGACTGCTGACGGGGCAGAGGATATGGAGTCAGGCCCAGCTGCAGGGGCTATTGCTGCCTGGAGCGCTGTTTCTATTGCCCTCAACCCAGGCACACCTGGGGAGGGCTTGCCGGCAGGGTCAGGCTGCCCAGGTCAGCTAACCCTCAGCCCTCAGGGCATCACATTGCAGAAAATGGACCTCTCAAAGACAGAATATTAGCCAAGGAAAAAAGGGACGCAATGCCATGTGCAGCACCGTAGATGTGTCTAGAGGTAATCACGTGACTTGTAGTAAGTCAGAAAGTGAAAGACACATATCGTATGATATCACTTATAGGAGTTACCTAAAAATTGATACCAGGGCAGATATTTCCGCGGAGAAGGGCAATCACAGATTCATTAAACAAACTTATGGTTCACCAATGGAAAGGTGTGAGGATTCGATACATTACGATATTGGGGTTAACAGACATATACAAACACAGGTGAAATATATCATCACCAAAGACCTATGGAATACCAAGAGAAGACTACTCAACATTCTGTCATAACGTACATGGGAAAAGGATCCCAGGAAGAAGAGACATATATATATATATGTGTGTGTGTGTAAAAGAAACACATCTTGCACACGTACAACAAGCCGAACGTTGTAATCAAACTTGCTGTAATAAAAAATAAAAATAAATAAATTAAAAACACGAACAAGAAGTAGTGAGGCAAACCTGAGGGGCTTTCTCCTGGCACATTCCATTCTAAATTCCAATCCAGAAGGCGACTTCCACTGAGGCTCTGCTGCCCTAGTAACCAGATTTGGTAAGGGAGAACTGCTGCCACCTTGTGGCCGTTTCACACAATAGCAGCTTTAATCCCAGCGCTAATGGTCAGTTGATATTCACAATCATTGCAGGCCTGTAAATGACACCTGCCCTGAAAACAAATCCTGGGGTCATATATCGACCAAAAAATTCAAAAGACGTCCATATTTCCAAACGACAGTTTCAAGAGGCATATTTGACGCACATTAGTGTTCTGCTTCTTTTGCTTTCTTTCTTTCTTTGTTAAAAAAACGGGAATGGAAAAAGGCAACCCTCAGAATGGGTGAAAACGTTCGCAAACGAATCAATGGACAAAGGTTTAAGCTCCAATATATATAAACAGCACATGCAGCTTAATATTAATAAAACAAACAACCCAATACAAAAATGGGCAGAAGGTCTAAATAGGCATTTCTTCAAAGAAGACACAGAGATGGCCAAGACGCACATGGAAAGCTGCTCAACATCACTAATTATTAGAGAAATGCAAATCAAAACTACAATGAGGTATGACCTCACACCTCTTAGAATCGGCATCATCAGAAAATCTACAAACCACAAATTCTGGGGAGGGTGTGGACAAAAGGAACCCTCTTCCACTACTGGTGGGAATGTAAATTGATACAGTCACTGGGGAGAACAGTATGGAGGTTCCTTTAAAATACTAAAAAGAGAATTACCATAGGATCCAGCAATCACACTTCTGGGCATATACCCAGAGAAAACCATAAATCCAAAAGACACATTCACCACAATGCTCATTGCAGCCCTGTTTACAATAGCCAGGTAATGGAAGGAACCTAAATGCCCACAGACAGACGAATGGATAAAGATGTGGTACATATATAAAATGGAATATTACTCAGCCATAAAAAGGAATGGAACTGGGTCATTTGTAGAGAAGTCGATGGATCTAGAGACTGTCATACAGAGTGAAGTAATTCAGAAAGAGGAAAACAAATATTGTATATTAATGCCTACATGTGGAACCTAGACAAATGGTACAGATGAACTGGTTTGCAGGGCAGAAATAGAGACACAGAGGTAGAGAACAAACGTATGGACACCAAGTGGGGGAAGCAATGGGGGGTGGTGGTGGTGGTGGGATGAGTTGGGAGATTGGGATTGACCTGTATTCATGTATATGCATAAAAGAGATAACTAATAATAACCTGCTGTATAAAAAAATAAATAAAATTAAATTTCAATTTTTTTCAATATAAAATTTAAAAATAAAACAGAAAAAAGTTCTTCCATTCACACAGATGTATTTATAGGAATGAATTATTTCCATGCTTATATCTATAAATGCATAAATGAGGAATAAAATCTAACTTGAACCCAAAAAGGGAAAGAAAATCCCTGAACCCAACAGTTATACAGAGGAAAACCCTATCAAGGCACTAGCTCCAGCGGGAAACAATTCTGAAATTGGTCAGAGGTGGGGAATCATCTCCCATACATCCAGCAGCCCTCCCCCACCATGCGAGGAGCGTCCTCCTTGCAAAACTGGGGAACCGTACCAAGGCGTCTGTGAGTAAACGTGAGCTGAGCCCCGGGCCAGCTTCTGCTGAACTGTTCCCACCCTTCCCAGGTAAAACACCTGAATATGTACAAGGGCTTGAAAGCCTAGAGGAAGGGCCGTGGAGCCACACCAGCGACAGTACACAGGCCCACTTGGTGCCTGCAGGCCAGCCAGGATGGTCCTGGCCCCGGGCGCTCTTCTGGAAGCTTTCCATTTCCCTGCCTGAGATACCCCTCCTGTCCCGGCCCCCACTCCTTTTTTTCCTTCCTCACCTCAGCCCGGAGAGAAATTCCAGCGGAAGTTATGGGTGACACATCCTCTTCTTTACAGGTGGCAGCCTGGCCACTCCTGCAGAAAGTCCAGCAGAGCCCCACTCACACCGGGCCACCAACAAAGCCGTGGACCCTCACACCCTCCCACCAGCACAGCCCCGAGACTGCTGACGGGGCAGAGGATATGGAGTCAGGCCCAGCTGCAGGGGCTATTGCTGCCTGGAGCGCTGTTTCTATTGCCCTCAACCCAGGCACACCTGGGGAGGGTTTGCCGGCAGGGTCAGGCTGCCCACGTCAGCTAACCCTCAGCCCTCAGGGCATCACATTGAAGAAAATGGACCTCTCAAAGACAGAATATTAGCCAAGGAAAAAAGGGACGCAATGCCATGTGCAGCACCGTAGATATGTCTAGAGGTAATCACGTGACTTGTAGTAAGTCAGAAAGTGAAAGACACATATCGTATGATATCACTTATAGGTGTTACCTAAAAATTGATACCAGGGCAGATATTTCCGCGGAGAAGGGCAATCACAGATTCATTAAACAAACTTATGGTTCACCAATGGAAAGCTGTGAGGATTCGATACATTACGATATTGGGGTTAACAGACATATACAAACACAGGTGAAATATATCATCACCAAAGACCTATGGAATACCAAGAGAAGACTACTCAACATTCTGTCATAACGTACATGGGAAAAGGATCCCAGGAAGAAGAGACATATATATATATATATGTGTGTGTGTAAAAGAAACACATCTTGCACACGTACAACAAGCCGAACGTTGTAATCAAACTTGCTGTAATAAAAAATAAAAATAAATAAATTAAAAACACGAACAAGAAGTAGTGAGGCAAACCTGAGGGGCTTTCTCCTGGCACATTCCATTCTAAATTCCAATCCAGAACGCGACTTCCACTGAGGCTCTGCTGCCCTAGTAACCAGATTTGGTAAGGGAGAACTGCTGCCACCTTGTGGCCGTTTCACACAATAGCAGCTTTAATCCCAGCGCTAATGGTCAGTTGATATTCACAATCATTGCAGGCCTGTAAATGACACCTGCCCTGAAAACAAATCCTGGGGTCATATATCGACCAAAAAATTCAAAAGACGTCCATATTTCCAAACGACAGTTTCAAGAGGCATATTTGACGCACATTAGTGTTCTGCTTCTTTTGCTTTCTTTCTTTCTTTGTTAAAAAAACGGGAATGGAAAAAGGCAACCCTCAGAATGGGCGAAAACGTTCGCAAACGAATCAATGGACAAAGGTTTAAGCTCCAATATATATAAACAGCACATGCAGCTTAATATTAATAAAACAAACAACCCAATACAAAAATGGGCAGAAGGTCTAAATAGGCATTTCTTCAAAGAAGACACAGAGATGGCCAAGACGCACATGGAAAGCTGCTCAACATCACTAATTATTAGAGAAATGCAAATCAAAACTACAATGAGGTATGACCTCACACCTCTTAGAATCGGCATCATCAGAAAATCTACAAACCACAAATTCTGGGGAGGGTGTGGACAAAAGGAACCCTCTTCCACTACTGGTGGGAATGTAAATTGATACAGTCACTGGGGAGAACAGTATGGAGGTTCCTTTAAAATACTAAAAAGAGAATTACCATAGGATCCAGCAATCCCACTTCTGGGCATATACCCAGAGAAAACCATAAATCCAAAAGACACATTCACCACAATGCTCATTGCAGCCCTATTTACAATAGCCAGGTAATGGAAGCAAACTAAATGCCCACAGACAGATGAATGGATAAAGATGTGGTACATATATAAAATGGAATATTACTCAGCCATAAAAAGGAATGGAACTGGGTCATTTGTAGAGAAGTCGATGGATCTAGAGACTGTCATACAGAGTGAAGTAATTCAGAAAGAGGAAAACAAATATTGTATATTAATGCCTACATGTGGAACCTAGACAAATGGTACAGATGAACTGGTTTGCAGGGCAGAAATAGAGACAGAGAGGTAGAGAACAAACGTATGGACACCAAGTGGGGGAAGCATTGGGGGGGGGTGGTGGTGGTGGGATGAGTTGGGAGATTGGGATTGACCTGTATTCATGTATATGCATAAATAGATAACTAATAATAACCTGCTGTATAAAAAAAATAAATAAAATTAAATTTCAATTTTTTTTCAATATAAAATTTAAAAATAAAACAGAAAAAAGTTCTTCCATTCACACAGATGTATTTATAGGAATGAATTATTTCCATGCTTATATCTATAAATGCATAAAAGAGGAATAAAATCTAACTTGAACCCAAAAAGGAAAAGAAAATCCCTGAACCCAACAGTTATACAGAGGAAAACCCTATCAAGGCACTAGCTCCAGCGGGAAACAATTCTGAAATTGGTCAGAGGTGGGGAATCATCTCCCATACATCCAGCAGCCCCCCCCCACCATGCGAGGAGCGTCCTCCTTGCAAAGCTGGGGAACTGTACCGAGGCGTCTGTGAGTAAACGTGAGCTGAGCCCCGGGCCAGCTGCTGCTGAACTGTTCCCACCCTTCCCAGGTAAAACACCTGAATATGTACAAGGGCTTGAAAGCCTAGAGGAAGGGCCGTGGAGCCACACCAGCGACGGTACACAGGCCCACTTGGTGCCTGCAGGCCAGCCAGGATGGTCCTGGCCCCGGGCGCTCTTCTGGAAGCTTTCCATTTCCCTGCCTGAGATACCCCTCCTGTCCCGGCCCCCACTCCTTTTTTTCCTTCCTCACCTCAGCCCGGAGAGAAATTCCAGCGGAAGTTATGGGTGACACATCCTCTTCTTTACAGGTGGCAGCCTGGCCACTCCTGCAGAAAGTCCAGCAGAGCCCCACTCACACCGGGCCACCAACAAAGCCGCGGACCCTCACACCCTCCCACCAGCACAGCCCCGAGACTGCTGACGGGGCAGAGGATATGGAGTCAGGCCCAGCTGCAGGGGCTATTGCTGCCTGGAGCGCTGTTTCTATTGCCCTCAACCCAGGCACACCTGGGGAGGGCTTGCCGGCAGGGTCAGGCTGCCCAGGTCAGCTAACCCTCAGCCCTCAGGGCATCACATTGCAGAAAATGGACCTCTCAAAGACAGAATATTAGCCAAGGAAAAAAGGGACGCAATGCCATGTGCAGCACCGTAGATGTGTCTAGAGGTAATCACGTGACTTGTAGTAAGTCAGAAAGTGAAAGACACATATCGTATGATATCACTTATAGGAGTTACCTAAAAATTGATACCAGGGCAGATATTTCCGCGGAGAAGGGCAATCACAGATTCATTAAACAAACTTATGGTTCACCAATGGAAAGCTGTGAGGATTCGATACATTACGATATTGGGGTTAACAGACATATACAAACACAGGTGAAATATATCATCACCAAAGACCTATGGAATACCAAGAGAAGACTACTCAACATTCTGTCATAACGTACATGGGAAAAGGATCCCAGGAAGAAGAGACATATATATATATATGTGTGTGTGTGTAAAAGAAACACATCTTGCACACGTACAACAAGCCGAACGTTGTAATCAAACTTGCTGTAATAAAAAATAAAAATAAATAAATTAAAAACACGAACAAGAAGTAGTGAGGCAAACCTGAGGGGCTTTCTCCTGGCACATTCCATTCTAAATTCCAATCCAGAAGGCGACTTCCACTGAGGCTCTGCTGCCCTAGTAACCAGATTTGGTAAGGGAGAACTGCTGCCACCTTGTGGCCGTTTCACACAATAGCAGCTTTAATCCCAGCGCTAATGGTCAGTTGATATTCACAATCATTGCAGGCCTGTAAATGACACCTGCCCTGAAAACAAATCCTGGGGTCATATATCGACCAAAAAATTCAAAAGACGTCCATATTTCCAAACGACAGTTTCAAGAGGCATATTTGACGCACATTAGTGTTCTGCTTCTTTTGCTTTCTTTCTTTCTTTGTTAAAAAAACGGGAATGGAAAAAGGCAACCCTCAGAATGGGTGAAAACGTTCGCAAACGAATCAATGGACAAAGGTTTAAGCTCCAATATATATAAACAGCACATGCAGCTTAATATTAATAAAACAAACAACCCAATACAAAAATGGGCAGAAGGTCTAAATAGGCATTTCTTCAAAGAAGACACAGAGATGGCCAAGACGCACATGGAAAGCTGCTCAACATCACTAATTATTAGAGAAATGCAAATCAAAACTACAATGAGGTATGACCTCACACCTCTTAGAATCGGCATCATCAGAAAATCTACAAACCACAAATTCTGGGGAGGGTGTGGACAAAAGGAACCCTCTTCCACTACTGGTGGGAATGTAAATTGATACAGTCACTGGGGAGAACAGTATGGAGGTTCCTTTAAAATACTAAAAAGAGAATTACCATAGGATCCAGCAATCCCACTTCTGGGCATATACCCAGAGAAAACCATAAATCCAAAAGACACATTCACCACAATGCTCATTGCAGCCCTGTTTACAATAGCCAGGTAATGGAAGGAACCTAAATGCCCACAGACAGACGAATGGATAAAGATGTGGTACATATATAAAATGGAATATTACTCAGCCATAAAAAGGAATGGAACTGGGTCATTTGTAGAGAAGTCGATGGATCTAGAGACTGTCATACAGAGTGAAGTAATTCAGAAAGAGGAAAACAAATATTGTATATTAATGCCTACATGTGGAACCTAGACAAATGGTACAGATGAACTGGTTTGCAGGGCAGAAATAGAGACACAGAGGTAGAGAACAAACGTATGGACACCAAGTGGGGGAAGCAATGGGGGGTGGTGGTGGTGGTGGGATGAGTTGGGAGATTGGGATTGACCTGTATTCATGTATATGCATAAAATAGATAACTAATAATAACCTGCTGTATAAAAAAATAAATAAAATTAAATTTCAATTTTTTTTCAATATAAAATTTAAAAATAAAACAGAAAAAAGTTCTTCCATTCACACAGATGTATTTATAGGAATGAATTATTTCCATGCTTATATCTATAAATGCATAAATGAGGAATAAAATCTAACTTGAACCCAAAAAGGGAAAGAAAATCCCTGAACCCAACAGTTATACAGAGGAAAACCCTATCAAGGCACTAGCTCCAGCGGGAAACAATTCTGAAATTGGTCAGAGGTGGGGAATCATCTCCCATACATCCAGCAGCCCTCCCCCACCATGCGAGGAGCGTCCTCCTTGCAAAACTGGGGAACCGTACCAAGGCGTCTGTGAGTAAACGTGAGCTGAGCCCCGGGCCAGCTTCTGCTGAACTGTTCCCACCCTTCCCAGGTAAAACACCTGAATATGTACAAGGGCTTGAAAGCCTAGAGGAAGGGCCGTGGAGCCACACCAGCGACAGTACACAGGCCCACTTGGTGCCTGCAGGCCAGCCAGGATGGTCCTGGCCCCGGGCGCTCTTCTGGAAGCTTTCCATTTCCCTGCCTGAGATACCCCTCCTGTCCCGGCCCCCACTCCTTTTTTTCCTTCCTCACCTCAGCCCGGAGAGAAATTCCAGCGGAAGTTATGGGTGACACATCCTCTTCTTTACAGGTGGCAGCCTGGCCACTCCTGCAGAAAGTCCAGCAGAGCCCCACTCACACCGGGCCACCAACAAAGCCGTGGACCCTCACACCCTCCCACCAGCACAGCCCCGAGACTGCTGACGGGGCAGAGGATATGGAGTCAGGCCCAGCTGCAGGGGCTATTGCTGCCTGGAGCGCTGTTTCTATTGCCCTCAACCCAGGCACACCTGGGGAGGGTTTGCCGGCAGGGTCAGGCTGCCCACGTCAGCTAACCCTCAGCCCTCAGGGCATCACATTGAAGAAAATGGACCTCTCAAAGACAGAATATTAGCCAAGGAAAAAAGGGACGCAATGCCATGTGCAGCACCGTAGATATGTCTAGAGGTAATCACGTGACTTGTAGTAAGTCAGAAAGTGAAAGACACATATCGTATGATATCACTTATAGGTGTTACCTAAAAATTGATACCAGGGCAGATATTTCCGCGGAGAAGGGCAATCACAGATTCATTAAACAAACTTATGGTTCACCAATGGAAAGCTGTGAGGATTCGATACATTACGATATTGGGGTTAACAGACATATACAAACACAGGTGAAATATATCATCACCAAAGACCTATGGAATACCAAGAGAAGACTACTCAACATTCTGTCATAACGTACATGGGAAAAGGATCCCAGGAAGAAGAGACATATATATATATATATGTGTGTGTGTAAAAGAAACACATCTTGCACACGTACAACAAGCCGAACGTTGTAATCAAACTTGCTGTAATAAAAAATAAAAATAAATAAATTAAAAACACGAACAAGAAGTAGTGAGGCAAACCTGAGGGGCTTTCTCCTGGCACATTCCATTCTAAATTCCAATCCAGAACGCGACTTCCACTGAGGCTCTGCTGCCCTAGTAACCAGATTTGGTAAGGGAGAACTGCTGCCACCTTGTGGCCGTTTCACACAATAGCAGCTTTAATCCCAGCGCTAATGGTCAGTTGATATTCACAATCATTGCAGGCCTGTAAATGACACCTGCCCTGAAAACAAATCCTGGGGTCATATATCGACCAAAAAATTCAAAAGACGTCCATATTTCCAAACGACAGTTTCAAGAGGCATATTTGACGCACATTAGTGTTCTGCTTCTTTTGCTTTCTTTCTTTCTTTGTTAAAAAAACGGGAATGGAAAAAGGCAACCCTCAGAATGGGCGAAAACGTTCGCAAACGAATCAATGGACAAAGGTTTAAGCTCCAATATATATAAACAGCACATGCAGCTTAATATTAATAAAACAAACAACCCAATACAAAAATGGGCAGAAGGTCTAAATAGGCATTTCTTCAAAGAAGACACAGAGATGGCCAAGACGCACATGGAAAGCTGCTCAACATCACTAATTATTAGAGAAATGCAAATCAAAACTACAATGAGGTATGACCTCACACCTCTTAGAATCGGCATCATCAGAAAATCTACAAACCACAAATTCTGGGGAGGGTGTGGACAAAAGGAACCCTCTTCCACTACTGGTGGGAATGTAAATTGATACAGTCACTGGGGAGAACAGTATGGAGGTTCCTTTAAAATACTAAAAAGAGAATTACCATAGGATCCAGCAATCCCACTTCTGGGCATATACCCAGAGAAAACCATAAATCCAAAAGACACATTCACCACAATGCTCATTGCAGCCCTATTTACAATAGCCAGGTAATGGAAGCAAACTAAATGCCCACAGACAGATGAATGGATAAAGATGTGGTACATATATAAAATGGAATATTACTCAGCCATAAAAAGGAATGGAACTGGGTCATTTGTAGAGAAGTCGATGGATCTAGAGACTGTCATACAGAGTGAAGTAATTCAGAAAGAGGAAAACAAATATTGTATATTAATGGCTACATGTGGAACCTAGACAAATGGTACAGATGAACTGGTTTGCAGGGCAGAAATAGAGACACAGAGGTAGAGAACAAACGTATGGACACCAAGTGGGGGAAGCAATGGGGGGGGGTGGTGGTGGGATGAGTTGGGAGATTGGGATTGACCTGTATTCATGTATATGCATAAAATAGATAACTAATAATAACCTGCTGTATAAAAAATAAATAAAATTAAATTTCAATTTTTTTCAATATAAAATTTAAAAATAAAACAGAAAAAAGTTCTTCCATTCACACAGATGTATTTATAGGAATGAATTATTTCCATGCTTATATCTATAAATGCATAAAAGAGGAATAAAATCTAACTTGAACCCAAAAAGGAAAAGAAAATCCCTGAACCCAACAGTTATACAGAGGAAAACCCTATCAAGGCACTAGCTCCAGTGGGAAACAATTCTGAAATTGGTCAGAGGTGGGGAATCATCTCCCATACATCCAGCAGCCCCCCCCCCACCATGCGAGGAGCGTCCTCCTTGCAAAGCTGGGGAACCGTACCGAGGCGTCTGTGAGTAAACGTGAGCTGAGCCCCGGGCCAGCTGCTGCTGAACTGTTCCCACCCTTCCCAGGTAAAACACCTGAATATGTACAAGGGCTTGAAAGCCTAGAGGAAGGGCCGTGGAGCCACATCAGCGACAGTACACAGGCCCACTTGGTGCCTGCAGGCCAGCCAGGATGGTCCTGGCCCCGGGCGCTCTTCTGGAAGCTTTCCATTTCCCTGCCTGAGATACCCCTGCTGTCCCGGCCCCCACTCTTTTTTTCCTTCCTCACCTCAGCCCGGAGAGAAATTCCAGCGGAAATTTTGGGTGACACATCCTCTTCTTTACAGGTGGCAGCCTGGCCACTCCTGCAGAAAGTCCAGCAGAGCCCCACTCACACCGGGCCACCAACAAAGCCGTGGACCCTCACACCCTCCCACCAGCACAGCCCCGAGACTGCTGACGGGGCAGAGGATATGGAGTCAGGCCCAGCTGCAGGGGCTATTGCTGCCTGGAGCGCTGTTTCTATTGCCCTCAACCCAGGCACACCTGGGGAGGGCTTGCCGGCAGGGTCAGGCTGCCCAGGTCAGCTAACCCTCAGCCCTCAGGGCATCACATTGCAGAAAATGGACCTCTCAAAGACAGAATATTAGCCAAGGAAAAAAGGGACGCAATGCCATGTGCAGCACCGTAGATGTGTCTAGAGGTAATCACGTGACTTGTAGTAAGTCAGAAAGTGAAAGACACATATCGTATGATATCACTTATAGGTGTTACCTAAAAATTGATACCAGGGCAGATATTTCCGCGGAGAAGGGCAATCACAGATTCATTAAACAAACTTATGGTTCACCAATGGAAAGCTGTGAGGATTCGATACATTACGATATTGGGGTTAACAGACATATACAAACACAGGTGAAATATATCATCACCAAAGACCTATGGAATACCAAGAGAAGACTACTCAACATTCTGTCATAACGTACATGGGAAAAGGATCCCAGGAAGAAGAGACATATATATATATATATATATATGTGTGTGTGTGTAAAAGAAACACATCTTGCACACGTACAACAAGCCGAACGTTGTAATCAAACTTGCTGTAATAAAAAATAAAAATAAATAAATTAAAAACACGAACAAGAAGTAGTGAGGCAAACCTGAGGGGCTTTCTCCTGGCACATTCCATTCTAAATTCCAATCCAGAACGCGACTTCCACTGAGGCTCTGCTGCCCTAGTAACCAGATTTGGTAAGGGAGAACTGCTGCCACCTTGTGGCCGTTTCACACAATAGCAGCTTTAATCCCAGCGCTAATGGTCAGTTGATATTCACAATCATTGCAGGCCTGTAAATGACACCTGCCCTGAAAACAAATCCTGGGGTCATATATCGACCAAAAAATTCAAAAGACGTCCATATTTCCAAACGACAGTTTCAAGAGGCATATTTGACGCACATTAGTGTTCTGCTTCTTTTGCTTTCTTTCTTTCTTTGTTAAAAAAACGGGAATGGAAAAAGGCAACCCTCAGAATGGGCGAAAACGTTCGCAAACGAATCAATGGACAAAGGTTTAAGCTCCAATATATATAAACAGCACATGCAGCTTAATATTAATAAAACAAACAACCCAATACAAAAATGGGCAGAAGGTCTAAATAGGCATTTCTTCAAAGAAGACACAGAGATGGCCAAGACGCACATGGAAAGCTGCTCAACATCACTAATTATTAGAGAAATGCAAATCAAAACTACAATGAGGTATGACCTCACACCTCTTAGAATCGGCATCATCAGAAAATCTACAAACCACAAATTCTGGGGAGGGTGTGGACAAAAGGAACCCTCTTCCACTACTGGTGGGAATGTAAATTGATACAGTCACTGGGGAGAACAGTATGGAGGTTCCTTTAAAATACTAAAAAGAGAATTACCATAGGATCCAGCAATCCCACTTCTGGGCATATACCCAGAGAAAACCATAAATCCAAAAGACACATTCACCACAATGCTCATTGCAGCCCTATTTACAATAGCCAGGTAATGGAAGCAACCTAAATGCCCACAGACAGACGAATGGATAAAGATGTGGTACATATATAAAATGGAATATTACTCAGCCATAAAAAGGAATGGAACTGGGTCATTTGTAGAGAAGTCGATGGATCTAGAGACTGTCATACAGAGTGAAGTAATTCAGAAAGAGGAAAACAAATATTGTATATTAATGCCTACATGTGGAACCTAGACAAATGGTACAGATGAACTGGTTTGCAGGGCAGAAATAGAGACACAGAGGTAGAGAACAAACGTATGGACAACAAGTGGGGGAAGCAATGGGGGGGTGTGGTGGTGGTGGGATGAGTTGGGAGATTGGGATTGACCTGTATTCATGTATATGCATAAAATAGATAACTAATAATAACCTGCTTTATAAAAAAAAATAAATAAAATTAAATTTCAATTTTTTTTCAATATAAAATTTAAAAATAAAACAGAAAAAATTTCTTCCATTCACACAGATGTATTTATAGGAATGAATTATTCCCATGCTTATATCTATAAATGCATAAAAGAGGAATAAAATATAACTTGAACCCAAAAAGGAAAAGAAAATCCCTGAACCCAACAGTTATACAGAGGAAAACCCTATCAAGGCACTAGCTCCAGCGGGAAACAATTCTGAAATTGGTCAGAGGTGGGGAATCATCTCCCATACATCCAGCAGCCCCCCACCACCCCACCATGCGAGGAGCGTCCTCCTTGCAAAGCTGGGGAACCGTACCGAGGCGTCTGTGAGTAAACGTGAGCTGAGCCCCGGGCCAGCTGCTGCTGAACTGTTCCCACCCTTCCCAGGTAAAACACCTGAATATGTACAAGGGCTTGAAAGCCTAGAGGAAGGGCCGTGGAGCCACACCAGCGACAGTACACAGGCCCACTTGGTGCCTGCAGGCCAGCCAGGATGGTCCTGGCCCCGGGCGCTCTTCTGGAAGCTTTCCATTTCCCTGCCTGAGATACCCCTCCTGTCCCGGCCCCCACTCCTTTTTTTCCTTCCTCACCTCAGCCCGGAGAGAAATTCCAGCGGAAGTTATGGGTGACACATCCTCTTCTTTACAGGTGGCAGCCTGGCCACTCCTGCAGAAAGTCCAGCAGAGCCCCACTCACACTGGGCCACCAACAAAGCCGTGGACCCTCACACCCTCCCACCAGCACAGCACGGGGCAGAGGATATGGAGTCAGGCCCAGCTGCAGGGGCTATTGCTGCCTGGAGCGCTGTTTCTATTGCCCTCAACCCAGGCACACCTGGGGAGGGCTTGCCGGCAGGGTCAGGCTGCCCACGTCAGCTAACCCTCAGCCCTCAGGGCATCACATTGCAGAAAATGGACCTCTCAAAGACAGAATATTAGCCAAGGAAAAAAGGGACGCAATGCCATGTGCAGCACCGTACATGTGTCTAGAGGTAATCACGTGACTTGTAGTAAGTCAGAAAGTGAAAGACACATATCGTATGATATCACTTATAGGTGTTACCTAAAAATTGATACCAGGGCAGATATTTCCGTGGAGAAGAGCAATCACAGATTCATTAAACAAACTTATGGTTCACCAATGGAAAGGTGTGAGGATTCGATACATTACGATATTGGGGTTAACAGACATATACAAACACAGGTGAAATATATCATCACCAAAGACCTATGGAATACCAAGAGAAGACTACTCAACATTCTGTCATAACGTACATGGGAAAAGGATCCCAGGAAGAAGAGACATATATATATATATATATATATATATATATGTGTGTGTGTGTGTGTGTGTGTGTGTGTGTGTGTGTGTGTGTGTGTGTGTGTAAAAGAAACACATCTTGCACACGTACAACAAGCCGAACGTTGTAATCAAACTTGCTGTAATAAAAAATAAAAATAAATAAATTAAAAACACGAACAAGAAGTAGTGAGGCAAACCTGAGGGGCTTTCTCCTGGCACATTCCATTCTAAATTCCAATCCAGAACGCGACTTCCACTGAGGCTCTGCTGCCCTAGTAACCAGATTTGGTAAGGGAGATCTGCTGCCACCTTGTGGCCGTTTCACACAATAGCAGCTTTAATCCCAGCGCTAATGGTCAGTTGATATTCACAATCATTGCAGGCCTGTAAATGACACCTGCCCTGAAAACAAATCCTGGGGTCATATATCGACCAAAAAATTCAAAAGACGTCCATATTTCCAAACGACAGTTTCAAGAAGCATATTTGACGCACATTAGTGTTCTGCTTCTTTTGCTTTCTTTCTTTCTTTGTTAAAAAACCGGGAATGGAAAAAGGCAACCCTCAGAATGGGCGAAAACGTTCGCAAACGAATCAATGGACAAAAGTTTAAGCTCCAATATATATAAACAGCACATGCAGCTTAATATTAATAAAACAAACAACCCAATACAAAAATGGGCAGAAGGTCTAAATAGGCATTTCTTCAAAGAAGACACAGAGATGGCCAAGACGCACATGGAAAGCTGCTCAACATCACAAATTATTAGAGAAATGCAAATCAAAACTACAATGAGGTATGACCTCACACCTCTTAGAATCGGCATCATCAGAAAATCTACAAACCACAAATTCTGGGGAGGGTGTGGACAAAAGGAACCCTCTTCCACTACTGGTGGGAATGTAAATTGATACAGTCACTGGGGAGAACAGTATGGAGGTTCCTTTAAAATACTAAAAAGAGAATTACCATAGGATCCAGCAATCCCACTTCTGGGCATATACCCAGAGAAAACCATAACTCCAAAAGACACATTCACCACAATGCTCATTGCAGCCCTATTTACAATAGCCAGGTAATGGAAGCAACCTAAATGCCCACAGACAGACGAATGGATAAAGATGTGGTACATATATAAAATGGAATATTACGCAGCCATAAAAAGGAATGGAACTGGGTCATTTGTAGAGAAGTCGATGGATCTAGAGACTGTCATACAGAGTGAAGTAATTCAGAAAGAGGAAAACAAATATTGTATATTAATGCCTACATGTGGAACCTAGACAAATGGTACAGATGAACTGGTTTGCAGGGCAGAAATAGAGACACAGAGGTAGAGAACAAACGTATGGACAACAAGTGGGGGAAGCAATGGGGGGGTGTGGTGGTGGTGGGATGAGTTGGGAGATTGGGATTGACCTGTATTCATGTATATGCATAAAATAGATAACTAATAATAACCTGCTGTATAAAAAAATAAATAAAATTAAATTTCAATTTTTTTTCAATATAAAATTTAAAAATAAAACAGAAAAAAGTTCTTCCATTCACACAGATGTATTTATAGGAATGAATTATTCCCATGCTTATATCTATAAATGCATAAAAGAGGAATAAAATATAACTTGAACCCAAAAAGGAAAAGAAAATCCCTGAACCCAACAGTTATACAGAGGAAAACCCTATCAAGGCACTAGCTCCAGCGGGAAACAATTCTGAAATTGGTCAGAGGTGGGGAATCATCTCCCATACATCCAGCAGCCCCCCACCCCCCCACCATGCGAGGAGCGTCCTCCTTGCAAAGCTGGGGAACCGTACCGAGGCGTCTGTGAGTAAACGTGAGCTGAGCCCCGGGCCAGCTGCTGCTGAACTGTTCCTACCCTTCCCAGGTAAAACACCTGAATATGTACAAGGGCTTGAAAGCCTAGAGGAAGGGCCGTGGAGCCACACCAGCGACAGTACACAGGCCCACTTGGTGCCTGCAGGCCAGCCAGGATGGTCCTGGCCCCGGGCGCTCTTCTGGAAGCTTTCCATTTCCCTGCCTGAGATACCCCTCCTGTCCCGGCCCCCACTCCTTTTTTTCCTTCCTCACCTCAGCCCGGAGAGAAATTCCAGCGGAAGTTATGGGTGACACATCCTCTTCTTTACAGGTGGCAGCCTGGCCACTCCTGCAGAAAGTCCAGCAGAGCCCCACTCACACTGGGCCACCAACAAAGCCGTGGACCCTCACACCCTCCCACCAGCACAGCACGGGGCAGAGGATATGGAGTCAGGCCCAGCTGCAGGGGCTATTGCTGCCTGGAGCGCTGTTTCTATTGCCCTCAACCCAGGCACACCTGGGGAGGGCTTGCCGGCAGGGTCAGGCTGCCCACGTCAGCTAACCCTCAGCCCTCAGGGCATCACATTGCAGAAAATGGACCTCTCAAAGACAGAATATTAGCCAAGGAAAAAAGGGACGCAATGCCATGTGCAGCACCGTACATGTGTCTAGAGGTAATCACGTGACTTGTAGTAAGTCAGAAAGTGAAAGACACATATCGTATGATATCACTTATAGGTGTTACCTAAAAATTGATACCAGGGCAGATATTTCCGTGGAGAAGGGCAATCACAGATTCATTAAACAAACTTATGGTTCACCAATGGAAAGGTGTGAGGATTCGATACATTACGATATTGGGGTTAACAGACATATACAAACACAGGTGAAATATATCATCACCAAAGACCTATGGAATACCAAGAGAAGACTACTCAACATTCTGTCATAACGTACATGGGAAAAGGATCCCAGGAAGAAGAGACATATATATATATATATATATATATATATATATATATATATATATATATATATATATATATATATATGTGTGTGTGTGTAAAACAAACACATCTTGCACACGTACAACAAGCCGAACGTTGTAATCAAACTTGCTGTAATAAAAAATAAAAATAAATAAATTAAAAACACGAACAAGAAGTAGTGAGGCAAACCTGAGGGGCTTTCTCCTGGCACATTCCATTCTAAACTCCAATCCAGAACGGGACTTCCACTGAGGCTCTGCTGCCCTAGTAACCAGATTTGGTAAGGGAGAACTGCTGCCACCTTGTGGCCGTTTCACACAATAGCAGCTTTAATCCCAGCGCTAATGGTCAGTTGATATTCACAATCATTGCAGGCCTGTAAATGACACCTGCCCTGAAAACAAATCCTGGGGTCATATATCGACCAAAAAATTCAAAAGACGTCCATATTTCCAAACGACAGTTTCAAGAAGCATATTTGATGCACATTAGTGTTCTGCTTCTTTTGCTTTCTTTCTTTCTTTGTTAAAAAAACGGGAATGGAAAAAGGCAACCCTCAGAATGGGCGAAAACGTTCGCAAACGAATCAATGGACAAAGGTTTAAGCTCCAATATATATAAACAGCACATGCAGCTTAATATTAATAAAACAAACAACCCAATACACAAATGGGCAGAAAGTCTAAATAGGCATTTCTTCAAAGAAGACACAGAGATGGCCAAGACGCACATGGAAAGCTGCTCAACATCACTAATTATTAGAGAAATGCAAATCAAAACTACAATGAGGTATGACCTCACACCTCTTAGAATCGGCATCATCAGAAAATCTACAAACCACAAATTCTGGGGAGGGTGTGGACAAAAGGAACCCTCTTCCACTACTGGTGGGAATGTAAATTGATACAGTCACTGGGGAGAACAGTATGGAGGTTCCTTTAAAATACTAAAAAGAGAATTACCATAGGATCCAGCAATCCCACTTCTGGGCATATACCCAGAGAAAACCATAAATCCAAAAGACACATTCACCACAATGCTCATTGCAGCCCTATTTACAATAGCCAGGTAATGGAAGCAAACTAAATGCCCACAGACAGATGAATGGATAAAGATGTGGTACATATATAAAATGGAATATTACTCAGCCATAAAAAGGAATGGAACTGGGTCATTTGTAGAGAAGTCGATGGATCTAGAGACTGTCATACAGAGTGAAGTAATTCAGAAAGAGGAAAACAAATATTGTATATTAATGCCTACATGTGGAACCTAGACAAATGGTACAGATGAACTGGTTTGCAGGGCAGAAATAGAGACACAGAGGTAGAGAACAAACGTATGGACACCAAGTGGGGGAAGCAATGGGGGGGGGTGGTGGTGGGATGAGTTGGGAGATTGGGATTGACCTGTATTCATGTATATGCATAAAATAGATAACTAATAATAACCTGCTGTATAAAAAATAAATAAAATTAAATTTCAATTTTTTTCAATATAAAATTTAAAAATAAAACAGAAAAAAGTTCTTCCATTCACACAGATGTATTTATAGGAATGAATTATTTCCATGCTTATATCTATAAATGCATAAAAGAGGAATAAAATCTAACTTGAACCCAAAAAGGAAAAGAAAATCCCTGAACCCAACAGTTATACAGAGGAAAACCCTATCAAGGCACTAGCTCCAGTGGGAAACAATTCTGAAATTGGTCAGAGGTGGGGAATCATCTCCCATGCATCCAGCAGCCCCCCCCCACCATGCGAGGAGCGTCCTCCTTGCAAAGCTGGGGAACCGTACCGAGGCGTCTGTGAGTAAACGTGAGCTGAGCCCCGGGCCAGCTGCTGCTGAACTGTTCCCACCCTTCCCAGGTAAAACACCTGAATATGTACAAGGGCTTGAAAGCCTAGAGGAAGGGCCGTGGAGCCACATCAGCGACAGTACACAGGCCCACTTGGTGCCTGCAGGCCAGCCAGGATGGTCCTGGCCCCGGGCGCTCTTCTGGAAGCTTTCCATTTCCCTGCCTGAGATACCCCTGCTGTCCCGGCCCCCACTCTTTTTTTCCTTCCTCACCTCAGCCCGGAGAGAAATTCCAGCGGAAATTTTGGGTGACACATCCTCTTCTTTACAGGTGGCAGCCTGGCCACTCCTGCAGAAAGTCCAGCAGAGCCCCACTCACACCGGGCCACCAACAAAGCCGTGGACCCTCACACCCTCCCACCAGCACAGCCCCGAGACTGCTGACGGGGCAGAGGATATGGAGTCAGGCCCAGCTGCAGGGGCTATTGCTGCCTGGAGCGCTGTTTCTATTGCCCTCAACCCAGGCACACCTGGGGAGGGCTTGCCGGCAGGGTCAGGCTGCCCACGTCACCTAACCCTCAGCCCTCAGGGCATCACATTGCAGAAAATGGACCTCTCAAAGACAGAATATTAGCCAAGGAAAAAAGGGACGCAATGCCATGTGCAGCACCGTAGATGTGTCTAGAGGTAATCACGTGACTTGTAGTAAGTCAGAAAGTGAAAGACACATATCGTATGATATCACTTATAGGTGTTACCTAAAAATTGATACCAGGGCAGATATTTCCGCGGAGAAGGGCAATCACAGATTCATTAAACAAACTTATGGTTCACCAATGGAAAGCTGTGAGGATTCGATACATTACGATATTGGGGTTAACAGACATATACAAACACAGGTGAAATATATCATCACCAAAGACCTATGGAATACCAAGAGAAGACTACTCAACATTCTGTCATAACGTACATGGGAAAAGGATCCCAGGAAGAAGAGACATATATATATATATATATATGTGTGTGTGTGTAAAAGAAACACATCTTGCACACGTACAACAAGCCGAACGTTGTAATCAAACTTGCTGTAATAAAAAATAAAAATAAATAAATTAAAAACACGAACAAGAAGTAGTGAGGCAAACCTGAGGGGCTTTCTCCTGGCACATTCCATTCTAAATTCCAATCCAGAACGCGACTTCCACTGAGGCTCTGCTGCCCTAGTAACCAGATTTGGTAAGGGAGAACTGCTGCCACCTTGTGGCCGTTTCACACAATAGCAGCTTTAATCCCAGCGCTAATGGTCAGTTGATATTCACAATCATTGCAGGCCTGTAAATGACACCTGCCCTGAAAACAAATCCTGGGGTCATATATCGACCAAAAAATTCAAAAGACGTCCATATTTCCAAACGACAGTTTCAAGAGGCATATTTGACGCACATTAGTGTTCTGCTTCTTTTGCTTTCTTTCTTTCTTTGTTAAAAAAACGGGAATGGAAAAAGGCAACCCTCAGAATGGGCGAAAACGTTCGCAAACGAATCAATGGACAAAAGTTTAAGCTCCAATATATATAAACAGCACATGCAGCTTAATATTAATAAAACAAACAACCCAATACAAAAATGGGCAGAAGGTCTAAATAGGCATTTCTTCAAAGAAGACACAGAGATGGCCAAGACGCACATGGAAAGCTGCTCAACATCACTAATTATTAGAGAAATGCAAATCAAAACTACAATGAGGTATGACCTCACACCTCTTAGAATCGGCATCATCAGAAAATCTACAAACCACAAATTCTGGGGAGGGTGTGGACAAAAGGAACCCTCTTCCACTACTGGTGGGAATGTAAATTGATACAGTCACTGGGGAGAACAGTATGGAGGTTCCTTTAAAATACTAAAAAGAGAATTACCATAGGATCCAGCAATCCCACTTCTGGGCATATACCCAGAGAAAACCATAACTCCAAAAGACACATTCACCACAATGCTCATTGCAGCCCTATTTACAATAGCCAGGTAATGGAAGCAACCTAAATGCCCACAGACAGACGAATGGATAAAGATGTGGTACATATATAAAATGGAATATTACTCAGCCATAAAAAGGAATGGAACTGGGTCATTTGTAGAGAAGTCGATGGATCTAGAGACTGTCATACAGAGTGAAGTAATTCAGAAAGAGGAAAACAAATATTGTATATTAATGCCTACATGTGGAACCTAGACAAATGGTACAGATGAACTGGTTTGCAGGGCAGAAATAGAGACACAGAGGTAGAGAACAAACGTATGGACAACAAGTGGGGGAAGCAATGGGGGGGTGTGGTGGTGGTGGGATGAGTTGGGAGATTGGGATTGACCTGTATTCATGTATATGCATAAAATAGATAACTAATAATAACCTGCTGTATAAAAAAATAAATAAAATTAAATTTCAATTTTTTTTCAATATAAAATTTAAAAATAAAACAGAAAAAAGTTCTTCCATTCACACAGATGTATTTATAGGAATGAATTATTCCCATGCTTATATCTATAAATGCATAAAAGAGGAATAAAATATAACTTGAACCCAAAAAGGAAAAGAAAATCCCTGAACCCAACAGTTATACAGAGGAAAACCCTATCAAGGCACTAGCTCCAGCGGGAAACAATTCTGAAATTGGTCGGAGGTGGGGAATCATCTCCCATACATCCAGCAGCCCCCCACCCCCCCACCATGCGAGGAGCGTCCTCCTTGCAAAGCTGGGGAACCGTACCGAGGCGTCTGTGAGTAAACGTGAGCTGAGCCCCGGGCCAGCTGCTGCTGAACTGTTCCCACCCTTCCCAGGTAAAACACCTGAATATGTACAAGGGCTTGAAAGCCTAGAGGAAGGGCCGTGGAGCCACACCAGCGACAGTACACAGGCCCACTTGGTGCCTGCAGGCCAGCCAGGATGGTCCTGGCCCCGGGCGCTCTTCTGGAAGCTTTCCATTTCCCTGCCTGAGATACCCCTCCTGTCCCGGCCCCCACTCCTTTTTTTCCTTCCTCACCTCAGCCCGGAGAGAAATTCCAGCGGAAGTTATGGGTGACACATCCTCTTCTTTACAGGTGGCAGCCTGGCCACTCCTGCAGAAAGTCCAGCAGAGCCCCACTCACACTGGGCCACCAACAAAGCCGTGGACCCTCACACCCTCCCACCAGCACAGCACGGGGCAGAGGATATGGAGTCAGGCCCAGCTGCAGGGGCTATTGCTGCCTGGAGCGCTGTTTCTATTGCCCTCAACCCAGGCACACCTGGGGAGGGCTTGCCGGCAGGGTCAGGCTGCCCAGGTCAGCTAACCCTCAGCCCTCAGGGCATCACATTGCAGAAAATGGACCTCTCAAAGACAGAATATTAGCCAAGGAAAAAAGGGACGCAATGCCATGTGCAGCACCGTACATGTGTCTAGAGGTAATCACGTGACTTGTAGTAAGTCAGAAAGTGAAAGACACATATCGTATGATATCACTTATAGGTGTTACCTAAAAATTGATACCAGGGCAGATATTTCCGTGGAGAAGGGCAATCACAGATTCATTAAACAAACTTATGGTTCACCAATGGAAAGGTGTGAGGATTCGATACATTACGATATTGGGGTTAACAGACATATACAAACACAGGTGAAATATATCATCACCAAAGACCTATGGAATACCAAGAGAAGACTACTCAACATTCTGTCATAACGTACATGGGAAAAGGATCCCAGGAAGAAGAGACATATATATATATATATATATATATATATATATATATATATATATATATATATATATATATATATGTGTGTGTGTGTGTAAAAGAAACACATCTTGCACACGTACAACAAGCCGAACGTTGTAATCAAACTTGCTGTAATAAAAAATAAAAATAAATAAATTAAAAACACGAACAAGAAGTAGTGAGGCAAACCTGAGGGGCTTTCTCCTGGCACATTCCATTCTAAACTCCAATCCAGAACGCGACTTCCACTGAGGCTCTGCTGCCCTAGTAACCAGATTTGGTAAGGGAGAACTGCTGCCACCTTGTGGCCGTTTCACACAATAGCAGCTTTAATCCCAGCGCTAATGGTCAGTTGATATTCACAATCATTGCAGGCCTGTAAATGACACCTGCCCTGAAAACAAATCCTGGGGTCATATATCGACCAAAAAATTCAAAAGACGTCCATATTTCCAAACGACAGTTTCAAGAAGCATATTTGATGCACATTAGTGTTCTGCTTCTTTTGCTTTCTTTCTTTCTTTGTTAAAAAAACGGGAATGGAAAAAGGCAACCCTCAGAATGGGCGAAAACGTTCGCAAACGAATCAATGGACAAAGGTTTAAGCTCCAATATATATAAACAGCACATGCAGCTTAATATTAATAAAACAAACAACCCAATACACAAATGGGCAGAAAGTCTAAATAGGCATTTCTTCAAAGAAGACACAGAGATGGCCAAGACGCACATGGAAAGCTGCTCAACATCACTAATTATTAGAGAAATGCAAATCAAAACTACAATGAGGTATGACCTCACACCTCTTAGAATCGGCATCATCAGAAAATCTACAAACCACAAATTCTGGGGAGGGTGTGGACAAAAGGAACCCTCTTCCACTACTGGTGGGAATGTAAATTGATACAGTCACTGGGGAGAACAGTATGGAGGTTCCTTTAAAATACTAAAAAGAGAATTACCATAGGATCCAGCAATCCCACTTCTGGGCATATACCCAGAGAAAACCATAAATCCAAAAGACACATTCACCACAATGCTCATTGCAGCCCTATTTACAATAGCCAGGTAATGGAAGCAACCTAAATGCCCACAGACAGACGAATGGATAAAGATGTGGTACATATATAAAATGGAATATTACTCAGCCATAAAAAGGAATGGAACTGGGTCATTTGTAGAGAAGTCGATGGATCTAGAGACTGTCATACAGAGTGAAGTAATTCAGAAAGAGGAAAACAAATATTGTATATTAATGCCTACATGTGGAACCTAGACAAATGGTACAGATGAACTGGTTTGCAGGGCAGAAATAGAGACACAGAGGTAGAGAACAAACGTATGGACACCAAGTGGGGGAATCAATGGGGGGGTGGTGGTTGGATGAGTTGGGAGATTGAGATTGACCTGTATTCATGTATATGCATAAAAGAGATAACTAATAATAACCTGCTGTATAAAAAAATAAATAAAATTAAATTTCAATTTTTTTCAATATAAAATTTAAAAATAAAACAGAAAAATGTTCTTCCATTCAAACAGATGTATTTATAGGAATGAATTATTTCCATGCTTATATCTATAAATACATAAAAGAGGAATAAAATCTAACTTGAACCCAAAAAGGAAATGAAAATCCCTGAACCCAACAGTTATACAGAGGAAAACCCTATCAAGGCACTAGCTCCAGCGGGAAACAATTCTGAAATTGGTCAGAGGTGGGGAATCATCTCCCATACATCCAGCAGCCCCCCCCCCACCATGCGAGGAGCGTCCTCCTTGCAATGCTGGGGAACCGTACCGAGGCGTCTGTGAGTAAACGTGAGCTGAGCCCCGGGCCAGCTGCTGCTGAACTGTTCCCACCCTTCCCAGGTAAAACACCTGAATATGTACAAGGGCTTGAAAGCCTAGAGGAAGGGCCGTGGAGCCACACCAGCGACAGTACACAGGCCCACTTGGTGCCTGCAGGCCAGCCAGGATGGTCCTGGCCCCGGGCGCTCTTCTGGAAGCTTTCCATTTCCCTGCCTGAGATACCCCTCCTGTCCCGGCCCCCACTCCTTTTTTTCCTTCCTCACCTCAGCCCGGAGAGAAATTCCAGCGGAAGTTATGGGTGACACATCCTCTTCTTTACAGGTGGCAGCCTGGCCACTCCTGCAGAAAGTCCAGCAGAGCCCCACTCACACCGGGCCACCAACAAAGCCGTGGACCCTCACACCCTCCCACCAGCACAGCCCCGAGACTGCTGACGGGGCAGAGGATATGGAGTCAGGCCCAGCTGCAGGGGCTATTGCTGCTTGGAGCACTGTTTCTATTGCCCTCAACCCAGGCACACCTGGGGAGGGCTCGCCGGCAGGGTCAGGCTGGCCATGTCAGCTAACCCTCAGCCCTCAGGGCATCACATTGCAGAAAATGGACCTCTCAAAGACAGAATATTAGCCAAGGAAAAAAGGGACGCAATGCCATGTGCAGCACCGTAGATGTGTCTAGAGGTAATCACGTGACTTGTAGTAAGTCAGAAAGTGAAAGACACATATCGTATGATATCACTTATAGGTGTTACCTAAAAATTGATACCAGGGCAGATATTTCCGCGGAGAAGGGCAATCACAGATTCATTAAACAAACTTATGGTTCACCAATGGAAAGGTGTGAGGATTCGATACATTACGATATTGGGGTTAACAGACATATACAAACACAGGTGAAATATATCATCACCAAAGACCTATGGAATACCAAGAGAAGACTACTCAACATTCTGTCATAACGTACATGGGAAAAGGATCCCAGGAAGAAGAGACTTATATATATATATATATATGTGTGTGTGTGTAAAAGAAACACATCTTGCACACGTACAACAAGCCGAACGTTGTAATCAAACTTGCTGTAATAAAAAATAAAAATAAATAAATTAAAAACACGAACAAGAAGTAGTGAGGCAAACCTGAGGGGCTTTCTCCTGGCACATTCCATTCTAAATTCCAATCCAGAACGCGACTTCCACTGAGGCTCTGCTGCCCTAGTAACCAGATTTGGTAAGGGAGAACTGCTGCCACCTTGTGGCCGTTTCACACAATAGCAGCTTTAATCCCAGCGCTAATGGTCAGTTGATATTCACAATCATTGCAGGCCTGTAAATGACACCTGCCCTGAAAACAAATCCTGGGGTCATATATCGACCAAAAAATTCAAAAGACGTCCATATTTCCAAACGACAGTTTCAAGAGGCATATTTGACGCACATTAGTGTTCTGCTTCTTTTGCTTTCTTTCTTTCTTTGTTAAAAAAACGGGAATGGAAAAAGGCAACCCTCAGAATGGGCGAAAACGTTCGCAAACGAATCAATGGACAAAGGTTTAAGCTCCAATATATATAAACAGCACATGCAGCTTAATATTAATAAAACAAACAACCCAATACAAAAATGGGCAGAAGGTCTAAATAGGCATTTCTTCAAAGATGACACAGAGATGGCCAAGACGCACATGGAAAGCTGCTCAACATCACTAATTATTAGAGAAATGCAAATCAAAACTACAATGAGGTATGACCTCACACCTCTTAGAATCGGCATCATCAGAAAATCTACAAACCACAAATTCTGGGGAGGGTGTGGACAAAAGGAACCCTCTTCCACTACTGGTGGGAATGTAAATTGATACAGTCACTGGGGAGAACAGTATGGAGGTTCCTTTAAAATACTAAAAAGAGAATTACCATAGGATCCAGCAATCCCACTTCTGGGCATATACCCAGAGAAAACCATAAATCCAAAAGACACATTCACCACAATGCTCATTGCAGCACTATTTACAATAGCCAGGTAATGGAAGCAACCTAAATGCCCACAGACAGACGAATGGATAAAGATGTGGTACATATATAAAATGGAATATTACTCAGCCATAAAAAGGAATGGAACTGGGTCATTTGTAGAGAAGTCGATGGATCTAGAGACTGTCATACAGAGTGAAGTAATTCAGAAAGAGGAAAACAAATATTGTATATTAATGCCTACATGTGGAACCTAGACAAATGGTACAGATGAACTGGTTTGCAGGGCAGAAATAGAGACACAGAGGTAGAGAACAAACGTATGGACACCAAGTGGGGGAAGCAAAGGGGTGGTGGTGGTGGGATGAGTTGGGAGATTGGGATTGACCTGTATTCATGTATATGCATAAAAGAGATAACTAATAATAACCTGCTGTATAAAAAAATAAATAAAATTAAATTTCAATTTTTTTTCAATATAAAATTTAAAAATAAAACAGAAAAAAGTTCTTCCATTCACACAGATGTATTTATAGGAATGAATTATTTCCATGCTTATATCTATAAATATATAAAAGAGGAATAAAATCTAACTTGAACCAAAAAAGGAAAAGAAAATCCCTGAACCCAACAGTTATACAGAGGAAAACCCTATCAAGGCACTAGCTCCAGCGGGAAACAATTCTGAAATTGGTCAGAGGTGGGGAATCATCTCCCATACATCCAGCAGCCCCCCCCCCACCATGCGAGGAGCGTCCTCCTTGCAAAGCTGGGGAACCGTACCGAGGCGTCTGTGAGTAAACGTGAGCTGAGCCCCGGGCCAGCTGCTGCTGAACTGTTCCCACCCTTCCCAGGTAAAACACCTGAATATGTACAAGGGCTTGAAAGCCTAGAGGAAGGGCCGTGGAGCCACACCAGCGACAGTACACAGGCCAACTTGGTGCCTGCAGGCCAGCCAGGATGGTCCTGGCCCCGGGCGCTCTTCTGGAAGCTTTCCATTTCCCTGCCTGAGATACCCCTCCTGTCCCGGCCCCCACTCCTTTTTTTCCTTCCTCACCTCAGCCCGGAGAGAAATTCCAGCGGAAGTTATGGGTGACACATCCTCTTCTTTACAGGTGGCAGCCTGGCCACTCCTGCAGAAAGTCCAGCAGAGCCCCACTCACACCGGGCCACCAACAAAGCCGTGGACCCTCACACCCTCCCACCAGCACAGCCCCGAGACTGCTGACGGGGCAGAGGATATGGAGTCAGGCCCAGCTGCAGGGGCTATTGCTGCCTGGAGCGCTGTTTCTATTGCCCTCAACCCAGGCACACCTGGGGAGGGCTTGCCGGCAGGGTCAGGCTGCCCAGGTCAGCTAACCCTCAGCCCTCAGGGCATCACATTGCAGAAAATGGACCTCTCAAAGACAGAATATTAGCCAAGGAAAAAAGGGACGCAATGCCATGTGCAGCACCGTAGATGTGTCTAGAGGTAATCACGTGACTTGTAGTAAGTCAGAAAGTGAAAGACACATATCGTATGATATCACTTATAGGTGTTACCTAAAAATTGATACCAGGGCAGATATTTCCGTGGAGAAGGGCAATCACAGATTCATTAAACAAACTTATGGTTCACCAATGGAAAGCTGTGAGGATTCGATACATTACGATATTGGGGTTAACAGACATATACAAACACAGGTGAAATATATCATCACCAAAGACCTATGGAATACCAAGAGAAGACTACTCAACATTCTGTCATAACGTACATGGGAAAAGGATCCCAGGAAGAAGAGACATATATATATATATATATATATATATATATATATATATATATGTGTGTGTGTGTGTGTGTGTGTGAAAGAAACACATCTTGCACACGTACAACAAGCCGAACGTTGTAATCAAACTTGCTGTAATAAAAAATAAAAATAAATAAATTAAAAACACGAACAAGAAGTAGTGAGGCAAACCTGAGGGGCTTTCTCCTGGCACATTCCATTCTAAATTCCAATCCAGAAGGCGACTTCCACTGAGGCTCTGCTGCCCTAGTAACCAGATTTGGTAAGGGAGAACTGCTGCCACCTTGTGGCCGTTTCACACAATAGCAGCTTTAATCCCAGCGCTAATGGTCAGTTGATATTCACAATCATTGCAGGCCTGTAAATGACACCTGCCCTGAAAACAAATCCTGGGGTCATATATCGACCAAAAAATTCAAAAGACGTCCATATTTCCAAACGACAGTTTCAAGAGGCATATTTGACGCACATTAGTGTTCTGCTTCTTTTGCTTTCTTTCTTTCTTTGTTAAAAAAACGGGAATGGAAAAAGGCAACCCTCAGAATGGGCGAAAACGTTCGCAAACGAATCAATGGACAAAGGTTTAAGCTCCAATATATATAAACAGCACATGCAGCTTAATATTAATAAAACAAACAACCCAGTACAAAAATGGGCAGAAGGTCTAAATAGGCATTTCTTCAAAGATGACACAGAGATGGCCAAGACGCACATGGAAAGCTGCTCAACATCACTAATTATTAGAGAAATGCAAATCAAAACTACAATGAGGTATGACCTCACACCTCTTAGAATCGGCATCATCAGAAAATCTACAAACCACAAATTCTGGGGAGGGTGTGGACAAAAGGAACCCTCTTCCACTACTGGTGGGAATGTAAATTGATACAGTCACTGGGGAGAACAGTATGGAGGTTCCTTTAAAATACTAAAAAGAGAATTACCATAGGATCCAGCAATCCCACTTCTGGGCATATACCCAGAGAAAACCATAAATCCAAAAGACACATTCACCACAATGCTCATTGCAGCCCTATTTACAATAGCCAGGTAATGGAAGCAACCTAAATGCCCACAGACAGACGAATGGATAAAGATGTGGTACATATATAAAATGGAATATTACTCAGCCATAAAAAGGAATGGAACTGGGTCATTTGTAGAGAAGTCGATGGATCTAGAGACTGTCATACAGAGTGAAGTAATTCAGAAAGAGGAAAACAAATATTGTATATTAATGCCTACATGTGGAACCTAGACAAATGGTACAGATGAACTGGTTTGCAGGGCAGAAATAGAGACACAGAGGTAGAGAACAAACGTATGGACACCAAGTGGAGGAAGCAATGGGGGGGGTGTGGTGGTGGTGGGATGAGTTGGGAGATTGGGATTGACCTGTATTCATGTATATGCATAAAAGAGATAACTAATAATAACCTGCCGTATAAAAAAATAAATAAAATTAAATTTCAATTTTTTTTCAATATAAAATTTAAAAATAAAACAGAAAAAAGTTCTTCCATTCACACAGATGTATTTATAGGAATGAATTATTTCCATGCTTATATCTATAAATGCATAAAAGAGGAATAAAATATAACTTGAACCCAAAAAGGAAAAGAAAATCCCTGAACCCAACAGTTATACAGAGGAAAACCCTATCAAGGCACTAGCTCCAGCGGGAAACAATTCTGAAATTGGTCAGAGGTGGGGAATCATCTCCCATACATCCAGCAGCCCCCACCCCCACCATGCGAGGAGCGTCCTCCTTGCAAAGCTGGTGAACTGTACCGAGGCATCTGTGAGTAAACGTGAGCTGAGCCCCGGGCCAGCTGCTGCTGAACTGTTCCCACCCTTCCCAGGTAAAACACCTGAATATGTACAAGGGCTTGAAAGCCTAGAGGAAGGGCCGTGGAGCCACACCAGCGACAGTACACAGGCCCACTTGGTGCCTGCAGGCCAGCCAGGATGGTCCTGGCCCCGGGCGCTCTTCTGGAAGCTTTCCATTTCCCTGCCTGAGATACCCCTCCTGTCCCGGCCCCCACTCCTTTTTTTCCTTCCTCACCTCAGCCCGGAGAGAAATTCCAGCGGAAGTTATGGGTGACACATCCTCTTCTTTACAGGTGGCAGCCTGGCCACTCCTGCAGAAAGTCCAGCAGAGCCCCACTCACACCGGGCCACCAACAAAGCCGTGGACCCTCACACCCTCCCACCAGCACAGCCCCGAGACTGCTGACGGGGCAGAGGATATGGAGTCAGGCCCAGCTGCAGGGGCTATTGCTGCCTGGAGCGCTGTTTCTATTGCCCTCAACCCAGGCACACCTGGGGAGGGATTGCCGGCAGGGTCAGGCTGCCCAGGTCAGCTAACCCTCAGCCCTCAGGGCATCACATTGCAGAAAATGGACCTCTCAAAGACAGAATATTAGCCAAGGAAAAAAGGGACGCAATGCCATGTGCAGCACCGTAGATGTGTCTAGAGGTAATCACGTGACTTGTAGTAAGTCAGAAAGTGAAAGACACATATCGTATGATATCACTTATAGGTGTTACCTAAAAATTGATACCAGGGCAGATATTTCCGCGGAGAAGGGCAATCACAGATTCATTAAACAAACTTATGGTTCACCAATGGAAAGCTGTGAGGATTCGATACATTACGATATTGGGGTTAACAGACATATACAAACACAGGTGAAATATATCATCACCAAAGACCTATGGAATACCAAGAGAAGACTACTCAACATTCTGTCATAACGTACATGGGAAAAGGATACCAGGAAGAAGAGACATATATATATATATATATATATATATATATATATATATATATATATATATATATATATATATAAATATATATATATATATATATATGTGTGTGTGTGTGTAAAAGAAACACATCTTGCACACGTATAACAAGCCGAACGTTGTAATCAAACTTGCTGTAATAAAAAATAAAAATAAATAAATTAAAAACACGAACAAGAAGTAGTGAGGCAAACCTGAGGGGCTTTCTCCTGGCACATTCCATTCTAAATTCCAATCCAGAACGCGACTTCCACTGAGGCTCTGCTGCCCTAGTAACCAGATTTGGTAAGGGAGAACTGCTGCCACCTTGTGGCCGTTTCACACAATAGCAGCTTTAATCCCAGCGCTAATGGTCAGTTGATATTCACAATCATTGCAGGCCTGTAAATGACACCTGCCCTGAAAACAAATCCTGGGGTCATATATCGACCAAAAAATTCAAAAGACGTCCATATTTCCAAACGACAGTTTCAAGAGGCATATTTGACGCACATTAGTGTTCTGCTTCTTTTGCTTTCTTTCTTTCTTTGTTAAAAAAACGGGAATGGAAAAAGGCAACCCTCAGAATGGGTGAAAACGTTCGCAAACAAATCAATGGACAAAGGTTTAAGCTCCAATATATATAAACAGCACATGCAGCTTAATATTAATAAAACAAACAACCCAATACAAAAATGGGCAGAAGGTCTAAATAGGCATTTCTTCAAAGATGACACAGAGATGGCCAAGACGCACATGGAAAGCTGCTCAACATCACTAATTATTAGAGAAATGCAAATCAAAACTACTATGAGGTATGACCTCACACCTCTTAGAATCGGCCTCATCGGAAAATCTACAAACCACAAATTCTGGGGAGGGTGTGGACAAAAGGAACCCTCTTCCACTACTGGTGGGAATGTAAATTGATACAGTCACTGGGGAGAACAGTATGGAGGTTCCTTTAAAATACTAAAAAGAGAATTACCATAGGATCCAGCAATCCCACTTCTGGGCATATACCCAGAGAAAACCATAAATCAAAAAGACACATTCACCACAATGCTCATTGCAGCCCTATTTACAATAGCCAGGTAATGGAAGCAACCTAAATGCCCACAGACAGACGAATGGATAAAGATGTGGTACATATATAAAATGGAATATTACTCAGCCATAAAAAGGAATGGAACTGGGTCATTTGTAGAGAAGTCGATGGATCTAGAGACTGTCATACAGAGTGAAGTAATTCAGAAAGAGGAAAACAAATATTGTATATTAATGCCTACATGTGGAACCTAGACAAATGGTACAGATGAACTGGTTTGCAGGGCAGAAATAGAGACACAGAGGTAGAGAACAAACGTATGGACACCAAGTGGGGGAAGCAAAGGGGTGGTGGTGGTGGGATGAGTTGGGAGATTGGGATTGACCTGTATTCATGTATATGCATAAAAGAGATAACTAATAATAACCTGCTGTATAAAAAAATAAATAAAATTAAATTTCAATTTTTTTCAATATAAAATTTAAAAATAAAACAGAAAAAAGTTCTTCCATTCACACAGATGTATTTATAGGAATGAATTATTTCCATGCTTATATCTATAAATATATAAAAGAGGAATAAAATCTAACTTGAACCAAAAAAGGAAAAGAAAATCCCTGAACCCAACAGTTATACAGAGGAAAACCCTATCAAGGCACTAGCTCCAGCGGGAAACAATTCTGAAATTGGTCAGAGGTGGGGAATCATCTCCCATACATCCAGCAGCCCCCCCCCCACCATGCGAGGAGCGTCCTCCTTGCAAAGCTGGGGAACCGTACCGAGGCGTCTGTGAGTAAACGTGAGCTGAGCCCCGGGCCAGCTGCTGCTGAACTGTTCCCACCCTTCCCAGGTAAAACACCTGAATATGTACAAGGGCTTGAAAGCCTAGAGGAAGGGCCGTGGAGCCACACCAGCGACAGTACACAGGCCCACTTGGTGCCTGCAGGCCAGCCAGGATGGTCCTGGCCCCGGGCGCTCTTCTGGAAGCTTTCCATTTCCCTGCCTGAGATACCCCTCCTGTCCCGGCCCCCACTCCTTTTTTTCCTTCCTCACCTCAGCCCGGAGAGAAATTCCAGCGGAAGTTATGGGTGACACATCCTCTTCTTTACAGGTGGCAGCCTGGCCACTCCTGCAGAAAGTCCAGCAGAGCCCCACTCACACCGGGCCACCAACAAAGCCGTGGACCCTCACACCCTCCCACCAGCACAGCCCCGAGACTGCTGACGGGGCAGAGGATATGGAGTCAGGCCCAGCTGCAGGGGCTATTGCTGCCTGGAGCGCTGTTTCTATTGCCCTCAACCCAGGCACACCTGGGGAGGGCTTGCCGGCAGGGTCAGGCTGCCCAGGTCAGCTAACCCTCAGCCCTCAGGGCATCACATTGCAGAAAATGGACCTCTCAAAGACAGAATATTAGCCAAGGAAAAAAGGGACGCAATGCCATGTGCAGCACCGTAGATGTGTCTAGAGGTAATCACGTGACTTGTAGTAAGTCAGAAAGTGAAAGACACATATCGTATGATATCACTTATAGGTGTTACCTAAAAATTGATACCAGGGCAGATATTTCCGCGGAGAAGGGCAATCACAGATTCATTAAACAAACTTATGGTTCACCAATGGAAAGCTGTGAGGATTCGATACATTACGATATTGGGGTTAACAGACATATACAAACACAGGTGAAATATATCATCACCAAAGACCTATGGAATACCAAGAGAAGACTACTCAACATTCTGTCATAACGTACATGGGAAAAGGATCCCAGGAAGAAGAGACATATATATATATATATATATATATATATATATATATATATATATATAAAAATATATATATATATATATATATGTGTGTGTGTGTGTAAAAGAAACACATCTTGCACACGTACAACAAGCCGAACGTTGTAATCAAACTTGCTGTAATAAAAAATAAAAATAAATAAATTAAAAACACGAACAAGAAGTAGTGAGGCAAACCTGAGGGGCTTTCTCCTGGCACATTCCATTCTAAATTCCAATCCAGAACGCAACTTCCACTGAGGCTCTGCTGCCCTAGTAACCAGATTTGGTAAGGGAGAACTGCTGCCACCTTGTGGCCGTTTCACACAATAGCAGCTTTAATCCCAGCGCTAATGGTCAGTTGATATTCACAATCATTGCAGGCCTGTAAATGACACCTGCCCTGAAAACAAATCCTGGGGTCATATATCGACCAAAAAATTCAAAAGACGTCCATATTTCCAAACGACAGTTTCAAGAGGCATATTTGACGCACATTAGTGTTCTGCTTCTTTTGCTTTCTTTCTTTCTTTGTTAAAAAAACGGGAATGGAAAAAGGCAACCCTCAGAATGGGTGAAAACGTTCGCAAACGAATCAATGGACAAAGGTTTAAGCTCCAATATATATAAACAGCACATGCAGCTTAATATTAATAAAACAAACAACCCAATACAAAAATGGGCAGAAGGTCTAAATAGGCATTTCTTCAAAGATGACACAGAGATGGCCAAGACGCACATGGAAAGCTGCTCCACATCACTAATTATTAGAGAAATGCAAATCAAAACTACAATGAGGTATGACCTCACACCTCTTAGAATCGGCCTCATCAGAAAATCTACAAACCACAAATTCTGGGGAGGGTGTGGACAAAAGGAACCCTCTTCCACTACTGGTGGGAATGTAAATTGATACAGTCACTGGGGAGAACAGTATGGAGGTTCCTTTAAAATACTAAAAAGAGAATTACCACAGGATCCAGCAATCCCACTTCTGGGCATATACCCAGAGAAAACCATAAATCCAAAAGACACATTCACCACAATGCTCATTGCAGCCCTATTTACAATAGCCAGGTAATGGAAGCAACCTAAATGCCCACAGACAGACGAATGGATAAAGATGTGGTACATATATAAAATGGAATATTACTCAGCCATAAAAAGGAATGGAACTGGGTCATTTGTAGAGAAGTCGATGGATCTAGAGACTGTCATACAGAGTGAAGTAATTCAGAAAGAGGAAAACAAATATTGTATATTAATGCCTACATGTGGAACCTAGACAAATGGTACAGATGAACTGGTTTGCAGGGCAGAAATAGAGACACAGAGGTAGAGAACAAACGTATGGACACCAAGTGGGGGAAGCAAAGGGGTGGTGGTGGTGGGATGAGTTGGGAGATTGGGATTGACCTGTATTCATGTATATGCATAAAAGAGATAACTAATAATAACCTGCTGTATAAAAAAATAAATAAAATTAAATTTCAATTTTTTTTCAATATAAAATTTAAAAATAAAACAGAAAAAAGTTCTTCCATTCACACAGATGTATTTATAGGAATGAATTATTTCCATGCTTATATCTATAAATATATAAAAGAGGAATAAAATCTAACTTGAACCAAAAAAGGAAAAGAAAATCCCTGAACCCAACAGTTATACAGAGGAAAACCCTATCAAGGCACTAGCTCCAGCGGGAAACAATTCTGAAATTGGTCAGAGGTGGGGAATCATCTCCCATACATCCAGCAGCCCCCCCCCCACCATGCGAGGAGCGTCCTCCTTGCAAAGCTGGGGAACCGTACCGAGGCGTCTGTGAGTAAACGTGAGCTGAGCCCCGGGCCAGCTGCTGCTGAACTGTTCCCACCCTTCCCAGGTAAAACACCTGAATATGTACAAGGGCTTGAAAGCCTAGAGGAAGGGCCGTGGAGCCACACCAGCGACAGTACACAGGCCCACTTGGTGCCTGCAGGCCAGCCAGGATGGTCCTGGCCCCGGGCGCTCTTCTGGAAGCTTTCCATTTCCCTGCCTGAGATACCCCTCCTGTCCCGGCCCCCACTCCTTTTTTTCCTTCCTCACCTCAGCCCGGAGAGAAATTCCAGCGGAAGTTATGGGTGACACATCCTCTTCTTTACAGGTGGCAGCCTGGCCACTCCTGCAGAAAGTCCAGCAGAGCCCCACTCACACCGGGCCACCAACAAAGCCGTGGACCCTCCCACCCTCCCACCAGCACAGCCCCGAGACTGCTGACGGGGCAGAGGATATGGAGTCAGGCCCAGCTGCAGGGGCTATTGCTGCCTGGAGCGCTGTTTCTATTGCCCTCAACCCAGGCACACCTGGGGAGGGCTTGCCGGCAGGGTCAGGCTGCCCAGGTCAGCTAACCCTCAGCCCTCAGGGCATCACATTGCAGAAAATGGACCTCTCAAAGACAGAATATTAGCCAAGGAAAAAAGGGAAGCAATGCCATGTGCAGCACCGTAGATGTGTCTAGAGGTAATCACGTGACTTGTAGTAAGTCAGAAAGTGAAAGACACATATCGTATGATATCACTTATAGGTGTTACCTAAAAATTGATACCAGGGCAGATATTTCCGCGGAGAAGGGCAATCACAGATTCATTAAACAAACTTATGGTTCACCAATGGAAAGCTGTGAGGATTCGATACATTACGATATTGGGGTTAACAGACATATACAAACACAGGTGAAATATATCATCACCAAAGACCTATGGAATACCAAGAGAAGACTACTCAACATTCTGTCATAACGTACATGGGAAAAGGATCCCAGGAAGAAGAGACATATATATATATATATATATATATATGTGTGTGTGTGTGTGTGTGTGTGTGTGTGTGTGTGTGTGTGTGTGTGTGTGTAAAAGAAACACATCTTGCACACGTACAACAAGCCGAACGTTGTAATCAAACTTGCTGTAATAAAAAATAAAAATAAATAAATTAAAAACACGAACAAGAAGTAGTGAGGCAAACCTGAGGGGCTTTCTCCTGGCACATTCCATTCTAAATTCCAATCCAGAACGCGACTTCCACTGAGGCTCTGCTGCCCTAGTAACCAGATTTGGTAAGGGAGAACTGCTGCCACCTTGTGGCCGTTTCACACAATAGCAGCTTTAATCCCAGCGCTAATGGTCAGTTGATATTCACAATCATTGCAGGCCTGTAAATGACACCTGCCCTGAAAACAAATCCTGGGGTCATATATCGACCAAAAAATTCAAAAGACGTCCATATTTCCAAACGACAGTTTCAAGAGGCATATTTGACGCACATTAGTGTTCTGCTTCTTTTGCTTTCTTTCTTTCTTTGTTAAAAAAACGGGAATGGAAAAAGGCAACCCTCAGAATGGGCGAAAACGTTCGCAAACGAATCAATGGACAAAGGTTTAAGCTCCAATATATATAAACAGCACATGCAGCTTAATATTAATAAAACAAACAACCCAATACAAAAATGGGCAGAAGGTCTAAATAGGCATTTCTTCAAAGATGACACAGAGATGGCCAAGACGCACATGGAAAGCTGCTCAACATCACTAATTATTAGAGAAATGCAAATCAAAACTACAATGAGGTATGACCTCACACCTCTTAGAATCGGCATCATCAGAAAATCTACAAACCACAAATTCTGGGGAGGGTGTGGACAAAAGGAACCCTCTTCCACTACTGGTGGGAATGTAAATTGATACAGTCACTGGGGAGAACAGTATGGAGGTTCCTTTAAAATACTAAAAAGAGAATTACCATAGGATCCAGCAATCCCACTTCTGGGCATATACCCAGAGAAAACCATAAATCAAAAAGACACATTCACCACAATGCTCATTGCAGCCCTATTTACAATAGCCAGGTAATGGAAGCAACCTAAATGCCCACAGACAGACGAATGGATAAAGATGTGGTACATATATAAAATGGAATATTACTCAGCCATAAAAAGGAATGGAACTGGGTCATTTGTAGAGAAGTCGATGCATCTAGAGACTGTCATACAGAGTGAAGTAATTCAGAAAGAGGAAAACAAATATTGTATATTAATGCCTACATGTGGAACCTAGACAAATGGTACAGATGAACTGGTTTGCAGGGCAGAAATAGAGACACAGAGGTAGAGAACAAACGTATGGACACCAAGTGGGGGAAGCAATGGGGGGGGTGTGGTGGTGGTGGGATGAGTTGGGAGATTGGGATTGACCTGTATTCATGTATATGCATAAAATAGATAACTAATAATAACCTGCCGTATAAAAAAATAAATAAAATTAAATTTCAATTTTTTTCAATATAAAATTTAAAAATAAAACAGAAAAAAGTTCTTCCATTCACACTGATGTATTTATAGGAATGAATTATTTCCATGCTTATATCTATAAATGCATAAAAGAGGAATAAAATATAACTTGAACCCAAAAAGGAAAAGAAAATCCCTGAACCCAACAGTTATACAGAGGAAAACCCTATCAAGGCACTAGCTCCAGCGGGAAACAATTCTGAAATTGGTCAGAGGTGGGGAATCATCTCCCATACATCTAGCAGCCCCCCCCCCCACCATGCGAGGAGCGTCCTCCTTGCAAAGCTGGGGAACCGTACCGAGGCGTCTGTGAGTAAACGTGAGCTGAGCCCCGGGCCAGCTGCTGCTGAACTGTTCCCACCCTTCCCAGGTAAAACACCTGAATATGTACAAGGGCTTGAAAGCCTAGAGGAAGGGCCGTGGAGCCACACCAGCGACAGTACACAGGCCCACTTGGTGCCTGCAGGCCAGCCAGGATGGTCCTGGCCCCGGGCGCTCTTCTGGAAGCTTTCCATTTCCCTGCCTGAGATACCCCTCCTGTCCCGGCCCCCACTCCTTTTTCTCCTTCCTCACCTCAGCCCGGAGAGAAATTCCAGCGGAAGTTATGGGTGACACATCCTCTTCTTTACAGGTGGCAGCCTGGCCACTGCTGCAGAAAGTCCAGCAGAGCCCCACTCACACCGGGCCTCCAACAAAGCCGTGGACCCTCACACCCTCCCACCAGCACAGCCCCGAGACTGCTGACGGGGCAGGGGATATGGAGTCAGGCCCAGCTGCAGGGGCTATTGCTGCCTGGAGCGCTGTTTCTATTGCCCTCAACCCAGGCACACCTGGGGAGGGCTTGCCGGCAGGGTCAGGCTGCCCAGGTCAGCTAACCCTCAGCCCTCAGGGCATCACATTGCAGAAAATGGACCTCTCAAAGACAGAATATTAGCCAAGGAAAAAAGGGACGCAATGCCATGTGCAGCACCGTAGATGTGTCTAGAGGTAATCACGTGACTTGTAGTAAGTCAGAAAGTGAAAGACACATATCGTATGATATCACTTATAGGTGTTACCTAAAAATTGATACCAGGGCAGATATTTCCGCGGAGAAGGGCAATCACAGATTCATTAAACAAACTTATGGTTCACCAATGGAAAGCTGTGAGGATTCGATACATTACGATATTGGGGTTAACAGACATATGCAAACACAGGTGAAATATATCATCACCAAAGACCTATGGAATACCAAGAGAAGACTACTCAACATTCTGTCATAACGTACATGGGAAAAGGATCCCAGGAAGAAGAGACATATATATATATATATATATATATATATATATATATATATATATATATAAAATATATATATATATATATATGTGTGTGTGTGTGTGTAAAAGAAACACATCTTGCACACGTACAACAAGCCGAACGTTGTAATCAAACTTGCTGTAATAAAAAATAAAAATAAATAAATTAAAAACACGAACAAGAAGTAGTGAGGCAAACCTGAGGGGCTTTCTCCTGGCACATTCCATTCTAAATTCCAATCCAGAACGCGACTTCCACTGAGGCTCTGCTGCCCTAGTAACCAGATTTGGTAAGGGAGAACTGCTGCCACCTTGTGGCCGTTTCACACAATAGCAGCTTTAATCCCAGCGCTAATGGTCAGTTGATATTCACAATCATTGCAGGCCTGTAAATGACACCTGCCCTGAAAACAAATCCTGGGGTCATATATCGACCAAAAAATTCAAAAGACGTCCATATTTCCAAACGACAGTTTCAAGAGGCATATTTGACGCACATTAGTGTTCTGCTTCTTTTGCTTTCTTTCTTTCTTTGTTAAAAAAACGGGAATGGAAAAAGGCAACCCTCAGAATGGGTGAAAACGTTCGCAAACGAATCAATGGACAAAGGTTTAAGCTCCAATATATATAAACAGCACATGCAGCTTAATATTAATAAAACAAACAACCCAATACAAAAATGGGCAGAAGGTCTAAATAGGCATTTCTTCAAAGATGACACAGAGATGGCCAAGACGCACATGGAAAGCTGCTCAACATCACTAATTATTAGAGAAATGCAAATCAAAACTACAATGAGGTATGACCTCACACCTCTTAGAATCGGCCTCATCGGAAAATCTACAAACCACAAATTCTGGGGAGGGTGTGGACAAAAGGAACCCTCTTCCACTACTGGTGGGAATGTAAATTGATACAGTCACTGGGGAGAACAGTATGGAGGTTCCTTTAAAATACTAAAAAGAGAATTACCACAGGATCCAGCAATCCCACTTCTGGGCATATACCCAGAGAAAACCATAAATCAAAAAGACACATTCACCACAATGCTCATTGCAGCCCTATTTACAATAGCCAGGTAATGGAAGCAACCTAAATGCCCACAGACAGACGAATGGATAAAGATGTGGTACATATATAAAATGGAATATTACTCAGCCATAAAAAGGAATGGAACTGGGTCATTTGTAGAGAAGTCGATGGATCTAGAGACTGTCATACAGAGTGAAGTAATTCAGAAAGAGGAAAACAAATATTGTATATTAATGCCTACATGTGGAACCTAGACAAATGGTACAGATGAACTGGTTTGCAGGGCAGAAATAGAGACACAGAGGTAGAGAACAAACGTATGGACACCAAGTGGGGGAAGCAAAGGGGTGGTGGTGGTGGGATGAGTTGGGAGATTGGGATTGACCTGTATTCATGTATATGCATAAAAGAGATAACTAATAATAACCTGCTCTATAAAAAAAATAAATAAAATTAAATTTCAATTTTTTTCAATATAAAATTTAAAAATAAAACAGAAAAATGTTCTTCCATTCAAACAGATGTATTTATAGGAATGAATTATTTCCATGCTTATATCTATAAATACATAAAAGAGGAATAAAATCTAACTTGAACCCAAAAAGGAAAAGAAAATCCCTGAACCCAACAGTTATACAGAGGAAAACCCTATCAAGGCACTAGCTCCAGTGGGAAACAACTCTGAAATTGGTCAGAGGTGGGGAATCATCTCCCATACATCCAGCAGCCCCCCCCCACCATGCGAGGAGCGTCCTCCTTGCAAATCTGGGGAACCGTACCGAGGCGTCTGTGAGTAAACGTGAGCTGAGCCCCGGGCCAGCTGCTGCTGAACTGTTCCCACCCTTCCCAGGTAAAACACCTGAATATGTACAAGGGCTTGAAAGCCTAGAGGAAGGGCCGTGGAGCCACACCAGCGACAGTACACAGGCCCACTTGGTGCCTGCAGGCCAGCCAGGATGGTCCTGGCCCCGGGCGCTCTTCTGGAAGCTTTCCATTTCCCTGCCTGAGATACCCCTCCTGTCCCGGCCCCCACTCCTTTTTTTCCTTCCTCACCTCAGCCCGGAGAGAAATTCCAGCGGAAGTTATGGGTGACACATCCTCTTCTTTACAGGTGGCAGCCTGGCCACTCCTGCAGAAAGTCCAGCAGAGCCCCACTCACACCGGGCCACCAACAAAGCCGTGGACCCTCACACCCTCCCACCAGCACAGCCCCGAGACTGCTGACGGGGCAGAGGATATGGAGTCAGGCCCAGCTGCAGGGGCTATTGCTGCCTGGAGCACTGTTTCTATTGCCCTCAACCCAGGCACACCTGGGGAGGGCTTGCCGGCAGGGTCAGGCTGCCCACGTCAGCTAACCCTCAGCCCTCAGGGCATCACATTGCAGAAAATGGACCTCTGAAAGACAGAATATTAGCCAAGGAAAAAAGGGACGCAATGCCATGTGCAGCACCGTAGATGTGTCTAGAGGTAATCACGTGACTTGTAGTAAGTCAGAAAGTAAAAGACACATATCGTATGATATCACTTATAGGTGTTACCTAAAAATTGATACCAGGGTAGATATTTCCGCGGAGAAGGGCAATCACAGATTCATTAAACAAACTTATGGTTCACCAATGGAAAGCTGTGAGGATTCGATACATTACGATATTGGGGTTAACAGACATATACAAACACAGGTGAAATATATCATCACCAAAGACCTATGGAATACGAAGAGAAGACTACTCAACATTCTGTCATAACGTACATGGGAAAAGGATCCCAGGAAGAAGAGACATATATATATATATATGTGTGTGTGTGTAAAAGAAACACATCTTGCACACGTACAACAAGCCGAACGTTGTAATCAAACTTGCTGTAATAAAAAATAAAAATAAATAAATTAAAAAGACGAACAAGAAGTAGTGAGGCAAACCTGAGGGGCTTTCTCCTGGCACATTCCATTCTAAATTCCAATCCAGAACGCGACTTCCACTGAGGCTCTGCTGCCCTAGTAACCAGATTTGGTAAGGGAGAACTGCTGCCACCTTGTGGCCGTTTCACACAATAGCAGCTTTAATCCCAGCGCTAATGGTCAGTTGATATTCACAATCATTGCAGGCCTGTAAATGACACCTGCCCTGAAAACAAATCCTGGGGTCATATATCGACCAAAAAATTCAAAAGACGTCCATATTTCCAAACGACAGTTTCAAGAGGCATATTTGACGCACATTAGTGTTCTGCTTCTTTTGCTTTCTTTCTTTCTTTGTTAAAAAAACGGGAATGGAAAAAGGCAACCCTCAGAAGGGGCGAAAACGTTCGCAAATGAATCAATGGACAAAGGTTTAAGCTCCAATATATATAAACAGCACATGCAGCTTAATATTAATAAAACAAACAACCCAATACAAAAATGGGCAGAAGGTCTAAATAGGCATTTCTTCAAAGAAGACACAGAGATGGCCAAGACGCACATGGAAAGCTGCTCAACATCACTAATTATTAGAGAAATGCAAATCAAAACTACAATGAGGTATGACCTCACACCTCTTAGAATCGGCATCATCAGAAAATCTACAAACCACAAATTCTGGGGAGGGTGTGGACAAAAGGAACCCTCTTCCACTACTGGTGGGAATGTAAATTGATACAGTCACTGGGGAGAACAGTATGGAGGTTCCTTTAAAATACTAAAAAGAGAATTACCATAGGATCCAGCAATCCCACTTCTGGGCATATACCCAGAGAAAACCATAAATCAAAAAGACACATTCACCACAATGCTCATTGCAGCCCTATTTACAATAGCCAGGTAATGGAAGCAACATAAATGCCCACAGACAGACGAATGGATAAAGATGTGGTACATATATAAAATGGAATATTACTCAGCCATAAAAAGGAATGGAACTGGGTCATTTGTAGAGAAGTCGATGGATCTAGAGACTGTCATACAGAGTGAAGTAATTCAGAAAGAGGAAAACAAATATTGTATATTAATGCCTACATGTGGAACCTAGACAAATGGTACAGATGAACTGGTTTGCAGGGCAGAAATAGAGACACAGAGGTAGAGAACAAACGTATGGACACCAAGTGGGGGAAGCAAAGGGGTGGTGGTGGTGGGATGAGTTGGGAGATTGGGATTGACCTGTATTCATGTATATGCATAAAAGAGATAACTAATAATAACCTGCTGTATAAAAAAAATAAATAAAATTAAATTTCAATTTTTTTCAATATAAAATTTAAAAATAAAACAGAAAAATGTTCTTCCATTCAAACAGATGTATTTATAGGAATGAATTATTTCCATGCTTATATCTATAAATACATAAAAGAGGAATAAAATCTAACTTGAACCCAAAAAGGAAAAGAAAATCCCTGAACCCAACAGTTATACAGAGGAAAACCCTATCAAGGCACTAGCTCCAGCGGGAAACAATTCTGAAATTGGTCAGAGGTGGGGAATCATCTCCCATACATCCAGCAGCCCCCCCCCACCATGCGAGGAGCGTCCTCCTTGCAAAGCTGGGGAACCGTACCGAGGCGTCTGTGAGTAAACGTGAGCTGAGCCCCGGGCCAGCTGCTGCTGAACTGTTCCCACCCTTCCCAGGTAAAACACCTGAATATGTACAAGGGCTTGAAAGCCTAGAGGAAGGGCCGTGGAGCCACACCAGCGACAGTACACAGGCCCACTTGGTGCCTGCAGGCCAGCCAGGATGGTCCTGGCCCCGGGCGCTCTTCTGGAAGCTTTCCATTTCCCTGCCTGAGATACCCCTCCTGTCCCGGCCCCCACTCCTTTTTTTCCTTCCTCACCTCAGCCCGGAGAGAAATTCCAGCGGAAGTTATGGGTGACACATCCTCTTCTTTACAGGTGGCAGCCTGGCCACTCCTGCAGAAAGTCCAGCAGAGCCCCACTCACACCGGGCCACCAACAAAGCCGTGGACCCTCACACCCTCCCACCAGCACAGCCCCGAGACTGCTGACGGGGCAGAGGATATGGAGTCAGGCCCAGCTGCAGGGGCTATTGCTGCCTGGAGCGCTGTTTCTATTGCCCTCAACCCAGGCACACCTGGGGAGGGCTTGCCGGCAGGGTCAGGCTGCCCACGTCAGCTAACCCTCAGCCCTCAGGGCATCACATTGCAGAAAATGGACCTCTCAAAGACAGAATATTAGCCAAGGAAAAAAGGGACGCAATGCCATGTGCAGCACCGTAGATGTGTCTAGAGGTAATCACGTGACTTGTAGTAAGTCAGAAAGTGAAAGACACATATCGTATGATATCACTTATAGGTGTTACCTAAAAATTGATACCAGGGCAGATATTTCCGCGGAGAAGGGCAATCACAGATTCATTAAACAAACTTATGGTTCACCAATGGAAAGCTGTGAGGATTCGATACATTACGATATTGGGGTTAACAGACATATACAAACACAGGTGAAATATATCATCACCAAAGACCTATGGAATACCAAGAGAAGACTACTCAACATTCTGTCATAACGTACATGGGAAAAGGATCCCAGGAAGAAGAGACATATATATATATATATATATATATATATATATATATATATATATATATATATATATGTGTGTGTGTGTGTGTGTGTGTGTGTGTGTGTGTAAAAGAAACACATCTTGCACACGTACAACAAGCCGAACGTTGTAATCAAACTTGCTGTAATAAAAAATAAAAATAAATAAATTAAAAAGACGAACAAGAAGTAGTGAGGCAAACCTGAGGGGCTTTCTCCTGGCACATTCCATTCTAAATTCCAATCCAGAACGCGACTTCCACTGAGGCTCTGCTGCCCTAGTAACCAGATTTGGTAAGGGAGAACTGCTGCCACCTTGTGGCCGTTTCACACAATAGCAGCTTTAATCCCAGCGCTAATGGTCAGTTGATATTCACAATCATTGCAGGCCTGTAAATGACACCTGCCCTGAAAACAAATCCTGGGGTCATATATCGACCAAAAAATTCAAAAGACGTCCATATTTCCAAACGACAGTTTCAAGAGGCATATTTGACGCACATTAGTGTTCTGCTTCTTTTGCTTTCTTTCTTTCTTTGTTAAAAAAACGGGAATGGAAAAAGGCAACCCTCAGAATGGGCAAAAACGTTCGCAAACGAATCAATGGACAAAGGTTTAAGCTCCAATATATATAAACAGCACATGCAGCTTAATATTAATAAAACAAACAACCCAATACAAAAATGGGCAGAAGGTCTAAATAGGCATTTCTTCAAAGATGACACAGAGATGGCCAAGACGCACATGGAAAGCTGCTCAACATCACTAATTATTAGAGAAATGCAAATCAAAACTACAATGAGGTATGACCTCACACCTCTTAGAATCGGCCTCATCAGAAAATCTACAAACCACAAATTCTGGGGAGGGTGTGGACAAAAGGAACCCTCTTCCACTACTGGTGGGAATGTAAATTGATACAGTCACTGGGGAGAACAGTATGGAGGTTCCTTTAAAATACTAAAAAGAGAATTACCACAGGATCCAGCAATCCCACTTCTGGGCATATACCCAGAGAAAACCATAAATCAAAAAGACACATTCACCACAATGCTCATTGCAGCCCTATTTACAATAGCCAGGTAATGGAAGCAACCTAAATGCCCACAGACAGACGAATGGATAAAGATGTGGTACATATATAAAATGGAATATTACTCAGCCATAAAAAGGAATGGAACTGGGTCATTTGTAGAGAAGTCGATGGATCTAGAGACTGTCATACAGAGTGAAGTAATTCAGAAAGAGGAAAACAAATATTGTATATTAATGCCTACATGTGGAACCTAGACAAATGGTACAGATGAACTGGTTTGCAGGGCAGAAATAGAGACACAGAGGTAGAGAACAAACGTATGGACACCAAGTGGGGGAAGCAAAGGGGTGGTGGTGGTGGGATGAGTTGGGAGATTGGGATTGACCTGTATTCATGTATATGCATAAAAGAGATAACTAATAATAACCTGCTGTATAAAAAAATAAATAAAATTAAATTTCAATTTTTTTTCAATATAAAATTTAAAAATAAAACAGAAAAAAGTTCTTCCATTCACACAGATGTATTTATAGGAATGAATTATTTCCATGCTTATATCTATAAATATATAAAAGAGGAATAAAATCTAACTTGAACCAAAAAAGGAAAAGAAAATCCCTGAACCCAACAGTTATACAGAGGAAAACCCTATCAAGGCACTAGCTCCAGCGGGAAACAATTCTGAAATTGGTCAGAGGTGGGGAATCATCTCCCATACATCCAGCAGCCCCCCCCCCCACCATGCGAGGAGCGTCCTCCTTGCAAAGCTGGGGAACCGTACCGAGGCGTCTGTGAGTAAACGTGAGCTGAGCCCCGGGCCAGCTGCTGCTGAACTGTTCCCACCCTTCCCAGGTAAAACACCTGAATATGTACAAGGGCTTGAAAGCCTAGAGGAAGGGCCGTGGAGCCACACCAGCGACAGTACACAGGCCCACTTGGTGCCTGCAGGCCAGCCAGGATGGTCCTGGCCCCGGGCGCTCTTCTGGAAGCTTTCCATTTCCCTGCCTGAGATACCCCTCCTGTCCCGGCCCCCACTCCTTTTTTTCCTTCCTCACCTCAGCCCGGAGAGAAATTCCAGCGGAAGTTATGGGTGACACATCCTCTTCTTTACAGGTGGCAGCCTGGCCACTCCTGCAGAAAGTCCAGCAGAGCCCCACTCACACCGGGCCACCAACAAAGCCGTGGACCCTCACACCCTCCCACCAGCACAGCCCCGAGACTGCTGACGGGGCAGAGGATATGGAGTCAGGCCCAGCTGCAGGGGCTATTGCTGCCTGGAGCGCTGTTTCTATTGCCCTCAACCCAGGCACACCTGGGGAGGGCTTGCCGGCAGGGTCAGGCTGCCCACGTCAGCTAAACCTCAGCCCTCAGGGCATCACATTGCAGAAAATGGACCTCTCAAAGACAGAATATTAGCCAAGGAAAAAAGGGACGCAATGCCATGTGCAGCACCGTAGATGTGTCTAGAGGTAATCACGTGACTTGTAGTAAGTCAGAAAGTGAAAGACACATATCGTATGATATCACTTATAGGTGTTACCTAAAAATTGATACCAGGGCAGATATTTCCGCGGAGAAGGGCAATCACAGATTCATTAAACAAACTTATGGTTCACCAATGGAAAGCTGTGAGGATTCGATACATTACGATATTGGGGTTAACAGACATATACAAACACAGGTGAAATATATCATCACCAAAGACCTATGGAATACCAAGAGAAGACTACTCAACATTCTGTCATAACGTACATGGGAAAAGGATCCCAGGAAGAAGAGACATATATATATATATATATATATATATGTGTGTGTGTGTGTGTGTGTGTGTGTGTGTGTGTGTGTGTGTGTGTGTGTAAAAGAAACACATCTTGCACACGTACAACAAGCCGAACGTTGTAATCAAACTTGCTGTAATAAAAAATAAAAATAAATAAATTAAAAACACGAACAAGAAGTAGTGAGGCAAACCTGAGGGGCTTTCTCCTGGCACATTCCATTCTAAATTCCAATCCAGAAGGCGACTTCCACTGAGGCTCTGCTGCCCTAGTAACCAGATTTGGTAAGGGAGAACTGCTGCCACCTTGTGGCCGTTTCACACAATAGCAGCTTTAATCCCAGCGCTAATGGTCAGTTGATATTCACAATCATTGCAGGCCTGTAAATGACACCTGCCCTGAAAACAAATCCTGGGGTCATATATCGACCAAAAGATTCAAAAGACGTCCATATTTCCAAACGACAGTTTCAAGAGGCATATTTGACGCACATTAGTGTTCTGCTTCTTTTGCTTTCTTTCTTTCTTTGTTAAAAAAACGGGAATGGAAAAAGGCAACCCTCAGAATGGGCGAAAACGTTCGCAAACGAATCAATGGACAAAGGTTTAAGCTCCAATATATATAAACAGCACATGCAGCTTAATATTAATAAAACAAACAACCCAATACAAAAATGGGCAGAAGGTCTAAATAGGCATTTCTACAAAGATGACACAGAGATGGCCAAGACGCACATGGAAAGCTGCTCAACATCACTAATTATTAGAGAAATGCAAATCAAAACTACAATGAGGTATGACCTCACACCTCTTAGAATCGGCATCATCAGAAAATCTACAAACCACAAATTCTGGGGAGGGTGTGGACAAAAGGAACCCTCTTCCACTACTGGTGGGAATGTAAATTGATACAGTCACTGGGGAGAACAGTATGGAGGTTCCTTTAAAATACTAAAAAGAGAATTACCATAGGATCCAGCAATCCCACTTCTGGGCATATACCCAGAGAAAACCATAAATCCAAAAGACACATTCACCACAATGCTCATTGCAGCCCTATTTACAATAGCCAGGTAATGGAAGCAACCTAAATGCCCACAGACAGACGAATGGATAAAGATGTGGTACATATATAAAATGGAATATTACTCAGCCATAAAAAGGAATGGAACTGGGTCATTTGTAGAGAAGTCGATGGATCTAGAGACTGTCATACAGAGTGAAGTAATTCAGAAAGAGGAAAACAAATATTGTATATTAATGCCTACATGTGGAACCTAGACAAATGGTACAGATGAACTGGTTTGCAGGGCAGAAATAGAGACACAGAGGTAGAGAACAAACGTATGGACACCAAGTGGAGGAAGCAATGGGGGGGGTGTGGTGGTGGTGGGATGAGTTGGGAGATTGGGATTGACCTGTATTCATGTATATGCATAAAAGAGATAACTAATAATAACCTGCCGTATAAAAAAATAAATAAAATTAAATTTCAATTTTTTTTCAATATAAAATTTAAAAATAAAACAGAAAAAAGTTCTTCCATTCACACAGATGTATTTATAGGAATGAATTATTTCCATGCTTATATCTATAAATGCATAAAAGAGGAATAAAATATAACTTGAACCCAAAAAGGAAAAGAAAATCCCTGAACCCAACAGTTATACAGAGGAAAACCCTATCAAGGCACTAGCTCCAGCGGGAAACAATTCTGAAATTGGTCAGAGGTGGGGAATCATCTCCCATGCATCCAGCAGCCCCCACCCCCACCATGCGAGGAGCGTCCTCCTTGCAAAGCTGGGGAACGGTACCGAGGCATCTGTGAGTAAACGTGAGCTGAGCCCCGGGCCAGCTGCTGCTGAACTGTTCCCACCCTTCCCAGGTAAAACACCTGAATATGTACAAGGGCTTGAAAGCCTAGAGGAAGGGCCATGGAGCCACACCAGCGACAGTACACAGGCCCACTTGGTGCCTGCAGGCCAGCCAGGATGCTCCTGGCCCCGGGCGCTCTTCTGGAAGCTTTCCATTTCCCTGCCTGAGATACCCCTCCTGTCCCGGCCCCCACTCCTTTTTTTCCTTCCTCACCTCAGCCCGGAGAGAAATTCCAGCGGAAGTTATGGGTGACACATCCTCTTCTTTACAGGTGGCAGCCTGGCCACTCCTGCAGAAAGTCCAGCAGAGCCCCACTCACACCGGGCCACCAACAAAGCCGTGGACCCTCACACCCTCCCACCAGCACAGCCCCGAGACTGCTGACGGGGCAGAGGATATGGAGTCAGGCCCAGCTGCAGGGGCTATTGCTGCCTGGAGCGCTGTTTCTATTGCCCTCAACCCAGGCACACCTGGGGAGGGCTTGCCGGCAGGGTCAGGCTGCCCAGGTCAGCTAACCCTCAGCCCTCAGGGCATCACATTGCAGAAAATGGACCTCTCAAAGACAGAATATTAGCCAAGGAAAAAAGGGACGCAATGCCATGTGCAGCACCGTAGATGTGTCTAGAGGTAATCACGTGACTTGTAGTAAGTCAGAAAGTGAAAGACACATATCGTATGATATCACTTATAGGTGTTACCTAAAAATTGATACCAGGGCAGATATTTCCGCGGAGAAGGGCAATCACAGATTCATTAAACAAACTTATGGTTCACCAATGGAAAGCTGTGAGGATTCGATACATTACGATATTGGGGTTAACAGACATATACAAACACAGGTGAAATATATCATCACCAAAGACCTATGGAATACCAAGAGAAGACTACTCAACATTCTGTCATAACGTACATGGGAAAAGGATACCAGGAAGAAGAGACATATATATATATATATATATATATATATATATATATATATATATATATATATATATATATATATATATATATATATATATATATATATATATATATAAATATATATATATATATATATGTGTGTGTGTGTCTAAAAGAAACACATCTTGCACACGTACAACAAGCCGAACGTTGTAATCAAACTTGCTGTAATAAAAAATAAAAATAAATAAATTAAAAACACGAACAAGAAGTAGTGAGGCAAACCTGAGGGGCTTTCTCCTGGCACATTCCATTCTAAATTCCAATCCAGAACGCGACTTCCACTGAGGCTCTGCTGCCCTAGTAACCAGATTTGGTAAGGGAGAACTGCTGCCACCTTGTGGCCGTTTCACACAATAGCAGCTTTAATCCCAGCGCTAATGGTCAGTTGATATTCACAATCATTGCAGGCCTGTAAATGACACCTGCCCTGAAAACAAATCCTGGGGTCATATATCGACCAAAAAATTCAAAAGACGTCCATATTTCCAAACGACAGTTTCAAGAGGCATATTTGACGCACATTAGTGTTCTGCTTCTTTTGCTTTCTTTCTTTCTTTGTTAAAAAAACGGGAATGGAAAAAGGCAACCCTCAGAAGGGGCGAAAACGTTCGCAAACGAATCAATGGACAAAGGTTTAAGCTCCAATATATATAAACAGCACATGCAGCTTAATATTAATAAAACAAACAACCCAATACAAAAATGGGCAGAAGGTCTAAATAGGCATTTCTTCAAAGATGACACAGAGATGGCCAAGACGCACATGGAAAGCTGCTCAACATCACTAATTATTAGAGAAATGCAAATCAAAACTACAATGAGGTATGACCTCACACCTCTTAGAATCGGCCTCATCAGAAAATCTACAAACCACAAATTCTGGGGAGGGTGTGGACAAAAGGAACCCTCTTCCACTACTGGTGGGAATGTAAATTGATACAGTCACTGGGGAGAACAGTATGGAGGTTCCTTTAAAATACTAAAAAGAGAATTACCACAGGATCCAGCAATCCCACTTCTGGGCATATACCCAGAGAAAACCATAAATCAAAAAGACACATTCACCACAATGCTCATTGCAGCCCTATTTACAATAGCCAGGTAATGGAAGCAACCTAAATGCCCACAGACAGACGAATGGATAAAGATGTGGTACATATATAAAATGGAATATTACTCAGCCATAAAAAGGAATGGAACTGGGTCATTTGTAGAGAAGTCGATGGATCTAGAGACTGTCATACAGAGTGAAGTAATTCAGAAAGAGGAAAACAAATATTGTATATTAATGCCTACATGTGGAACCTAGACAAATGGTACAGATGAACTGGTTTGCAGGGCAGAAATAGAGACACAGAGGTAGAGAACAAACGTATGGACACCAAGTGGGGGAAGCAAAGGGGTGGTGGTGGTGGGATGAGTTGGGAGATTGGGATTGACCTGTATTCATGTATATGCATAAAAGAGATAACTAATAATAACCTGCTGTATAAAAAAAATAAATAAAATTAAATTTCAATTTTTTTCAATATAAAATTTAAAAATAGAACAGAAAAATGTTCTTCCATTCAAACAGATGTATTTATAGGAATGAATTATTTCCATGCTTATATCTATAAATACATAAAAGAGGAATAAAATCTAACTTGAACCCAAAAAGGAAAAGAAAATCCCTGAACCCAACAGTTATACAGAGGAAAACCCTATCAAGGCACTAGCTCCAGCGGGAAACAATTCTGAAATTGGTCAGAGGTGGGGAATCATCTCCCATACATCCAGCAGCCCCCCCCCACCATGCGAGGAGCGTCCTCCTTGCAAAGCTGGGGAACCGTACCGAGGCGTCTGTGAGTAAACGTGAGCTGAGCCCCGGGCCAGCTGCTGCTGAACTGTTCCCACCCTTCCCAGGTAAAACACCTGAATATGTACAAGGGCTTGAAAGCCTAGAGGAAGGGCCGTGGAGCCACACCAGCGACAGTACACAGGCCCACTTGGTGCCTGCAGGCCAGCCAGGATGGTCCTGGCCCCGGGCGCTCTTCTGGAAGCTTTCCATTTCCCTGCCTGAGATACCCCTCCTGTCCCGGCCCCCACTCCTTTTTTTCCTTCCTCACCTCAGCCCGGAGAGAAATTCCAGCGGAAGTTATGGGTGACACATCCTCTTCTTTACAGGTGGCAGCCTGGCCACTCCTGCAGAAAGTCCAGCAGAGCCCCACTCACACCGGGCCACCAACAAAGCCGTGGACCCTCACACCCTCCCACCAGCACAGCCCCGAGACTGCTGACGGGGCAGAGGATATGGAGTCAGGCCCAGCTGCAGGGGCTATTGCTGCCTGGAGCGCTGTTTCTATTGCCCTCAACCCAGGCACACCTGGGGAGGGCTTGCCGGCAGGGTCAGGCTGCCCAGGTCAGCTAACCCTCAGCCCTCAGGGCATCACATTGCAGAAAATGGACCTCTCAAAGACAGAATATTAGCCAAGGAAAAAAGGGACGCAATGCCATGTGCAGCACCGTAGATGTGTCTAGAGGTAATCACGTGACTTGTAGTAAGTCAGAAAGTGAAAGACACATATCGTATGATATCACTTATAGGTGTTACCTAAAAATTGATACCAGGGCAGATATTTCCGCGGAGAAGGGCAATCACAGATTCATTAAACAAACTTATGGTTCACCAATGGAAAGCTGTGAGGATTCGATACATTACGATATTGGGGTTAACAGACATATACAAACACAGGTGAAATATATCATCACCAAAGACCTATGGAATACCAAGAGAAGACTACTCAACATTCTGTCATAACGTACATGGGAAAAGGATCCCAGGAAGAAGAGACATATATATATATATATATATATATATGTGTGTGTGTGTGTGTGTGTGTGTGTGTGTAAAAGAAACACATCTTGCACACGTACAACAAGCCGAACGTTGTAATCAAACTTGCTGTAATAAAAAATAAAAATAAATAAATTAAAAACACGAACAAGAAGTAGTGAGGCAAACCTGAGGGGCTTTCTCCTGGCACATTCCATTCTAAATTCCAATCCAGAACGCGACTTCCACTGAGGCTCTGCTGCCCTAGTAACCAGATTTGGTAAGGGAGAACTGCTGCCACCTTGTGGCCGTTTCACACAATAGCAGCTTTAATCCCAGCGCTAATGGTCAGTTGATATTCACAATCATTGCAGGCCTGTAAATGACACCTGCCCTGAAAACAAATCCTGGGGTCATATATCGACCAAAAAATTCAAAAGACGTCCATATTTCCAAACGACAGTTTCAAGAGGCATATTTGACGCACATTAGTGTTCTGCTTCTTTTGCTTTCTTTCTTTCTTTGTTAAAAAAACGGGAATGGAAAAAGGCAACCCTCAGAATGGGCGAAAACGTTCGCAAACGAATCAATGGACAAAGGTTTAAGCTCCAATATATATAAACAGCACATGCAGCTTAATATTAATAAAACAAACAACCCAATACAAAAATGGGCAGAAGGTCTAAATAGGCATTTCTTCAAAGAAGACACAGAGATGGCCAAGACGCACATGGAAAGCTGCTCAACATCACTAATTATTAGAGAAATGCAAATCAAAACTACAATGAGGTATGACCTCACACCTCTTAGAATCGGCCTCATCAGAAAATCTACAAACCACAAATTCTGGGGAGGGTGTGGACAAAAGGAACCCTCTTCCACTACTGGTGGGAATGTAAATTGATACAGTCACTGGGGAGAACAGTATGGAGGTTCCTTTAAAATACTAAAAAGAGAATTACCATAGGATCCAGCAATCCCACTTCTGGGCATATACCCAGAGAAAACCATAAATCAAAAAGACACATTCACCACAATGCTCATTGCAGCCCTATTTACAATAGCCAGGTAATGGAAGCAACCTAAATGCCCACAGACAGACGAATGGATAAAGATGTGGTACATATATAAAATGGAATATTACTCAGCCATAAAAAGGAATGGAACTGGGTCATTTGTAGAGAAGTCGATGGATCTAGAGACTGTCATACAGAGTGAAGTAATTCAGAAAGAGGAAAACAAATATTGTATATTAATGCCTACATGTGGAACCTAGACAAATGGTACAGATGAACTGGTTTGCAGGGCAGAAATAGAGACACAGAGGTAGAGAACAAACGTATGGACACCAAGTGGGGGAAGCAAAGGGGTGGTGGTGGTGGGATGAGTTGGGAGATTGGGATTGACCTGTATTCATGTATATGCATAAAAGAGATAACTAATAATAACCTGCTGTATAAAAAAAATAAATAAAATTAAATTTCAATTTTTTTCAATATAAAATTTAAAAATAAAACAGAAAAATGTTCTTCCATTCAAACAGATGTATTTATAGGAATGAATTATTTCCATGCTTATATCTATAAATACATAAAAGAGGAATAAAATCTAACTTGAACCCAAAAAGGAAAAGAAAATCCCTGAACCCAACAGTTATACAGAGGAAAACCCTATCAAGGCACTAGCTCCAGCGGGAAACAATTCTGAAATTGGTCAGAGGTGGGGAATCATCTCCCATACATCCAGCAGCCCCCCCCCACCATGCGAGGAGCGTCCTCCTTGCAAAGCTGGGGAACCGTACCGAGGCGTCTGTGAGTAAACGTGAGCTGAGCCCCGGGCCAGCTGCTGCTGAACTGTTCCCACCCTTCCCAGGTAAAACACCTGAATATGTACAAGGGCTTGAAAGCCTAGAGGAAGGGCCGTGGAGCCACACCAGCGACAGTACACAGGCCCACTTGGTGCCTGCAGGCCAGCCAGGATGGTCCTGGCCCCGGGCGCTCTTCTGGAAGCTTTCCATTTCCCTGCCTGAGATACCCCTCCTGTCCCGGCCCCCACTCCTTTTTTTCCTTCCTCACCTCAGCCCGGAGAGAAATTCCAGCGGAAGTTATGGGTGACACATCCTCTTCTTTACAGGTGGCAGCCTGGCCACTCCTGCAGAAAGTCCAGCAGAGCCCCACTCACACCGGGCCACCAACAAAGCCGTGGACCCTCACACCCTCCCACCAGCACAGCCCCGAGACTGCTGACGGGGCAGAGGATATGGAGTCAGGCCCAGCTGCAGGGGCTATTGCTGCCTGGAGCGCTGTTTCTATTGCCCTCAACCCAGGCACACCTGGGGAGGGCTTGCCGGCAGGGTCAGGCTGCCCAGGTCAGCTAACCCTCAGCCCTCAGGGCATCACATTGCAGAAAATGGACCTCTCAAAGACAGAATATTAGCCAAGGAAAAAAGGGACGCAATGCCATGTGCAGCACCGTAGATGTGTCTAGAGGTAATCACGTGACTTGTAGTAAGTCAGAAAGTGAAAGACACATATCGTATGATATCACTTATAGGTGTTACCTAAAAATTGATACCAGGGCAGATATTTCCGCGGAGAAGGGCAATCACAGATTCATTAAACAAACTTATGGTTCACCAATGGAAAGCTGTGAGGATTCGATACATTACGATATTGGGGTTAACAGACATATACAAACACAGGTGAAATATATCATCACCAAAGACCTATGGAATACCAAGAGAAGACTACTCAACATTCTGTCATAACGTACATGGGAAAAGGATCCCAGGAAGAAGAGACATATATATATATATATATATATATATATATATGTGTGTGTGTGTGTGTGTGTGTGTGTGTGTGTGTGTGTGTGTGTGTGTAAAAGAAACACATCTTGCACACGTACAACAAGCCGAACGTTGTAATCAAACTTGCTGTAATAAAAAATAAAAATAAATAAATTAAAAACACGAACAAGAAGTAGTGAGGCAAACCTGAGGGGCTTTCTCCTGGCACATTCCATTCTAAATTCCAATCCAGAACGCGACTTCCACTGAGGCTCTGCTGCCCTAGTAACCAGATTTGGTAAGGGAGAACTGCTGCCACCTTGTGGCCGTTTCACACAATAGCAGCTTTAATCCCAGCGCTAATGGTCAGTTGATATTCACAATCATTGCAGGCCTGTAAATGACACCTGCCCTGAAAACAAATCCTGGGGTCATATATCGACCAAAAAATTCAAAAGACGTCCATATTTCCAAACGACAGTTTCAAGAGGCATATTTGACGCACATTAGTGTTCTGCTTCTTTTGCTTTCTTTCTTTCTTTGTTAAAAAAACGGGAATGGAAAAAGGCAACCCTCAGAATGGGCGAAAACGTTCGCAAACGAATCAATGGACAAAGGTTTAAGCTCCAATATATATAAACAGCACATGCAGCTTAATATTAATAAAACAAACAACCCAATACAAAAATGGGCAGAAGGTCTAAATAGGCATTTCTTCAAAGATGACACAGAGATGGCCAAGACGCACATGGAAAGCTGCTCAACATCACTAATTATTAGAGAAATGCAAATCAAAACTACAATGAGGTATGACCTCACACCTCTTAGAATCGGCATCATCAGAAAATCTACAAACCACAAATTCTGGGGAGGGTGTGGACAAAAGGAACCCTCTTCCACTACTGGTGGGAATGTAAATTGATACAGTCACTGGGGAGAACAGTATGGAGGTTCCTTTAAAATACTAAAAAGAGAATTACCATAGGATCCAGCAATCCCACTTCTGGGCATATACTCAGAGAAAACCATAAATCAAAAAGACACATTCACCACAATGCTCACTGCAGCCCTATTTACAATAGCCAGGTAATGGAAGCAACCTAAATGCCCACAGACAGACGAATGGATAAAGATGTGGTACATATATAAAATGGAATATTACTCAGCCATAAAAAGGAATGGAACTGGGTCATTTGTAGAGAAGTCGATGGATCTAGAGACTGTCATACAGAGTGAAGTAATTCAGAAAGAGGAAAACAAATATTGTATATTAATGCCTACATGTGGAACCTAGACAAATGGTACAGATGAACTGGTTTGCAGGGCAGAAATAGAGACACAGAGGTAGAGAACAAACGTATGGACACCAAGTGGGGGAAGCAATGGGGGGGTGGTGGTGGGATGAGTTGGGAGATTGGGATTGACCTGTATTCATGTATATGCATAAAAGAGATAACTAATAATAACCTGCTGTATAAAAAAATAAATAAAATTAAATTTCAATTTTTTTTCAATATAAAATTTAAAAATAAAACAGAAAAAAGTTCTTCCATTCACACAGATGTATTTATAGGAATGAATTATTTCCATGCTTATATCTATAAATATATAAAAGAGGAATAAAATCTAACTTGAACCCAAAAAGGAAAAGAAAATCCCTGAACCCAACAGTTATACAGAGGAAAACCCTATCAAGGCACTAGCTCCAGCGGGAAACAATTCTGAAATTGGTCAGAGGTGGGGAATCATCTCCCATACATCCAGCAGCCCCCCCCCCACCATGCGAGGAGCGTCCTCCTTGCAAAGCTGGGGAACCGTACCGAGGCGTCTGTGAGTAAACGTGAGCTGAGCCCCGGGCCAGCTGCTGCTGAACTGTTCCCACCCTTCCCAGGTAAATCACCTGAATATGTACAAGGGCTTGAAAGCCTAGAGGAAGGGCCGTGGAGCCACACCAGCGACAGTACACAGGCCCACTTGGTGCCTGCAGGCCAGCCAGGATGGTCCTGGCCCCGGGCGCTCTTCTGGAAGCTTTCCATTTCCCTGCCTGAGATACCCCTCCTGTCCCGGCCCCCACTCCTTTTTTTCCTTCCTCACCTCAGCCCGGAGAGAAATTCCAGCGGAAGTTATGGGTGACACATCCTCTTCTTTACAGGTGGCAGCCTGGCCACTCCTGCAGAAAGTCCAGCAGAGCCCCACTCACACCGGGCCACCAACAAAGCCGTGGACCCTCACACCCTCCCACCAGCACAGCCCCGAGACTGCTGACGGGGCAGAGGATATGGAGTCAGGCCCAGCTGCAGGGGCTATTGCTGCCTGGAGCGCTGTTTCTATTGCCCTCAACCCAGGCACACCTGGGGAGGGCTTGCCGGCAGGGTCAGGCTGCCCACGTCAGCTAACCCTCAGCCCTCAGGGCATCACATTGCAGAAAATGGACCTCTCAAAGACAGAATATTAGCCAAGGAAAAAAGGGACGCAATGCCATGTGCAGCACCGTAGATGTGTCTAGAGGTAATCACGTGACTTGTAGTAAGTCAGAAAGTGAAAGACACATATCGTATGATATCACTTATAGGTGTTACCTAAAAATTGATACCAGGGCAGATATTTCCGCGGAGAAGGGCAATCACAGATTCATTAAACAAACTTATGGTTCACCAATGGAAAGCTGTGAGGATTCGATACATTACGATATTGGGGTTAACAGACATATACAAACACAGGTGAAATATATCATCACCAAAGACCTATGGAATACCAAGAGAAGACTACTCAACATTCTGTCATAACGTACATGGGAAAAGGATCCCAGGAAGAAGAGACATATATATATATATATGTGTGTGTGTGTAAAAGAAACACATCTTGCACACGTACAACAAGCCGAACGTTGTAATCAAACTTGCTGTAATAAAAAATAAAAATAAATAAATTAAAAACACGAACAAGAAGTAGTGAGGCAAACCTGAGGGGCTTTCTCCTGGCACATTCCATTCTAAATTCCAATCCAGAACGCGACTTCCACTGAGGCTCTGCTGCCCTAGTAACCAGATTTGGTAAGGGAGAACTGCTGCCACCTTGTGGCCGTTTCACACAATAGCAGCTTTAATCCCAGCGCTAATGGTCAGTTGATATTCACAATCATTGCAGGCCTGTAAATGACACCTGCCCTGAAAACAAATCCTGGGGTCATATATCGACCAAAAAATTCAAAAGACGTCCATATTTCCAAACGACAGTTTCAAGAGGCATATTTGACGCACATTAGTGTTCTGCTTCTTTTGCTTTCTTTCTTTCTTTGTTAAAAAAACGGGAATGGAAAAAGGCAACCCTCAGAAGGGGCGAAAACGTTCGCAAATGAATCAATGGACAAAGGTTTAAGCTCCAATATATATAAACAGCACATGCAGCTTAATATTAATAAAACAAACAACCCAATACAAAAATGGGCAGAAGGTCTAAATAGGCATTTCTTCAAAGAAGACACAGAGATGGCCAAGACGCACATGGAAAGCTGCTCAACATCACTAATTATTAGAGAAATGCAAATCAAAACTACAATGAGGTATGACCTCACACCTCTTAGAATCGGCATCATCAGAAAATCTACAAACCACAAATTCTGGGGAGGGTGTGGACAAAAGGAACCCTCTTCCACTACTGGTGGGAATGTAAATTGATACAGTCACTGGGGAGAACAGTATGGAGGTTCCTTTAAAATACTAAAAAGAGAATTACCATAGGATCCAGCAATCCCACTTCTGGGCATATACCCAGAGAAAACCATAAATCAAAAAGACACATTCACCACAATGCTCATTGCAGCCCTATTTACAATAGCCAGGTAATGGAAGCAACCTAAATGCCCACAGACAGACGAATGGATAAAGATGTGGTACATATATAAAATGGAATATTACTCAGCCATAAAAAGGAATGGAACTGGGTCATTTGTAGAGAAGTCGATGGATCTAGAGACTGTCATACAGAGTGAAGTAATTCAGAAAGAGGAAAACAAATATTGTATATTAATGCCTACATGTGGAACCTAGACAAATGGTACAGATGAACTGGTTTGCAGGGCAGAAATAGAGACACAGAGGTAGAGAACAAACGTATGGACACCAAGTGGGGGAAGCAAAGGGGTGGTGGTGGTGGGATGAGTTGGGAGATTGGGATTGACCTGTATTCATGTATATGCATAAAAGAGATAACTAATAATAACCTGCTGTATAAAAAAAATAAATAAAATTAAATTTCAATTTTTTTCAATATAAAATTTAAAAATAAAACAGAAAAATGTTCTTCCATTCAAACAGATGTATTTATAGGAATGAATTATTTCCATGCTTATATCTATAAATACATAAAAGAGGAATAAAATCTAACTTGAACCCAAAAAGGAAAAGAAAATCCCTGAACCCAACAGTTATACAGAGGAAAACCCTATCAAGGCACTAGCTCCAGCGGGAAACAATTCTGAAATTGGTCAGAGGTGGGGAATCATCTCCCATACATCCAGCAGCCCCCCCCCCCACCATGCGAGGAGCGTCCTCCTTGCAAAGCTGGGGAACCGTACCGAGGCGTCTGTGAGTAAACGTGAGCTGAGCCCCGGGCCAGCTGCTGCTGAACTGTTCCCACCCTTCCCAGGTAAATCACCTGAATATGTACAAGGGCTTGAAAGCCTAGAGGAAGGGCCGTGGAGCCACACCAGCGACAGTACACAGGCCCACTTGGTGCCTGCAGGCCAGCCAGGATGGTCCTGGCCCCGGGCGCTCTTCTGGAAGCTTTCCATTTCCCTGCCTGAGATACCCCTCCTGTCCCGGCCCCCACTCCTTTTTTTCCTTCCTCACCTCAGCCCGGAGAGAAATTCCAGCGGAAGTTATGGGTGACACATCCTCTTCTTTACAGGTGGCAGCCTGGCCACTCCTGCAGAAAGTCCAGCAGAGCCCCACTCACACCGGGCCACCAACAAAGCCGTGGACCCTCACACCCTCCCACCAGCACAGCCCCGAGACTGCTGACGGGGCAGAGGATATGGAGTCAGGCCCAGCTGCAGGGGCTATTGCTGCCTGGAGCGCTGTTTCTATTGCCCTCAACCCAGGCACACCTGGGGAGGGCTTGCCGGCAGGGTCAGGCTGCCCACGTCAGCTAACCCTCAGCCCTCAGGGCATCACATTGCAGAAAATGGACCTCTCAAAGACAGAATATTAGCCAAGGAAAAAAGGGACGCAATGCCATGTGCAGCACCGTAGATGTGTCTAGAGGTAATCACGTGACTTGTAGTAAGTCAGAAAGTGAAAGACACATATCGTATGATATCACTTATAGGTGTTACCTAAAAATTGATACCAGGGCAGATATTTCCGCGGAGAAGGGCAATCACAGATTCATTAAACAAACTTATGGTTCACCAATGGAAAGCTGTGAGGATTCGATACATTACGATATTGGGGTTAACAGACATATACAAACACAGGTGAAATATATCATCACCAAAGACCTATGGAATACCAAGAGAAGACTACTCAACATTCTGTCATAACGTACATGGGAAAAGGATCCCAGGAAGAAGAGACATATATATATATATATGTGTGTGTGTGTAAAAGAAACACATCTTGCACACGTACAACAAGCCGAACGTTGTAATCAAACTTGCTGTAATAAAAAATAAAAATAAATAAATTAAAAACACGAACAAGAAGTAGTGAGGCAAACCTGAGGGGCTTTCTCCTGGCACATTCCATTCTAAATTCCAATCCAGAACGCGACTTCCACTGAGGCTCTGCTGCCCTAGTAACCAGATTTGGTAAGGGAGAACTGCTGCCACCTTGTGGCCGTTTCACACAATAGCAGCTTTAATCCCAGCGCTAATGGTCAGTTGATATTCACAATCATTGCAGGCCTGTAAATGACACCTGCCCTGAAAACAAATCCTGGGGTCATATATCGACCAAAAAATTCAAAAGACGTCCATATTTCCAAACGACAGTTTCAAGAGGCATATTTGACGCACATTAGTGTTCTGCTTCTTTTGCTTTCTTTCTTTCTTTGTTAAAAAAACGGGAATGGAAAAAGGCAACCCTCAGAAGGGGCGAAAACGTTCGCAAATGAATCAATGGACAAAGGTTTAAGCTCCAATATATATAAACAGCACATGCAGCTTAATATTAATAAAACAAACAACCCAATACAAAAATGGGCAGAAGGTCTAAATAGGCATTTCTTCAAAGAAGACACAGAGATGGCCAAGACGCACATGGAAAGCTGCTCAACATCACTAATTATTAGAGAAATGCAAATCAAAACTACAATGAGGTATGACCTCACACCTCTTAGAATCGGCATCATCAGAAAATCTACAAACCACAAATTCTGGGGAGGGTGTGGACAAAAGGAACCCTCTTCCACTACTGGTGGGAATGTAAATTGATACAGTCACTGGGGAGAACAGTATGGAGGTTCCTTTAAAATACTAAAAAGAGAATTACCATAGGATCCAGCAATCCCACTTCTGGGCATATACCCAGAGAAAACCATAAATCAAAAAGACACATTCACCACAATGCTCATTGCAGCCCTATTTACAATAGCCAGGTAATGGAAGCAACCTAAATGCCCACAGACAGACGAATGGATAAAGATGTGGTACATATATAAAATGGAATATTACTCAGCCATAAAAAGGAATGGAACTGGGTCATTTGTAGAGAAGTCGATGGATCTAGAGACTGTCATACAGAGTGAAGTAATTCAGAAAGAGGAAAACAAATATTGTATATTAATGCCTACATGTGGAACCTAGACAAATGGTACAGATGAACTGGTTTGCAGGGCAGAAATAGAGACACAGAGGTAGAGAACAAACGTATGGACACCAAGTGGGGGAAGCAAAGGGGTGGTGGTGGTGGGATGAGTTGGGAGATTGGGATTGACCTGTATTCATGTATATGCATAAAAGAGATAACTAATAATAACCTGCTGTATAAAAAAAATAAATAAAATTAAATTTCAATTTTTTTCAATATAAAATTTAAAAATAAAACAGAAAAATGTTCTTCCATTCAAACAGATGTATTTATAGGAATGAATTATTTCCATGCTTATATCTATAAATACATAAAAGAGGAATAAAATCTAACTTGAACCCAAAAAGGAAAAGAAAATCCCTGAACCCAACAGTTATACAGAGGAAAACCCTATCAAGGCACTAGCTCCAGCGGGAAACAATTCTGAAATTGGTCAGAGGTGGGGAATCATCTCCCATACATCCAGCAGCCCCCCCCCACCATGCGAGGAGCGTCCTCCTTGCAAAGCTGGGGAACCGTACCGAGGCGTCTGTGAGTAAACGTGAGCTGAGCCCCGGGCCAGCTGCTGCTGAACTGTTCCCACCCTTCCCAGGTAAAACACCTGAATATGTACAAGGGCTTGAAAGCCTAGAGGAAGGGCCGTGGAGCCACACCAGCGACAGTACACAGGCCCACTTGGTGCCTGCAGGCCAGCCAGGATGGTCCTGGCCCCGGGCGCTCTTCTGGAAGCTTTCCATTTCCCTGCCTGAGATACCCCTCCTGTCCCGGCCCCCACTCCTTTTTTTCCTTCCTCACCTCAGCCCGGAGAGAAATTCCAGCGGAAGTTATGGGTGACACATCCTCTTCTTTACAGGTGGCAGCCTGGCCACTCCTGCAGAAAGTCCAGCAGAGCCCCACTCACACCGGGCCACCAACAAAGCCGTGGACCCTCACACCCTCCCACCAGCACAGCCCCGAGACTGCTGACGGGGCAGAGGATATGGAGTCAGGCCCAGCTGCAGGGGCTATTGCTGCCTGGAGCGCTGTTTCTATTGCCCTCAACCCAGGCACACCTGGGGAGGGCTTGCCGGCAGGGTCAGGCTGCCCAGGTCAGCTAACCCTCAGCCCTCAGGGCATCACATTGCAGAAAATGGACCTCTCAAAGACAGAATATTAGCCAAGGAAAAAAGGGACGCAATGCCATGTGCAGCACCGTAGATGTGTCTAGAGGTAATCACGTGACTTGTAGTAAGTCAGAAAGTGAAAGACACATATCGTATGATATCACTTATAGGTGTTACCTAAAAATTGATACCAGGGCAGATATTTCCGCGGAGAAGGGCAATCACAGATTCATTAAACAAACTTATGGTTCACCAATGGAAAGCTGTGAGGATTCGATACATTACGATATTGGGGTTAACAGACATATACAAACACAGGTGAAATATATCATCACCAAAGACCTATGGAATACCAAGAGAAGACTACTCAACATTCTGTCATAACGTACATGGGAAAAGGATCCCAGGAAGAAGAGACATATATATATATATATGTGTGTGTGTGTGTGTGTGTGTGTGTGTGTGTGTGTGTGTGTGTGTAAAAGAAACACATCTTGCACACGTACAACAAGCCGAACGTTGTAATCAAACTTGCTGTAATAAAAAATAAAAATAAATAAATTAAAAACACGAACAAGAAGTAGTGAGGCAAACCTGAGGGGCTTTCTCCTGGCACATTCCATTCTAAATTCCAATCCAGAACGCGACTTCCACTGAGGCTCTGCTGCCCTAGTAACCAGATTTGGTAAGGGAGAACTGCTGCCACCTTGTGGCCGTTTCACACAATAGCAGCTTTAATCCCAGCGCTAATGGTCAGTTGATATTCACAATCATTGCAGGCCTGTAAATGACACCTGCCCTGAAAACAAATCCTGGGGTCATATATCGACCAAAAAATTCAAAAGACGTCCATATTTCCAAACGACAGTTTCAAGAGGCATATTTGACGCACATTAGTGTTCTGCTTCTTTTGCTTTCTTTCTTTCTTTGTTAAAAAAACGGGAATGGAAAAAGGCAACCCTCAGAATGGGCGAAAACGTTCGCAAACGAATCAATGGACAAAGGTTTAAGCTCCAATATATATAAACAGCACATGCAGCTTAATATTAATAAAACAAACAACCCAATACAAAAATGGGCAGAAGGTCTAAATAGGCATTTCTTCAAAGATGACACAGAGATGGCCAAGACGCACATGGAAAGCTGCTCAACATCACTAATTATTAGAGAAATGCAAATCAAAACTACAATGAGGTATGACCTCACACCTCTTAGAATCGGCATCATCAGAAAATCTACAAACCACAAATTCTGGGGAGGGTGTGGACAAAAGGAACCCTCTTCCACTACTGGTGGGAATGTAAATTGATACAGTCACTGGGGAGAACAGTATGGAGGTTCCTTTAAAATACTAAAAAGAGAATTACCATAGGATCCAGCAATCCCACTTCTGGGCATATACTCAGAGAAAACCATAAATCAAAAAGACACATTCACCACAATGCTCACTGCAGCCCTATTTACAATAGCCAGGTAATGGAAGCAACCTAAATGCCCACAGACAGACGAATGGATAAAGATGTGGTACATATATAAAATGGAATATTACTCAGCCATAAAAAGGAATGGAACTGGGTCATTTGTAGAGAAGTCGATGGATCTAGAGACTGTCATACAGAGTGAAGTAATTCAGAAAGAGGAAAACAAATATTGTATATTAATGCCTACATGTGGAACCTAGACAAATGGTACAGATGAACTGGTTTGCAGGGCAGAAATAGAGACACAGAGGTAGAGAACAAACGTATGGACACCAAGTGGGGGAAGCAATGGGGGGGTGGTGGTGGGATGAGTTGGGAGATTGGGATTGACCTGTATTCATGTATATGCATAAAAGAGATAACTAATAATAACCTGCTGTATAAAAAAATAAATAAAATTAAATTTCAATTTTTTTTCAATATAAAATTTAAAAATAAAACAGAAAAAAGTTCTTCCATTCACACAGATGTATTTATAGGAATGAATTATTTCCATGCTTATATCTATAAATATATAAAAGAGGAATAAAATCTAACTTGAACCCAAAAAGGAAAAGAAAATCCCTGAACCCAACAGTTATACAGAGGAAAACCCTATCAAGGCACTAGCTCCAGCGGGAAACAATTCTGAAATTGGTCAGAGGTGGGGAATCATCTCCCATACATCCAGCAGCCCCCCCCCCACCATGCGAGGAGCGTCCTCCTTGCAAAGCTGGGGAACCGTACCGAGGCGTCTGTGAGTAAACGTGAGCTGAGCCCCGGGCCAGCTGCTGCTGAACTGTTCCCACCCTTCCCAGGTAAATCACCTGAATATGTACAAGGGCTTGAAAGCCTAGAGGAAGGGCCGTGGAGCCACACCAGCGACAGTACACAGGCCCACTTGGTGCCTGCAGGCCAGCCAGGATGGTCCTGGCCCCGGGCGCTCTTCTGGAAGCTTTCCATTTCCCTGCCTGAGATACCCCTCCTGTCCCGGCCCCCACTCCTTTTTTTCCTTCCTCACCTCAGCCCGGAGAGAAATTCCAGCGGAAGTTATGGGTGACACATCCTCTTCTTTACAGGTGGCAGCCTGGCCACTCCTGCAGAAAGTCCAGCAGAGCCCCACTCACACCGGGCCACCAACAAAGCCGTGGACCCTCACACCCTCCCACCAGCACAGCCCCGAGACTGCTGACGGGGCAGAGGATATGGAGTCAGGCCCAGCTGCAGGGGCTATTGCTGCCTGGAGCGCTGTTTCTATTGCCCTCAACCCAGGCACACCTGGGGAGGGCTTGCCGGCAGGGTCAGGCTGCCCACGTCAGCTAACCCTCAGCCCTCAGGGCATCACATTGCAGAAAATGGACCTCTCAAAGACAGAATATTAGCCAAGGAAAAAAGGGACGCAATGCCATGTGCAGCACCGTAGATGTGTCTAGAGGTAATCACGTGACTTGTAGTAAGTCAGAAAGTGAAAGACACATATCGTATGATATCACTTATAGGTGTTACCTAAAAATTGATACCAGGGCAGATATTTCCGCGGAGAAGGGCAATCACAGATTCATTAAACAAACTTATGGTTCACCAATGGAAAGCTGTGAGGATTCGATACATTACGATATTGGGGTTAACAGACATATACAAACACAGGTGAAATATATCATCACCAAAGACCTATGGAATACCAAGAGAAGACTACTCAACATTCTGTCATAACGTACATGGGAAAAGGATCCCAGGAAGAAGAGACATATATATATATATATATATGTGTGTGTGTGTAAAAGAAACACATCTTGCACACGTACAACAAGCCGAATGTTGTAATCAAACTTGCTGTAATAAAAAATAAAAATAAATAAATTAAAAACACGAACAAGAAGTAGTGAGGCAAACCTGAGGGGCTTTCTCCTGGCACATTCCATTCTAAATTCCAATCCAGAACGCGACTTCCACTGAGGCTCTGCTGCCCTAGTAACCAGATTTGGTAAGGGAGAACTGCTGCCACCTTGTGGCCGTTTCACACAATAGCAGCTTTAATCCCAGCGCTAATGGTCAGTTGATATTCACAATCATTGCAGGCCTGTAAATGACACCTGCCCTGAAAACAAATCCTGGGGTCATATATCGACCAAAAAATTCAAAAGACGTCCATATTTCCAAACGACAGTTTCAAGAGGCATATTTGACGCACATTAGTGTTCTGCTTCTTTTGCTTTCTTTCTTTCTTTGTTAAAAAAACGGGAATGGAAAAAGGCAACCCTCAGAAGGGGCGAAAACGTTCGCAAATGAATCAATGGACAAAGGTTTAAGCTCCAATATATATAAACAGCACATGCAGCTTAATATTAATAAAACAAACAACCCAATACAAAAATGGGCAGAAGGTCTAAATAGGCATTTCTTCAAAGAAGACACAGAGATGGCCAAGACGCACATGGAAAGCTGCTCAACATCACTAATTATTAGAGAAATGCAAATCAAAACTACAATGAGGTATGACCTCACACCTCTTAGAATCGGCATCATCAGAAAATCTACAAACCACAAATTCTGGGGAGGGTGTGGACAAAAGGAACCCTCTTCCACTACTGGTGGGAATGTAAATTGATACAGTCACTGGGGAGAACAGTATGGAGGTTCCTTTAAAATACTAAAAAGAGAATTACCATAGGATCCAGCAATCCCACTTCTGGGCATATACTCAGAGAAAACCATAAATCAAAAAGACACATTCACCACAATGCTCATTGCAGCCCTATTTACAATAGCCAGGTAATGGAAGCAACCTAAATGCCCACAGACAGACGAATGGATAAAGATGTGGTACATATATAAAATGGAATATTACTCAGCCATAAAAAGGAATGGAACTGGGTCATTTGTAGAGAAGTCGATGGATCTAGAGACTGTCATACAGAGTGAAGTAATTCAGAAAGAGGAAAACAAATATTGTATATTAATGCCTACATGTGGAACCTAGACAAATGGTACAGATGAACTGGTTTGCAGGGCAGAAATAGAGACACAGAGGTAGAGAACAAACGTATGGACACCAAGTGGGGGAAGCAAAGGGGTGGTGGTGGTGGGATGAGTTGGGAGATTGGGATTGACCTGTATTCATGTATATGCATAAAAGAGATAACTAATAATAACCTGCTGTATAAAAAAAATAAATAAAATTAAATTTCAATTTTTTTCAATATAAAATTTAAAAATAAAACAGAAAAATGTTCTTCCATTCAAACAGATGTATTTATAGGAATGAATTATTTCCATGCTTATATCTATAAATACATAAAAGAGGAATAAAATCTAACTTGAACCCCAAAAGGAAAAGAAAATCCCTGAACCCAACAGTTATACAGAGGAAAACCCTATCAAGGCACTAGCTCCAGCGGGAAACAATTCTGAAATTGGTCAGAGGTGGGGAATCATCTCCCATACATCCAGCAGCCCCCCCCCACCATGCGAGGAGCGTCCTCCTTGCAAAGCTGGGGAACCGTACCGAGGCGTCTGTGAGTAAACGTGAGCTGAGCCCCGGGCCAGCTGCTGCTGAACTGTTCCCACCCTTCCCAGGTAAAACACCTGAATATGTACAAGGGCTTGAAAGCCTAGAGGAAGGGCCGTGGAGCCACACCAGCGACAGTACACAGGCCCACTTGGTGCCTGCAGGCCAGCCAGGATGGTCCTGGCCCCGGGCGCTCTTCTGGAAGCTTTCCATTTCCCTGCCTGAGATACCCCTCCTGTCCCGGCCCCCACTCCTTTTTTTCCTTCCTCACCTCAGCCCGGAGAGAAATTCCAGCGGAAGTTATGGGTGACACATCCTCTTCTTTACAGGTGGCAGCCTGGCCACTCCTGCAGAAAGTCCAGCAGAGCCCCACTCACACCGGGCCACCAACAAAGCCGTGGACCCTCACACCCTCCCACCAGCACAGCCCCGAGACTGCTGACGGGGCAGAGGATATGGAGTCAGGCCCAGCTGCAGGGGCTATTGCTGCCTGGAGCGCTGTTTCTATTGCCCTCAACCCAGGCACACCTGGGGAGGGCTTGCCGGCAGGGTCAGGCTGCCCAGGTCAGCTAACCCTCAGCCCTCAGGGCATCACATTGCAGAAAATGGACCTCTCAAAGACAGAATATTAGCCAAGGAAAAAAGGGACGCAATGCCATGTGCAGCACCGTAGATGTGTCTAGAGGTAATCACGTGACTTGTAGTAAGTCAGAAAGTGAAAGACACATATCGTATGATATCACTTATAGGTGTTACCTAAAAATTGATACCAGGGCAGATATTTCCGCGGAGAAGGGCAATCACAGATTCATTAAACAAACTTATGGTTCACCAATGGAAAGCTGTGAGGATTCGATACATTACGATATTGGGGTTAACAGACATATACAAACACAGGTGAAATATATCATCACCAAAGACCTATGGAATACCAAGAGAAGACTACTCAACATTCTGTCATAACGTACATGGGAAAAGGATCCCAGGAAGAAGAGACATATATATATATATATATATATATATATATATATATATATATATATGTGTGTGTGTGTGTGTGTGTGTGTGTGTGTGTGTGTAAAAGAAACACATCTTGCACACGTACAACAAGCCGAACGTTGTAATCAAACTTGCTGTAATAAAAAATAAAAATAAATAAATTAAAAACACGAACAAGAAGTAGTGAGGCAAACCTGAGGGGCTTTCTCCTGGCACATTCCATTCTAAATTCCAATCCAGAACGCGACTTCCACTGAGGCTCTGCTGCCCTAGTAACCAGATTTGGTAAGGGAGAACTGCTGCCACCTTGTGGCCGTTTCACACAATAGCAGCTTTAATCCCAGCGCTAATGGTCAGTTGATATTCACAATCATTGCAGGCCTGTAAATGACACCTGCCCTGAAAACAAATCCTGGGGTCATATATCGACCAAAAAATTCAAAAGACGTCCATATTTCCAAACGACAGTTTCAAGAGGCATATTTGACGCACATTAGTGTTCTGCTTCTTTTGCTTTCTTTCTTTCTTTGTTAAAAAAACGGGAATGGAAAAAGGCAACCCTCAGAATGGGCGAAAACGTTCGCAAACGAATCAATGGACAAAGGTTTAAGCTCCAATATATATAAACAGCACATGCAGCTTAATATTAATAAAACAAACAACCCAATACACAAATGGGCAGAAAGTCTAAATAGGCATTTCTTCAAAGAAGACACAGAGATGGCCAAGACGCACATGGAAAGCTGCTCAACATCACTAATTATTAGAGAAATGCAAATCAAAACTACAATGAGGTATGACCTCACACCTCTTAGAATCGGCATCATCAGAAAATCTACAAACCACAAATTCTGGGGAGGGTGTGGACAAAAGGAACCCTCTTCCACTACTGGTGGGAATGTAAATTGATACAGTCACTGGGGAGAACAGTATGGAGGTTCCTTTAAAATACTAAAAAGAGAATTACCATAGGATCCAGCAATCCCACTTCTGGGCATATACCCAGAGAAAACCATAAATCAAAAAGACACTTTCACCACAATGCTCATTGCAGCCCTATTTACAATAGCCAGGTAATGGAAGCAACCTAAATGCCCACAGACAGACGAATGGATAAAGATGTGGTACATATATAAAATGGAATATTACTCAGCCATAAAAAGGAATGGAACTGGGTCATTTGTAGAGAAGTCAATGGATCTAGAGACTGTCATACAGAGTGAAGTAATTCAGAAAGAGGAAAACAAATATTGTATATTAATGCCTACATGTGGAACCTAGACAAATGGTACAGATGAACTGGTTTGCAGGGCAGAAATAGAGACACAGAGGTAGAGAACAAACGTATGGACACCAAGTGGGGGAAGCAATGTGGGGGTGGTGGTGGGATGAGTTGGGAGATTGGGATTGACCTGTATTCATGTATATGCATAAAAGAGATAACTAATAATAACCTGCTGTATAAAAAAATAAATAAAATTAAATTTCAATTTTTTTTCAATATAAAATTTAAAAATAAAACAGAAAAAAGTTCTTCCATTCACACAGATGTATTTATAGGAATGAATTATTTCCATGCTTATATCTATAAATATATAAAAGAGGAATAAAATCTAACTTGAACCCAAAAAGGAAAAGAAAATCCCTGAACCCAACAGTTATACAGAGGAAAACCCTATCAAGGCACTAGCTCCAGCGGGAAACAATTCTGAAATTGGTCAGAGGTGGGGAATCATCTCCCATACATCCAGCAGCCCCCCCCCACCATGCGAGGAGCGTCCTCCTTGCAAAGCTGGGGAACCGTACCGAGGCGTCTGTGAGTAAACGTGAGCTGAGCCCCGGGCCAGCTGCTGCTGAACTGTTCCCACCCTTCCCAGGTAAATCACCTGAATATGTACAAGGGCTTGAAAGCCTAGAGGAAGGGCCGTGGAGCCACACCAGTGACAGTACACAGGCCCACTTGGTGCCTGCAGGCCAGCCAGGATGGTCCTGGCCCCGGGCGCTCTTCTGGAAGCTTTCCATTTCCCTGCCTGAGATACCCCTCCTGTCCCGGCCCCCACTCCTTTTTTTCCTTCCTCACCTCAGCCCGGAGAGAAATTCCAGCGGAAGTTATGGGTGACACATCCTCTTCTTTACAGGTGGCAGCCTGGCCACTCCTGCAGAAAGTCCAGCAGAGCCCCACTCACACCGGGCCACCAACAAAGCCGTGGACCCTCACACCCTCCCACCAGCACAGCCCCGAGACTGCTGACGGGGCAGAGGATATGGAGTCAGGCCCAGCTGCAGGGGCTATTGCTGCCTGGAGCGCTGTTTCTATTGCCCTCAACCCAGGCACACCTGGGGAGGGCTTGCCGGCAGGGTCAGGCTGCCCAGGTCAGCTAACCCTCAGCCCTCAGGGCATCACATTGCAGAAAATGGACCTCTCAAAGACAGAATATTAGCCAAGGAAAAAAGGGACGCAATGCCATGTGCAGCACCGTAGATGTGTCTAGAGGTAATCACGTGACTTGTAGTAAGTCAGAAAGTGAAAGACACATATCGTATGATATCACTTATAGGTGTTACCTAAAAATTGATACCAGGGCAGATATTTCCGCGGAGAAGGGCAATCACAGATTCATTAAACAAACTTATGGTTCACCAATGGAAAGCTGTGAGGATTCGATACATTACGATATTGGGGTTAACAGACATATACAAACACAGGTGAAATATATCATCACCAAAGACCTATGGAATACCAAGAGAAGACTACTCAACATTCTGTCATAACGTACATGGGAAAAGGATCCCAGGAAGAAGAGACATATATATATATATATATATATGTGTGTGTGTGTAAAAGAAACACATCTTGCACACGTACAACAAGCCGAACGTTGTAATCAAACTTGCTGTAATAAAAAATAAAAATAAATAAATTAAAAACACGAACAAGAAGTAGTGAGGCAAACCTGAGGGGCTTTCTCCTGGCACATTCCATTCTAAATTCCAATCCAGAACGCGACTTCCACTGAGGCTCTGCTGCCCTAGTAACCAGATTTGGTAAGGGAGAACTGCTGCCACCTTGTGGCCGTTTCACACAATAGCAGCTTTAATCCCAGCGCTAATGGTCAGTTGATATTCACAATCATTGCAGGCCTGTAAATGACACCTGCCCTGAAAACAAATCCTGGGGTCATATATCGACCAAAAAATTCAAAAGACGTCCATATTTCCAAACGACAGTTTCAAGAGGCATATTTGACGCACATTAGTGTTCTGCTTCTTTTGCTTTCTTTCTTTCTTTGTTAAAAAAACGGGAATGGAAAAAGGCAACCCTCAGAATGGGCGAAAACGTTCGCAAACGAATCAATGGACAAAGGTTTAAGCTCCAATATATATAAACAGCACATGCAGCTTAATATTAATAAAACAAACAACCCAATACAAAAATGGGCAGAAGGTCTAAATAGGCATTTCTTCAAAGAAGACACAGAGATGGCCAAGACGCACATGGAAAGCTGCTCAACATCACTAATTATTAGAGAAATGCAAATCAAAACTACAATGAGGTATGACCTCACACCTCTTAGAATCGGCATCATCAGAAAATCTACAAACCACAAATTCTGGGGAGGGTGTGGACAAAAGGAACCCTCTTCCACTACTGGTGGGAATGTAAATTGATACAGTCACTGGGGAGAACAGTATGGAGGTTCCTTTAAAATACTAAAAAGAGAATTACCATAGGATCCAGCAATCCCACTTCTGGGCATATACCCAGAGAAAACCATAAATCAAAAAGACACATTCACCACAATGCTCATTGCAGCCCTATTTACAATAGCCAGGTAATGGAAGCAACCTAAATGCCCACAGACAGACGAATGGATAAAGATGTGGTACATATATAAAATGGAATATTACTCAGCCATAAAAAGGAATGGAACTGGGTCATTTGTAGAGAAGTCGATGGATCTAGAGACTGTCATACAGAGTGAAGTAATTCAGAAAGAGGAAAACAAATATTGTATATTAATGCCTACATGTGGAACCTAGACAAATGGTACAGATGAACGGGTTTGCAGGGCAGAAATAGAGACACAGAGGTAGAGAACAAACGTATGGACACCAAGTGGGGGAAGCAATGGGGGGGTGGTGGTGGGATGAGTTGGGAGATTGGGATTGACCTGTATTCATGTATATGCATAAAAGAGATAACTAATAATAACCTGCTGTATAAAAAAAATAAATAAAATTAAATTTCAATTTTTTTCAATATAAAATTTAAAAATAAAACAGAAAAATGTTCTTCCATTCAAACAGATGTATTTATAGGAATGAATTATTTCCATGCTTATATCTATAAATACATAAAAGAGGAATAAAATCTAACTTGAACCCAAAAAGGAAAAGAAAATCCCTGAACCCAACAGTTATACAGAGGAAAACCCTATCAAGGCACTAGCTCCAGCGGGAAACAATTCTGAAATTGGTCAGAGGTGGGGAATCATCTCCCATACATCCAGCAGCCCCCCCCCACCATGCGAGGAGCGTCCTCCTTGCAAAGCTGGGGAACCGTACCGAGGCGTCTGTGAGTAAACGTGAGCTGAGCCCCGGGCCAGCTGCTGCTGAACTGTTCCCACCCTTCCCAGGTAAATCACCTGAATATGTACAAGGGCTTGAAAGCCTAGAGGAAGGGCCGTGGAGCCACACCAGCGACAGTACACAGGCCCACTTGGTGCCTGCAGGCCAGCCAGGATGGTCCTGGCCCCGGGCGCTCTTCTGGAAGCTTTCCATTTCCCTGCCTGAGATACCCCTCCTGTCCCGGCCCCCACTCCTTTTTTTCCTTCCTCACCTCAGCCCGGAGAGAAATTCCAGCGGAAGTTATGGGTGACACATCCTCTTCTTTACAGGTGGCAGCCTGGCCACTCCTGCAGAAAGTCCAGCAGAGCCCCACTCACACCGGGCCACCAACAAAGCCGTGGACCCTCACACCCTCCCACCAGCACAGCCCCGAGACTGCTGACGGGGCAGAGGATATGGAGTCAGGCCCAGCTGCAGGGGCTATTGCTGCCTGGAGCGCTGTTTCTATTGCCCTCAACCCAGGCACACCTGGGGAGGGCTTGCCGGCAGGGTCAGGCTGCCCAGGTCAGCTAACCCTCAGCCCTCAGGGCATCACATTGCAGAAAATGGACCTCTCAAAGACAGAATATTAGCCAAGGAAAAAAGGGACGCAATGCCATGTGCAGCACCGTAGATGTGTCTAGAGGTAATCACATGACTTGTAGTAAGTCAGAAAGTGAAAGACACATATCGTATGATATCACTTATAGGTGTTACCTAAAAATTGATACCAGGGCAGATATTTCCGCGGAGAAGGGCAATCACAGATTCATTAAACAAACTTATGGTTCACCAATGGAAAGCTGTGAGGATTCGATACATTACGATATTGGGGTTAACAGACATATACAAACACAGGTGAAATATATCATCACCAAAGACCTATGGAATACCAAGAGAAGACTACTCAACATTCTGTCATAACGTACATGGGAAAAGGATCCCAGGAAGAAGAGACATATATATATATATATGTGTGTGTGTGTAAAAGAAACACATCTTGCACACGTACAACAAGCCGAATGTTGTAATCAAACTTGCTGTAATAAAAAATAAAAATAAATAAATTAAAAACACGAACAAGAAGTAGTGAGGCAAACCTGAGGGGCTTTCTCCTGGCACATTCCATTCTAAATTCCAATCCAGAACGCGACTTCCACTGAGGCTCTGCTGCCCTAGTAACCAGATTTGGTAAGGGAGAACTGCTGCCACCTTGTGGCCGTTTCACACAATAGCAGCTTTAATCCCAGCGCTAATGGTCAGTTGATATTCACAATCATTGCAGGCCTGTAAATGACACCTGCCCTGAAAACAAATCCTGGGGTCATATATCGACCAAAAAATTCAAAAGACGTCCATATTTCCAAACGACAGTTTCAAGAGGCATATTTGACGCACATTAGTGTTCTGCTTCTTTTGCTTTCTTTCTTTCTTTGTTAAAAAAACGGGAATGGAAAAAGGCAACCCTCAGAAGGGGCGAAAACGTTCGCAAATGAATCAATGGACAAAGGTTTAAGCTCCAATATATATAAACAGCACATGCAGCTTAATATTAATAAAACAAACAACCCAATACAAAAATGGGCAGAAGGTCTAAATAGGCATTTCTTCAAAGAAGACACAGAGATGGCCAAGACGCACATGGAAAGCTGCTCAACATCACTAATTATTAGAGAAATGCAAATCAAAACTACAATGAGGTATGACCTCACACCTCTTAGAATCGGCATCATCAGAAAATCTACAAACCACAAATTCTGGGGAGGGTGTGGACAAAAGGAACCCTCTTCCACTACTGGTGGGAATGTAAATTGATACAGTCACTGGGGAGAACAGTATGGAGGTTCCTTTAAAATACTAAAAAGAGAATTACCATAGGATCCAGCAATCCCACTTCTGGGCATATACCCAGAGAAAACCATAAATCAAAAAGACACATTCACCACAATGCTCATTGCAGCCCTATTTACAATAGCCAGGTAATGGAAGCAACCTAAATGCCCACAGACAGACGAATGGATAAAGATGTGGTACATATATAAAATGGAATATTACTCAGCCATAAAAAGGAATGGAACTGGGTCATTTGTAGAGAAGTCGATGGATCTAGAGACTGTCATACAGAGTGAAGTAATTCAGAAAGAGGAAAACAAATATTGTATATTAATGCCTACATGTGGAACCTAGACAAATGGTACAGATGAACTGGTTTGCAGGGCAGAAATAGAGACACAGAGGTAGAGAACAAACGTATGGACACCAAGTGGGGGAAGCAAAGGGGTGGTGGTGGTGGGATGAGTTGGGAGATTGGGATTGACCTGTATTCATGTATATGCATAAAAGAGATAACTAATAATAACCTGCTGTATAAAAAAAATAAATAAAATTAAATTTCAATTTTTTTCAATATAAAATTTAAAAATAAAACAGAAAAATGTTCTTCCATTCAAACAGATGTATTTATAGGAATGAATTATTTCCATGCTTATATCTATAAATACATAAAAGAGGAATAAAATCTAACTTGAACCCAAAAAGGAAAAGAAAATCCCTGAACCCAACAGTTATACAGAGGAAAACCCTATCAAGGCACTAGCTCCAGCGGGAAACAATTCTGAAATTGGTCAGAGGTGGGGAATCATCTCCCATACATCCAGCAGCCCCCCCCACCATGCGAGGAGCGTCCTCCTTGCAAAGCTGGGGAACCGTACCGAGGCGTCTGTGAGTAAACGTGAGCTGAGCCCCGGGCCAGCTGCTGCTGAACTGTTCCCACCCTTCCCAGGTAAAACACCTGAATATGTACAAGGGCTTGAAAGCCTAGAGGAAGGGCCGTGGAGCCACACCAGCGACAGTACACAGGCCCACTTGGTGCCTGCAGGCCAGCCAGGATGGTCCTGGCCCCGGGCGCTCTTCTGGAAGCTTTCCATTTCCCTGCCTGAGATACCCCTCCTGTCCCGGCCCCCACTCCTTTTTTTCCTTCCTCACCTCAGCCCGGAGAGAAATTCCAGCGGAAGTTATGGGTGACACATCCTCTTCTTTACAGGTGGCAGCCTGGCCACTCCTGCAGAAAGTCCAGCAGAGCCCCACTCACACCGGGCCACCAACAAAGCCGTGGACCCTCACACCCTCCCACCAGCACAGCCCCGAGACTGCTGACGGGGCAGAGGATATGGAGTCAGGCCCAGCTGCAGGGGCTATTGCTGCCTGGAGCGCTGTTTCTATTGCCCTCAACCCAGGCACACCTGGGGAGGGCTTGCCGGCAGGGTCAGGCTGCCCAGGTCAGCTAACCCTCAGCCCTCAGGGCATCACATTGCAGAAAATGGACCTCTCAAAGACAGAATATTAGCCAAGGAAAAAAGGGACGCAATGCCATGTGCAGCACCGTAGATGTGTCTAGAGGTAATCACGTGACTTGTAGTAAGTCAGAAAGTGAAAGACACATATCGTATGATATCACTTATAGGTGTTACCTAAAAATTGATACCAGGGCAGATATTTCCGCGGAGAAGGGCAATCACAGATTCATTAAACAAACTTATGGTTCACCAATGGAAAGGTGTGAGGATTCGATACATTACGATATTGGGGTTAACAGACATATACAAACACAGGTGAAATATATCATCACCAAAGACCTATGGAATACCAAGAGAAGACTACTCAACATTCTGTCATAACGTACATGGGAAAAGGATCCCAGGAAGAAGAGACATATATATATATATATATATATATATATATATATATATATATGTGTGTGTGTGTGTGTGTGTGTGTGTGTGTGTGTAAAAGAAACACATCTTGCACACGTACAACAAGCCGAACGTTGTAATCAAACTTGCTGTAATAAAAAATAAAAATAAATAAATTAAAAACACGAACAAGAAGTAGTGAGGCAAACCTGAGGGGCTTTCTCCTGGCACATTCCATTCTAAATTCCAATCCAGAACGCGACTTCCACTGAGGCTCTGCTGCCCTAGTAACCAGATTTGGTAAGGGAGAACTGCTGCCACCTTGTGGCCGTTTCACACAATAGCAGCTTTAATCCCAGCGCTAATGGTCAGTTGATATTCACAATCATTGCAGGCCTGTAAATGACACCTGCCCTGAAAACAAATCCTGGGGTCATATATCGACCAAAAAATTCAAAAGACGTCCATATTTCCAAACGACAGTTTCAAGAGGCATATTTGACGCACATTAGTGTTCTGCTTCTTTTGCTTTCTTTCTTTCTTTGTTAAAAAAACGGGAATGGAAAAAGGCAACCCTCAGAATGGGCGAAAACGTTCGCAAACGAATCAATGGACAAAGGTTTAAGCTCCAATATATATAAACAGCACATGCAGCTTAATATTAATAAAACAAACAACCCAATACACAAATGGGCAGAAAGTCTAAATAGGCATTTCTTCAAAGAAGACACAGAGATGGCCAAGACGCACATGGAAAGCTGCTCAACATCACTAATTATTAGAGAAATGCAAATCAAAACTACAATGAGGTATGACCTCACACCTCTTAGAATCGGCATCATCAGAAAATCTACAAACCACAAATTCTGGGGAGGGTGTGGACAAAAGGAACCCTCTTCCACTACTGGTGGGAATGTAAATTGATACAGTCACTGGGGAGAACAGTATGGAGGTTCCTTTAAAATACTAAAAAGAGAATTACCATAGGATCCAGCAATCCCACTTCTGGGCATATACCCAGAGAAAACCATAAATCAAAAAGACACTTTCACCACAATGCTCATTGCAGCCCTATTTACAATAGCCAGGTAATGGAAGCAACCTAAATGCCCACAGACAGACGAATGGATAAAGATGTGGTACATATATAAAATGGAATATTACTCAGCCATAAAAAGGAATGGAACTGGGTCATTTGTAGAGAAGTCAATGGATCTAGAGACTGTCATACAGAGTGAAGTAATTCAGAAAGAGGAAAACAAATATTGTATATTAATGCCTACATGTGGAACCTAGACAAATGGTACAGATGAACGGGTTTGCAGGGCAGAAATAGAGACACAGAGGTAGAGAACAAACGTATGGACACCAAGTGGGGGAAGCAATGGGGGGGTGGTGGTGGGATGAGTTGGGAGATTGGGATTGACCTGTATTCATGTATATGCATAAAAGAGATAACTAATAATAACCTGCTGTATAAAAAAAATAAATAAAATTAAATTTCAATTTTTTTCAATATAAAATTTAAAAATAAAACAGAAAAATGTTCTTCCATTCAAACAGATGTATTTATAGGAATGAATTATTTCCATGCTTATATCTATAAATACATAAAAGAGGAATAAAATCTAACTTGAACCCAAAAAGGAAAAGAAAATCCCTGAACCCAACAGTTATACAGAGGAAAACCCTATCAAGGCACTAGCTCCAGCGGGAAACAATTCTGAAATTGGTCAGAGGTGGGGAATCATCTCCCATACATCCAGCAGCCCCCCCCCACCATGCGAGGAGCGTCCTCCTTGCAAAGCTGGGGAACCGTACCGAGGCGTCTGTGAGTAAACGTGAGCTGAGCCCCGGGCCAGCTGCTGCTGAACTGTTCCCACCCTTCCCAGGTAAATCACCTGAATATGTACAAGGGCTTGAAAGCCTAGAGGAAGGGCCGTGGAGCCACACCAGCGACAGTACACAGGCCCACTTGGTGCCTGCAGGCCAGCCAGGATGGTCCTGGCCCCGGGCGCTCTTCTGGAAGCTTTCCATTTCCCTGCCTGAGATACCCCTCCTGTCCCGGCCCCCACTCCTTTTTTTCCTTCCTCACCTCAGCCCGGAGAGAAATTCCAGCGGAAGTTATGGGTGACACATCCTCTTCTTTACAGGTGGCAGCCTGGCCACTCCTGCAGAAAGTCCAGCAGAGCCCCACTCACACCGGGCCACCAACAAAGCCGTGGACCCTCACACCCTCCCACCAGCACAGCCCCGAGACTGCTGACGGGGCAGAGGATATGGAGTCAGGCCCAGCTGCAGGGGCTATTGCTGCCTGGAGCGCTGTTTCTATTGCCCTCAACCCAGGCACACCTGGGGAGGGCTTGCCGGCAGGGTCAGGCTGCCCAGGTCAGCTAACCCTCAGCCCTCAGGGCATCACATTGCAGAAAATGGACCTCTCAAAGACAGAATATTAGCCAAGGAAAAAAGGGACGCAATGCCATGTGCAGCACCGTAGATGTGTCTAGAGGTAATCACATGACTTGTAGTAAGTCAGAAAGTGAAAGACACATATCGTATGATATCACTTATAGGTGTTACCTAAAAATTGATACCAGGGCAGATATTTCCGCGGAGAAGGGCAATCACAGATTCATTAAACAAACTTATGGTTCACCAATGGAAAGCTGTGAGGATTCGATACATTACGATATTGGGGTTAACAGACATATACAAACACAGGTGAAATATATCATCACCAAAGACCTATGGAATACCAAGAGAAGACTACTCAACATTCTGTCATAACGTACATGGGAAAAGGATCCCAGGAAGAAGAGACATATATATATATATATATGTGTGTGTGTGTAAAAGAAACACATCTTGCACACGTACAACAAGCCGAATGTTGTAATCAAACTTGCTGTAATAAAAAATAAAAATAAATAAATTAAAAACACGAACAAGAAGTAGTGAGGCAAACCTGAGGGGCTTTCTCCTGGCACATTCCATTCTAAATTCCAATCCAGAACGCGACTTCCACTGAGGCTCTGCTGCCCTAGTAACCAGATTTGGTAAGGGAGAACTGCTGCCACCTTGTGGCCGTTTCACACAATAGCAGCTTTAATCCCAGCGCTAATGGTCAGTTGATATTCACAATCATTGCAGGCCTGTAAATGACACCTGCCCTGAAAACAAATCCTGGGGTCATATATCGACCAAAAAATTCAAAAGACGTCCATATTTCCAAACGACAGTTTCAAGAGGCATATTTGACGCACATTAGTGTTCTGCTTCTTTTGCTTTCTTTCTTTCTTTGTTAAAAAAACGGGAATGGAAAAAGGCAACCCTCAGAAGGGGCGAAAACGTTCGCAAATGAATCAATGGACAAAGGTTTAAGCTCCAATATATATAAACAGCACATGCAGCTTAATATTAATAAAACAAACAACCCAATACAAAAATGGGCAGAAGGTCTAAATAGGCATTTCTTCAAAGAAGACACAGAGATGGCCAAGACGCACATGGAAAGCTGCTCAACATCACTAATTATTAGAGAAATGCAAATCAAAACTACAATGAGGTATGACCTCACACCTCTTAGAATCGGCATCATCAGAAAATCTACAAACCACAAATTCTGGGGAGGGTGTGGACAAAAGGAACCCTCTTCCACTACTGGTGGGAATGTAAATTGATACAGTCACTGGGGAGAACAGTATGGAGGTTCCTTTAAAATACTAAAAAGAGAATTACCATAGGATCCAGCAATCCCACTTCTGGGCATATACCCAGAGAAAACCATAAATCAAAAAGACACATTCACCACAATGCTCATTGCAGCCCTATTTACAATAGCCAGGTAATGGAAGCAACCTAAATGCCCACAGACAGACGAATGGATAAAGATGTGGTACATATATAAAATGGAATATTACTCAGCCATAAAAAGGAATGGAACTGGGTCATTTGTAGAGAAGTCGATGGATCTAGAGACTGTCATACAGAGTGAAGTAATTCAGAAAGAGGAAAACAAATATTGTATATTAATGCCTACATGTGGAACCTAGACAAATGGTACAGATGAACTGGTTTGCAGGGCAGAAATAGAGACACAGAGGTAGAGAACAAACGTATGGACACCAAGTGGGGGAAGCAAAGGGGTGGTGGTGGTGGGATGAGTTGGGAGATTGGGATTGACCTGTATTCATGTATATGCATAAAAGAGATAACTAATAATAACCTGCTGTATAAAAAAAATAAATAAAATTAAATTTCAATTTTTTTCAATATAAAATTTAAAAATAAAACAGAAAAATGTTCTTCCATTCAAACAGATGTATTTATAGGAATGAATTATTTCCATGCTTATATCTATAAATACATAAAAGAGGAATAAAATCTAACTTGAACCCAAAAAGGAAAAGAAAATCCCTGAACCCAACAGTTATACAGAGGAAAACCCTATCAAGGCACTAGCTCCAGCGGGAAACAATTCTGAAATTGGTCAGAGGTGGGGAATCATCTCCCATACATCCAGCAGCCCCCCCCCACCATGCGAGGAGCGTCCTCCTTGCAAAGCTGGGGAACCGTACCGAGGCGTCTGTGAGTAAACGTGAGCTGAGCCCCGGGCCAGCTGCTGCTGAACTGTTCCCACCCTTCCCAGGTAAAACACCTGAATATGTACAAGGGCTTGAAAGCCTAGAGGAAGGGCCGTGGAGCCACACCAGCGACAGTACACAGGCCCACTTGGTGCCTGCAGGCCAGCCAGGATGGTCCTGGCCCCGGGCGCTCTTCTGGAAGCTTTCCATTTCCCTGCCTGAGATACCCCTCCTGTCCCGGCCCCCACTCCTTTTTTTCCTTCCTCACCTCAGCCCGGAGAGAAATTCCAGCGGAAGTTATGGGTGACACATCCTCTTCTTTACAGGTGGCAGCCTGGCCACTCCTGCAGAAAGTCCAGCAGAGCCCCACTCACACCGGGCCACCAACAAAGCCGTGGACCCTCACACCCTCCCACCAGCACAGCCCCGAGACTGCTGACGGGGCAGAGGATATGGAGTCAGGCCCAGCTGCAGGGGCTATTGCTGCCTGGAGCGCTGTTTCTATTGCCCTCAACCCAGGCACACCTGGGGAGGGCTTGCCGGCAGGGTCAGGCTGCCCAGGTCAGCTAACCCTCAGCCCTCAGGGCATCACATTGCAGAAAATGGACCTCTCAAAGACAGAATATTAGCCAAGGAAAAAAGGGACGCAATGCCATGTGCAGCACCGTAGATGTGTCTAGAGGTAATCACGTGACTTGTAGTAAGTCAGAAAGTGAAAGACACATATCGTATGATATCACTTATAGGTGTTACCTAAAAATTGATACCAGGGCAGATATTTCCGCGGAGAAGGGCAATCACAGATTCATTAAACAAACTTATGGTTCACCAATGGAAAGGTGTGAGGATTCGATACATTACGATATTGGGGTTAACAGACATATACAAACACAGGTGAAATATATCATCACCAAAGACCTATGGAATACCAAGAGAAGACTACTCAACATTCTGTCATAACGTACATGGGAAAAGGATCCCAGGAAGAAGAGACATATATATATATATATATATATATATATATATATATATATATATATATATATATATATATATATATATATATGTGTGTGTGTGTGTGTGTGTGTGTGTGTGTGTGTGTGTGTGTAAAAGAAACACATCTTGCACACGTACAACAAGCCGAACGTTGTAATCAAACTTGCTGTAATAAAAAATAAAAATAAATAAATTAAAAACACGAACAAGAAGTAGTGAGGCAAACCTGAGGGGCTTTCTCCTGGCACATTCCATTCTAAATTCCAATCCAGAACGCGACTTCCACTGAGGCTCTGCTGCCCTAGTAACCAGATTTGGTAAGGGAGAACTGCTGCCACCTTGTGGCCGTTTCACACAATAGCAGCTTTAATCCCAGCGCTAATGGTCAGTTGATATTCACAATCATTGCAGGCCTGTAAATGACACCTGCCCTGAAAACAAATCCTGGGGTCATATATCGACCAAAAAATTCAAAAGACGTCCATATTTCCAAACGACAGTTTCAAGAGGCATATTTGACGCACATTAGTGTTCTGCTTCTTTTGCTTTCTTTCTTTCTTTGTTAAAAAAACGGGAATGGAAAAAGGCAACCCTCAGAATGGGCGAAAACGTTCGCAAACGAATCAATGGACAAAGGTTTAAGCTCCAATATATATAAACAGCACATGCAGCTTAATATTAATAAAACAAACAACCCAATACACAAATGGGCAGAAAGTCTACATAGGCATTTCTTCAAAGAAGACACAGAGATGGCCAAGACGCACATGGAAAGCTGCTCAACATCACTAATTATTAGAGAAATGCAAATCAAAACGACAATGAGGTATGACCTCACACCTCTTAGAATCGGCATCATCAGAAAATCTACAAACCACAAATTCTGGGGAGGGTGTGGACAAAAGGAACCCTCTTCCACTACTGGTGGGAATGTAAATTGATACAGTCACTGGGGAGAACAGTATGGAGGTTCCTTTAAAATACTAAAAAGAGAATTACCATAGGATCCAGCAATCCCACTTCTGGGCATATACCCAGAGAAAACCATAAATCAAAAAGACACATTCACCACAATGCTCATTGCAGCCCTATTTACAATAGCCAGGTAATGGAAGCAACCTAAATGCCCACAGACAGACGAATGGATAAAGATGTGGTACATATATAAAATGGAATATTACTCAGCCATAAAAAGGAATGGAACTGGGTCATTTGTAGAGAAGTCAATGGATCTAGAGACTGTCATACAGAGTGAAGTAATTCAGAAAGAGGAAAACAAATATTGTATATTAATGCCTACATGTGGAACCTAGACAAATGGTACAGATGAACTGGTTTGCAGGGCAGAAATAGAGACACAGAGGTAGAGAACAAACGTATGGACACCAAGTGGGGGAAGCAATGTGGGGGTGGTGGTGGGATGAGTTGGGAGATTGGGATTGACCTGTATTCATGTATATGCATAAAAGAGATAACTAATAATAACCTGCTGTATAAAAAAATAAATAAAATTAAATTTCAATTTTTTTTCAATATAAAATTTAAAAATAAAACAGAAAAAAGTTCTTCCATTCACACAGATGTATTTATAGGAATGAATTATTTCCATGCTTATATCTATAAATATATAAAAGAGGAATAAAATCTAACTTGAACCCAAAAAGGAAAAGAAAATCCCTGAACCCAACAGTTATACAGAGGAAAACCCTATCAAGGCACTAGCTCCAGCGGGAAACAATTCTGAAATTGGTCAGAGGTGGGGAATCATCTCCCATACATCCAGCAGCCCCCCCCCACCATGCGAGGAGCGTCCTCCTTGCAAAGCTGGGGAACCGTACCGAGGCGTCTGTGAGTAAACGTGAGCTGAGCCCCGGGCCAGCTGCTGCTGAACTGTTCCCACCCTTCCCAGGTAAATCACCTGAATATGTACAAGGGCTTGAAAGCCTAGAGGAAGGGCCGTGGAGCCACACCAGTGACAGTACACAGGCCCACTTGGTGCCTGCAGGCCAGCCAGGATGGTCCTGGCCCCGGGCGCTCTTCTGGAAGCTTTCCATTTCCCTGCCTGAGATACCCCTCCTGTCCCGGCCCCCACTCCTTTTTTTCCTTCCTCACCTCAGCCCGGAGAGAAATTCCAGCGGAAGTTATGGGTGACACATCCTCTTCTTTACAGGTGGCAGCCTGGCCACTCCTGCAGAAAGTCCAGCAGAGCCCCACTCACACCGGGCCACCAACAAAGCCGTGGACCCTCACACCCTCCCACCAGCACAGCCCCGAGACTGCTGACGGGGCAGAGGATATGGAGTCAGGCCCAGCTGCAGGGGCTATTGCTGCCTGGAGCGCTGTTTCTATTGCCCTCAACCCAGGCACACCTGGGGAGGGCTTGCCGGCAGGGTCAGGCTGCCCAGGTCAGCTAACCCTCAGCCCTCAGGGCATCACATTGCAGAAAATGGACCTCTCAAAGACAGAATATTAGCCAAGGAAAAAAGGGACGCAATGCCATGTGCAGCACCGTAGATGTGTCTAGAGGTAATCACGTGACTTGTAGTAAGTCAGAAAGTGAAAGACACATATCGTATGATATCACTTATAGGTGTTACCTAAAAATTGATACCAGGGCAGATATTTCCGCGGAGAAGGGCAATCACAGATTCATTAAACAAACTTATGGTTCACCAATGGAAAGCTGTGAGGATTCGATACATTACGATATTGGGGTTAACAGACATATACAAACACAGGTGAAATATATCATCACCAAAGACCTATGGAATACCAAGAGAAGACTACTCAACATTCTGTCATAACGTACATGGGAAAAGGATCCCAGGAAGAAGAGACATATATATATATATATATATATATATATGTGTGTGTGTGTAAAAGAAACACATCTTGCACACGTACAACAAGCCGAACGTTGTAATCAAACTTGCTGTAATAAAAAATAAAAATAAATAAATTAAAAACACGAACAAGAAGTAGTGAGGCAAACCTGAGGGGCTTTCTCCTGGCACATTCCATTCTAAATTCCAATCCAGAACGCGACTTCCACTGAGGCTCTGCTGCCCTAGTAACCAGATTTGGTAAGGGAGAACTGCTGCCACCTTGTGGCCGTTTCACACAATAGCAGCTTTAATCCCAGCGCTAATGGTCAGTTGATATTCACAATCATTGCAGGCCTGTAAATGACACCTGCCCTGAAAACAAATCCTGGGGTCATATATCGACCAAAAAATTCAAAAGACGTCCATATTTCCAAACGACAGTTTCAAGAGGCATATTTGACGCACATTAGTGTTCTGCTTCTTTTGCTTTCTTTCTTTCTTTGTTAAAAAAACGGGAATGGAAAAAGGCAACCCTCAGAATGGGCGAAAACGTTCGCAAACGAATCAATGGACAAAGGTTTAAGCTCCAATATATATAAACAGCACATGCAGCTTAATATTAATAAAACAAACAACCCAATACAAAAATGGGCAGAAGGTCTAAATAGGCATTTCTTCAAAGAAGACACAGAGATGGCCAAGACGCACATGGAAAGCTGCTCAACATCACTAATTATTAGAGAAATGCAAATCAAAACTACAATGAGGTATGACCTCACACCTCTTAGAATCGGCATCATCAGAAAATCTACAAACCACAAATTCTGGGGAGGGTGTGGACAAAAGGAACCCTCTTCCACTACTGGTGGGAATGTAAATTGATACAGTCACTGGGGAGAACAGTATGGAGGTTCCTTTAAAATACTAAAAAGAGAATTACCATAGGATCCAGCAATCCCACTTCTGGGCATATACCCAGAGAAAACCATAAATCAAAAAGACACATTCACCACAATGCTCATTGCAGCCCTATTTACAATAGCCAGGTAATGGAAGCAACCTAAATGCCCACAGACAGACGAATGGATAAAGATGTGGTACATATATAAAATGGAATATTACTCAGCCATATAAAGGAATGGAACTGGGTCATTTGTAGAGAAGTCGATGGATCTAGAGACTGTCATACAGAGTGAAGTAATTCAGAAAGAGGAAAACAAATATTGTATATTAATGCCTACATGTGGAACCTAGACAAATGGTACAGATGAACGGGTTTGCAGGGCAGAAATAGAGACACAGAGGTAGAGAACAAACGTATGGACACCAAGTGGGGGAAGCAATGGGGGGGTGGTGGTGGGATGAGTTGGGAGATTGGGATTGACCTGTATTCATGTATATGCATAAAAGAGATAACTAATAATAACCTGCTGTATAAAAAAAATAAATAAAATTAAATTTCAATTTTTTTCAATATAAAATTTAAAAATAAAACAGAAAAATGTTCTTCCATTCAAACAGATGTATTTATAGGAATGAATTATTTCCATGCTTATATCTATAAATACATAAAAGAGGAATAAAATCTAACTTGAACCCAAAAAGGAAAAGAAAATCCCTGAACCCAACAGTTATACAGAGGAAAACCCTATCAAGGCACTAGCTCCAGCGGGAAACAATTCTGAAATTGGTCAGAGGTGGGGAATCATCTCCCATACATCCAGCAGCCCCCCCCCACCATGCGAGGAGCGTCCTCCTTGCAAAGCTGGGGAACCGTACCGAGGCGTCTGTGAGTAAACGTGAGCTGAGCCCCGGGCCAGCTGCTGCTGAACTGTTCCCACCCTTCCCAGGTAAAACACCTGAATATGTACAAGGGCTTGAAAGCCTAGAGGAAGGGCCGTGGAGCCACACCAGCGACAGTACACAGGCCCACTTGGTGCCTGCAGGCCAGCCAGGATGGTCCTGGCCCCGGGCGCTCTTCTGGAAGCTTTCCATTTCCCTGCCTGAGATACCCCTCCTGTCCCGGCCCCCACTCCTTTTTTTCCTTCCTCACCTCAGCCCGGAGAGAAATTCCAGCGGAAGTTATGGGTGACACATCCTCTTCTTTACAGGTGGCAGCCTGGCCACTCCTGCAGAAAGTCCAGCAGAGCCCCACTCACACCGGGCCACCAACAAAGCCGTGGACCCTCACACCCTCCCACCAGCACAGCCCCGAGACTGCTGACGGGGCAGAGGATATGGAGTCAGGCCCAGCTGCAGGGGCTATTGCTGCCTGGAGCGCTGTTTCTATTGCCCTCAACCCAGGCACACCTGGGGAGGGCTTGCCGGCAGGGTCAGGCTGCCCAGGTCAGCTAACCCTCAGCCCTCAGGGCATCACATTGCAGAAAATGGACCTCTCAAAGACAGAATATTAGCCAAGGAAAAAAGGGACGCAATGCCATGTGCAGCACCGTAGATGTGTCTAGAGGTAATCACGTGACTTGTAGTAAGTCAGAAAGTGAAAGACACATATCGTATGATATCACTTATAGGTGTTACCTAAAAATTGATACCAGGGCAGATATTTCCGCGGAGAAGGGCAATCACAGATTCATTAAACAAACTTATGGTTCACCAATGGAAAGCTGTGAGGATTCGATACATTACGATATTGGGGTTAACAGACATATACAAACACAGGTGAAATATATCATCACCAAAGACCTATGGAATACCAAGAGAAGACTACTCAACATTCTGTCATAACGTACATGGGAAAAGGATCCCAGGAAGAAGAGACATATATATATATATATATATATATATATATATATGTGTGTGTGTGTGTGTGTGTGTGTGTGTGTGTGTGTGTGTAAAAGAAACACATCTTGCACACGTACAACAAGCCGAACGTTGTAATCAAACTTGCTGTAATAAAAAATAAAAATAAATAAATTAAAAACACGAACAAGAAGTAGTGAGGCAAACCTGAGGGGCTTTCTCCTGGCACATTCCATTCTAAATTCCAATCCAGAACGCGACTTCCACTGAGGCTCTGCTGCCCTAGTAACCAGATTTGGTAAGGGAGAACTGCTGCCACCTTGTGGCCGTTTCACACAATAGCAGCTTTAATCCCAGCGCTAATGGTCAGTTGATATTCACAATCATTGCAGGCCTGTAAATGACACCTGCCCTGAAAACAAATCCTGGGGTCATATATCGACCAAAAAATTCAAAAGACGTCCATATTTCCAAACGACAGTTTCAAGAGGCATATTTGACGCACATTAGTGTTCTGCTTCTTTTGCTTTCTTTCTTTCTTTGTTAAAAAAACGGGAATGGAAAAAGGCAACCCTCAGAATGGGCGAAAACGTTCGCAAACGAATCAATGGACAAAGGTTTAAGCTCCAATATATATAAACAGCACATGCAGCTTAATATTAATAAAACAAACAACCCAATACAAAAATGGGCAGAAGGTCTAAATAGGCATTTCTTCAAAGAAGACACAGAGATGGCCAAGACGCACATGGAAAGCTGCTCAACATCACTAATTATTAGAGAAATGCAAATCAAAACTACAATGAGGTATGACCTCACACCTCTTAGAATCGGCATCATCAGAAAATCTACAAACCACAAATTCTGGGGAGGGTGTGGACAAAAGGAACCCTCTTCCACTACTGGTGGGAATGTAAATTGATACAGTCACTGGGGAGAACAGTATGGAGGTTCCTTTAAAATACTAAAAAGAGAATTACCATAGGATCCAGCAATCCCACTTCTGGGCATATACCCAGAGAAAACCATAAATCAAAAAGACACATTCACCACAATGCTCATTGCAGCCCTATTTACAATAGCCAGGTAATGGAAGCAACCTAAATGCCCACAGACAGACGAATGGATAAAGATGTGGTACATATATAAAATGGAATATTACTCAGCCATATAAAGGAATGGAACTGGGTCATTTGTAGAGAAGTCGATGGATCTAGAGACTGTCATACAGAGTGAAGTAATTCAGAAAGAGGAAAACAAATATTGTATATTAATGCCTACATGTGGAACCTAGACAAATGGTACAGATGAACGGGTTTGCAGGGCAGAAATAGAGACACAGAGGTAGAGAACAAACGTATGGACACCAAGTGGGGGAAGCAAAGGGGTGGTGGTGGTGGGATGAGTTGGGAGATTGGGATTGACCTGTATTCATGTATATGCATAAAAGAGATAACTAATAATAACCTGCTGTATAAAAAAAATAAATAAAATTAAATTTCAATTTTTTTCAATATAAAATTTAAAAATAAAACAGAAAAATGTTCTTCCATTCAAACAGATGTATTTATAGGAATGAATTATTTCCATGCTTATATCTATAAATACATAAAAGAGGAATAAAATCTAACTTGAACCCAAAAAGGAAAAGAAAATCCCTGAACCCAACAGTTATACAGAGGAAAACCCTATCAAGGCACTAGCTCCAGCGGGAAACAATTCTGAAATTGGTCAGAGGTGGGGAATCATCTCCCATACATCCAGCAGCCCCCCCCCCACCATGCGAGGAGCGTCCTCCTTGCAAAGCTGGGGAACCGTACCGAGGCGTCTGTGAGTAAACGTGAGCTGAGCCCCGGGCCAGCTGCTGCTGAACTGTTCCCACCCTTCCCAGGTAAAACACCTGAATATGTACAAGGGCTTTAAAGCCTAGAGGAAGGGCCGTGGAGCCACACCAGCGACAGTACACAGGCCCACTTGGTGCCTGCAGGCCAGCCAGGATGGTCCTGGCCCCGGGCGCTCTTCTGGAAGCTTTCCATTTCCCTGCCTGAGATACCCCTCCTGTCCCGGCCCCCACTCCTTTTTTTCCTTCCTCACCTCAGCCCGGAGAGAAATTCCAGCGGAAGTTATGGGTGACACATCCTCTTCTTTACAGGTGGCAGCCTGGCCACTCCTGCAGAAAGTCCAGCAGAGCCCCACTCACACCGGGCCACCAACAAAGCCGTGGACCCTCACACCCTCCCACCAGCACAGCCCCGAGACTGCTGACGGGGCAGAGGATATGGAGTCAGGCCCAGCTGCAGGGGCTATTGCTGCCTGGAGCGCTGTTTCTATTGCCCTCAACCCAGGCACACCTGGGGAGGGCTTGCCGGCAGGGTCAGGCTGCCCAGGTCAGCTAACCCTCAGCCCTCAGGGCATCACATTGCAGAAAATGGACCTCTCAAAGACAGAATATTAGCCAAGGAAAAAAGGGACGCAATGCCATGTGCAGCACCGTAGATGTGTCTAGAGGTAATCACGTGACTTGTAGTAAGTCAGAAAGTGAAAGACACATATCGTATGATATCACTTATAGGTGTTACCTAAAAATTGATACCAGGGCAGATATTTCCGCGGAGAAGGGCAATCACAGATTCATTAAACAAACTTATGGTTCACCAATGGAAAGCTGTGAGGATTCGATACATTACGATATTGGGGTTAACAGACATATACAAACACAGGTGAAATATATCATCACCAAAGACCTATGGAATACCAAGAGAAGACTACTCAACATTCTGTCATAACGTACATGGGAAAAGGATCCCAGGAAGAAGAGACATATATATATATATATATATATGTGTGTGTGTGTGTGTGTGTGTGTGTGTGTAAAAGAAACACATCTTGCACACGTACAACAAGCCGAACGTTGTAATCAAACTTGCTGTAATAAAAAATAAAAATAAATAAATTAAAAACACGAACAAGAAGTAGTGAGGCAAACCTGAGGGGCTTTCTCCTGGCACATTCCATTCTAAATTCCAATCCAGAACGCGACTTCCACTGAGGCTCTGCTGCCCTAGTAACCAGATTTGGTAAGGGAGAACTGCTGCCACCTTGTGGCCGTTTCACACAATAGCAGCTTTAATCCCAGCGCTAATGGTCAGTTGATATTCACAATCATTGCAGGCCTGTAAATGACACCTGCCCTGAAAACAAATCCTGGGGTCATATATCGACCAAAAAATTCAAAAGACGTCCATATTTCCAAACGACAGTTTCAAGAGGCATATTTGACGCACATTAGTGTTCTGCTTCTTTTGCTTTCTTTCTTTCTTTGTTAAAAAAACGGGAATGGAAAAAGGCAACCCTCAGAATGGGCGAAAACGTTCGCAAACGAATCAATGGACAAAGGTTTAAGCTCCAATATATATAAACAGCACATGCAGCTTAATATTAATAAAACAAACAACCCAATACAAAAATGGGCAGAAGGTCTAAATAGGCATTTCTTCAAAGAAGACACAGAGATGGCCAAGACGCACATGGAAAGCTGCTCAACATCACTAATTATTAGAGAAATGCAAATCAAAACTACAATGAGGTATGACCTCACACCTCTTAGAATCGGCATCATCAGAAAATCTACAAACCACAAATTCTGGGGAGGGTGTGGACAAAAGGAACCCTCTTCCACTACTGGTGGGAATGTAAATTGATACAGTCACTGGGGAGAACAGTATGGAGGTTCCTTTAAAATACTAAAAAGAGAATTACCATAGGATCCAGCAATCCCACTTCTGGGCATATACCCAGAGAAAACCATAAATCAAAAAGACACATTCACCACAATGCTCATTGCAGCCCTATTTACAATAGCCAGGTAATGGAAGCAACCTAAATGCCCACAGACAGACGAATGGATAAAGATGTGGTACATATATAAAATGGAATATTACTCAGCCATAAAAAGGAATGGAACTGGGTCATTTGTAGAGAAGTCGATGGATCTAGAGACTGTCATACAGAGTGAAGTAATTCAGAAAGAGGAAAACAAATATTGTATATTAATGCCTACATGTGGAACCTAGACAAATGGTACAGATGAACTGGTTTGCAGGGCAGAAATAGAGACACAGAGGTAGAGAACAAACGTATGGACACCAAGTGGGGGAAGCAAAGGGGTGGTGGTGGTGGGATGAGTTGGGAGATTGGGATTGACCTGTATTCATGTATATGCATAAAAGAGATAACTAATAATAACCTGCTGTATAAAAAAAATAAATAAAATTAAATTTCAATTTTTTTCAATATAAAATTTAAAAATAAAACAGAAAAATGTTCTTCCATTCAAACAGATGTATTTATAGGAATGAATTATTTCCATGCTTATATCTATAAATACATAAAAGAGGAATAAAATCTAACTTGAACCCAAAAAGGAAAAGAAAATCCCTGAACCCAACAGTTATACAGAGGAAAACCCTATCAAGGCACTAGCTCCAGCGGGAAACAATTCTGAAATTGGTCAGAGGTGGGGAATCATCTCCCATACATCCAGCAGCCCCCCCCCACCATGCGAGGAGCGTCCTCCTTGCAAAGCTGGGGAACCGTACCGAGGCGTCTGTGAGTAAACGTGAGCTGAGCCCCGGGCCAGCTGCTGCTGAACTGTTCCCACCCTTCCCAGGTAAAACACCTGAATATGTACAAGGGCTTGAAAGCCTAGAGGAAGGGCCGTGGAGCCACACCAGCGACAGTACACAGGCCCACTTGGTGCCTGCAGGCCAGCCAGGATGGTCCTGGCCCCGGGCGCTCTTCTGGAAGCTTTCCATTTCCCTGCCTGAGATACCCCTCCTGTCCCGGCCCCCACTCCTTTTTTTCCTTCCTCACCTCAGCCCGGAGAGAAATTCCAGCGGAAGTTATGGGTGACACATCCTCTTCTTTACAGGTGGCAGCCTGGCCACTCCTGCAGAAAGTCCAGCAGAGCCCCACTCACACCGGGCCACCAACAAAGCCGTGGACCCTCACACCCTCCCACCAGCACAGCCCCGAGACTGCTGACGGGGCAGAGGATATGGAGTCAGGCCCAGCTGCAGGGGCTATTGCTGCCTGGAGCGCTGTTTCTATTGCCCTCAACCCAGGCACACCTGGGGAGGGCTTGCCGGCAGGGTCAGGCTGCCCACGTCAGCTAACCCTCAGCCCTCAGGGCATCACATTGCAGAAAATGGACCTCTCAAAGACAGAATATTAGCCAAGGAAAAAAGGGACGCAATGCCATGTGCAGCACCATAGATGAGTCTAGAGGTAATCACGTGACTTGTAGTAAGTCAGAAAGTGAAAGACACATATCGTATGATATCACTTATAGGTGTTACCTAAAAATTGATACCAGGGCAGATATTTCCGCGGAGAAGGGCAATCACAGATTCATTAAACAAACTTATGGTTCACCAATGGAAAGCTGTGAGGATTCGATACATTACGATATTGGGGTTAACAGACATATACAAACACAGGTGAAATATATCATCACCAAAGACCTATGGAATACCAAGAGAAGACTACTCAACATTCTGTCATAACGTACATGGGAAAAGGATCCCAGGAAGAAGAGACATATATATATATATATATATATATATATATATATGTGTGTGTGTGTGTTTGTGTGTGTGTAAAAGAAACACATCTTGCACATGTACAACAAGCCGAACGTTGTAATCAAACTTGCTGTAATAAAAAATAAAAATAAATAAATTAAAAACACGAACAAGAAGGAGTGAGGCAAACCTGAGGGGCTTTCTCCTGGCACATTCCATTCTAAATTCCAATCCAGAACGCGACTTCCACTGAGGCTCTGCTACCCTAGTAACCAGATTTGGTAAGGGAGAACTGCTGCCACCTTGTGGCCGTTTCACACAATAGCAGCTTTAATCCCAGCGCTAATGGTCAGTTGATATTCACAATCATTGCAGGCCTGTAAATGACACCTGCCCTGAAAACAAATCCTGGGGTCATATATCGACCAAAAAATTCAAAAGACGTCCATATTTCCAAACGACAGTTTCAAGAGGCATATTTGACGCACATTAGTGTTCTGCTTCTTTTGCTTTCTTTCTTTCTTTGTTAAAAAAACGGGAATGGAAAAAGGCAACCCTCAGAATGGGCAAAAACGTTCGCAAACGAATCAATGGACAAAGGTTTAAGCTCCAATATATATAAACAGCACATGCAGCTTAATATTAATAAAACAAACAACCCAATACAAAAATGGGCAGAAGGTCTAAATAGGCATTTCTTCAAAGAAGACACAGAGATGGCCAAGACGCACATGGAAAGCTGCTCAACATCACTAATTATTAGAGAAATGCAAATCAAAACTACAATGAGGTATGACCTCACACCTCTTAGAATCGGCATCATCAGAAAATCTACAAACCACAAATTCTGGGGAGGGTGTGGACAAAAGGAACCCTCTTCCACTACTGGTGGGAATGTAAATTGATACAGTCACTGGGGAGAACAGTATGGAGGTTCCTTTAAAATACTAAAAAGAGAATTACCATAGGATCCAGCAATCCCACTTCTGGGCATATACCCAGAGAAAACCATAAATCAAAAAGACACATTCACCACAATGCTCATTGCAGCCCTATTTACAATAGCCAGGTAATGGAAGCAACCTAAATGCCCACAGACAGACGAATGGATAAAGATGTGGTACATATATAAAATGGAATATTACTCAGCCATAAAAAGGAATGGAACTGGGTCATTTGTAGAGAAGTCGATGGATCTAGAGACTGTCATACAGAGTGAAGTAATTCAGAAAGAGGAAAACAAATATTGTATATTAATGCCTACATGTGGAACCTAGACAAATGGTACAGATGAACTGGTTTGCAGGGCAGAAATAGAGACACAGAGGTAGAGAACAAACGTATGGACACCAAGTGGGGGAAGCAATGGGGGGGGTGGTTGTGGGATGAGTTGGGAGATTGGGATTGACCTGTATTCATGTATATGCATAAAAGAGATAACTAATAATAACCTGCTGTATAAAAAAAATAAATAAAATTAAATTTCAATTTTTTTCAATATAAAATTTAAAAATAAAACAGAAAAATGTTCTTCCATTCAAACAGATGTATTTATAGGAATGAATTATTTCCATGCTTATATCTATAAATACATAAAAGAGGAATAAAATCTAACTTGAACCCCAAAAGGAAAAGAAAATCCCTGAACCCAACAGTTATACAGAGGAAAACCCTATCAAGGCACTAGCTCCAGCGGGAAACAATTCTGAAATTGGTCAGAGGTGGGGAATCATCTCCCATACATCCAGCAGCCCCCCCCCCACCATGCGAGGAGCGTCCTCCTTGCAAAGCTGGGGAACCGTACCGAGGCGTCTGTGAGTAAACGTGAGCTGAGCCCCGGGCCAGCTGCTGCTGAACTGTTCCCACCCTTCCCAGGTAAAACACCTGAATATGTACAAGGGCTTCAAAGCCTAGAGGAAGGGCCGTGGAGCCACACCAGCGACAGTACACAGGCCCACTTGGTGCCTGCAGGCCAGCCAGGATGGTCCTGGCCCCGGGCGCTCTTCTGGAAGCTTTCCATTTCCCTGCCTGAGATACCCCTCCAGTCCCGGCCCCCACTCCTTTTTTTCCTTCCTCACCTCAGCCCGGAGAGAAATTCCAGCGGAAGTTTTGGGTGACACATCCTCTTCTTTACAGGTGGCAGCCTGGCCACTCCTGCAGAAAGTCCAGCAGAGCCCCACTCACACCGGGCCACCAACAAAGCCGTGGACCCTCACACCCTCCCACCAGCACAGCCCCGAGACTGCTGACGGGGCAGAGGATATGGAGTCAGGCCCAGCTGCAGGGGCTATTGCTGCCTGGAGCGCTGTTTCTATTGCCCTCAACCCAGGCACACCTGGGGAGGGCTTGCCGGCAGGGTCAGGCTGCCCAGGTCAGCTAACCCTCAGCCCTCAGGGCATCACATTGCAGAAAATGGACCTCTCAAAGACAGAATATTAGCCAAGGAAAAAAGGGACGCAATGCCATGTGCAGCACCGTAGATGTGTCTAGAGGTAATCACGTGACTTGTAGTAAGTCAGAAAGTGAAAGACACATATCGTATGATATCACTTATAGGTGTTACCTAAAAATTGATACCAGGGCAGATATTTCCGCGGAGAAGGGCAATCACAGATTCATTAAACAAACTTATGGTTCACCAATGGAAAGCTGTGAGGATTCGATACATTACGATATTGGGGTTAACAGACATATACAAACACAGGTGAAATATATCATCACCAAAGACCTATGGAATACCAAGAGAAGACTACTCAACATTCTGTCATAACGTACATGGGAAAAGGATCCCAGGAAGAAGAGACATATATATATATATATATATATATATATATATATATATATATATGTGTGTGTGTGTGTGTGTGTGTGTGTGTGTTTGTGTGTGTGTAAAAGAAACACATCTTGCACATGTACAACAAGCCGAACGTTGTAATCAAACTTGCTGTAATAAAAAATAAAAATAAATAAATTAAAAACACGAACAAGAAGGAGTGAGGCAAACCTGAGGGGCTTTCTCCTGGCACATTCCATTCTAAATTCCAATCCAGAACGCGACTTCCACTGAGGCTCTGCTACCCTAGTAACCAGATTTGGTAAGGGAGAACTGCTGCCACCTTGTGGCCGTTTCACACAATAGCAGCTTTAATCCCAGCGCTAATGGTCAGTTGATATTCACAATCATTGCAGGCCTCTAAATGACACCTGCCCTGAAAACAAATCCTGGGGTCATATATCGACCAAAAAATTCAAAAGACGTCCATATTTCCAAACGACAGTTTCAAGAGGCATATTTGACGCACATTAGTGTTCTGCTTCTTTTGCTTTCTTTCTTTCTTTGTTAAAAAAACGGGAATGGAAAAAGGCAACCCTCAGAATGGGTGAAAACGTTCGCAAACGAATCAATGGACAAAGGTTTAAGCTCCAATATATATAAACAGCACATGCAGCTTAATATTAATAAAACAAACAACCCAATACAAAAATGGGCAGAAGGTCTAAATAGGCATTTCTTCAAAGATGACACAGAGATGGCCAAGACGCACATGGAAAGCTGCTCAACATCACTAATTATTAGAGAAATGCAAATCAAAACTACAATGAGGTATGACCTCACACCTCTTAGAATCGGCATCATCAGAAAATCTACAAACCACAAATTCTGGGGAGGGTGTGGACAAAAGGAACCCTCTTCCACTACTGATGGGAATGTAAATTGATACAGTCACTGGGGAGAACAGTATGGAGGTTCCTTTAAAATACTAAAAAGAGAATTACCATAGGATCCAGCAATCCCACTTCTGGGCATATACCCAGAGAAAACCATAAATCAAAAAGACACATTCACCACAATGCTCATTGCAGCCCTATTTACAATAGCCAGGTAATGGAAGCAACCTAAATGCCCACAGACAGACGAATGGATAAAGATGTGGTACATATATAAAATGGAATATTACTCAGCCATAAAAAGGAATGGAACTGGGTCATTTGTAGAGAAGTCGATGGATCTAGAGACTGTCATACAGAGTGAAGTAATTCAGAAAGAGGAAAACAAATATTGTATATTAATGCCTACATGTGGAACCTAGACAAATGGTACAGATGAACTGGTTTGCAGGGCAGAAATAGAGACACAGAGGTAGAGAACAAACGTATGGACACCAAGTGGGGGAAGCAATGGGGGGGGTGGTGGTGGTGGGATGAGTTGGGAGATTGGGATTGACCTGTATTCATGTATATGCATAAAAGAGATAACTAATAATAACCTGCTGTATAAAAAAAATAAATAAAATTAAATTTCAATTTTTTTTCAATATAAAATTTAAAAATAAAACAGAAAAAAGTTCTTCCATTCAAACAGATGTATTTATAGGAATGAATTATTTCCTTGCTTATATCTATAAATACATAAAAGAGGAATAAAATCTAACTTGAACCCAAAAAGGAAAAGAAAATCCCTGAACCCAACAGTTATACAGAGGAAAACCCTATCAAGGCACTAGCTCCAGCGTGAAACAATTCTGAAATTGGTCAGAGGTGGGGAATCATCTCCCATACATCCAGCAGCCCCACCCCACCATGCGAGGAGCGTCCTCCTTGCAAAGCTGGGGAACCGTACCGAGGCATCTGTGAGTAAACGTGAGCTGAGCCCCGGGCCAGCTGCTGCTGAACTGTTCCCACCCTTCCCAGGTAAAACACCTGAATATGTACAAGGGCTTGAAAGCCTAGAGGAAGGGCCGTGGAGCCACACCAGCGACAGTACACAGGCCAACTTGGTGCCTTCAGGCCAGCCAGGATGGTCCTGGCCCCGCGCACTCTTCTGGAAGCTTTCCATTTCCCTGCCTGAGATACCCCTCCAGTCCCGGCCCCCACTCCTTTTTTTCCTTCCTCACCTCAGCCCGGAGAGAAATTCCAGCGGAAGTTTTGGGTGACACATCCTCTTCTTTACAGGTGGCAGCCTGGCCACTCCTGCAGAAAGTCCAGCAGAGCCCCACTCACACCGGGCCACCAACAAAGCCGTGGACCCTCACATCCTCCCACCAGCACAGCCCCGAGACTGCTGACGGGGCAGAGGGTATGGAGTCAGGCCCAGCTGCAGGGGCTATTGCTGCCTGGAGCGCTGTTTCTATTGCCCTCAACCCAGGCACACCTGGGGGGGGCTTGCCGGCAGGGTCAGGCTGCCCAGGTCAGCTAACCCTCAGCCCTCAGGGCATCACATTGCAGAAAATGGACCTCTCAAAGACAGAATATTAGCCAAGGAAAAAAGGGACGCAATGCCATGTGCAGCACCGTAGATGTGTCTAGAGGTAATCACGTGACTTGTAGTAAGTCAGAAAGTGAAAGACACATATCGTATGATATCACTTATAGGTGTTACCTAAAAATTGATACCAGGGCAGATATTTCCGCGGAGAAGGGCAATCACAGATTCATTAAACAAACTTATGGTTCACCAATGGAAAGCTGTGAGGATTCGATACATTACGATATTGGGGTTAACAGACATATACAAACACAGGTAAAATATATCATCACCAAAGACCTATGGAATACCAAGAGAAGACTACTCAACATTCTGTCATAACGTACATGGGAAAAGGATCCCAGGAAGAAGAGACATATATATATATATATATATATATATATATATATATATATATATATATATATATATATATATATAATATATATATATATATATGTGTGTGTGTGTGTGTGTGTAAAAGAAACACATCTTGCACACGTACAACAAGCCGAACGTTGTAATCAAACTTGCTGTAATAAAAAATAAAAATAAATAAATTAAAAACACGAACAAGAAGTAGTGAGGCAAACTTGAGGGGCTTTCTCCTGGCACATTCCATTCTAAATTCCAATCCAGAATGCGACTTCCACTGAGGCTCTGCTGCCCTAGTAACCAGATTTGGTAAGGGAGAACTGCTGCCACCTTGTGGCCGTTTCACACAATAGCAGCTTTAATCCCAGCGCTAATGGTCAGTTGATATTCACAATCATTGCAGGCCTGTAAATGACACCTGCCCTGAAAACAAATCCTGGGGTCATATATCGACCAAAAAATTCAAAAGACGTCCATATTTCCAAACGACAGTTTCAAGAGGCATATTTGACGCACATTAGTGTTCTGCTTCTTTTGCTTTCTTGCTTTCTTTGTTAAAAAAACGGGAATGGAAAAAGGCAACCCTCAGAATGGGCGAAAACGTTCGCAAACGAATCAATGGACAAAGGTTTAAGCTCCAATATATATAAACAGCACATGCAGCTTAATATTAATAAAACAAACAACCCAATACAAAAATGGGCAGAAGGTCTAAATAGGCATTTCTTCAAAGAAGACACAGAGATGGCCAAGACGCACATGGAAAGCTGCTCAACATCACTAATTATTAGAGAAATGCAAATCAAAACGACAATGAGGTATGACCTCACACCTCTTAGAATCGGCATCATCAGAAAATCTACAAACCACAAATTCTGGGGAGGGTGTGGACAAAAGGAACCCTCTTCCACTACTGGTGGGAATGTAAATTGATACAGTCACTGGGGAGAACAGTATGGAGGTTCCTTTAAAATACTAAAAAGAGAATTACCATAGGATCCAGCAATCCCACTTCTGGGCATATACCCAGAGAAAACCATAAATCCAAAAGACACATTCACCACAATGCTCATTGCAGCCCTATTTACAATAGCCAGGTAATGGAAGCAACCTAAATGCCCACAGACAGACGAATGGATAAAGATGTGGTACATATATAAAATGGAATATTACTCAGCCATAAAAAGGAATGGAACTGGGTCATTTGTAGAGAAGTCGATGGATCTAGAGACTGTCATACAGAGTGAAGTAATTCAGAAAGAGGAAAACAAATATTGTATATTAATGCCTACATGTGGAACCTAGACAAATGGTACAGATGAACTGGTTTGCAGGGCAGAAATAGAGACACAGAGGTAGAGAACAAACGTATGGACACCAAGTGGGGGAAGCAATGGGGTTGGTGGTGGTGGTGGGATGAGTTGGGAGATTGGGATCGACCTGTATTCATGTATATGCATAAAATAGATAACTAATAATAACCTGCTGTATAAAAAAATAAATAAAATTAAATTTCAAATTTTTTTCAATATAAAATTTAAAAATAAAACAGAAAAAAGTTCTTCCATTCACACAGATGTATTTATAGGAATGAATTATTTCCATGCTTATATCTATAAATGCATAAAAGAGGAATAAAATCTAACTTGAACCCAAAAAGGAAAAGAAAATCCCTGAACCCAACAGTTATACAGAGGAAAACCCTATCAAGGCACTAGCTCCAGCGGGAAACAATTCTGAAATTGGTCAGAGGTGGGGAATCATCTCCCATACATCCAGCAGCCCCCCCCCACCATGCGAGGAGCGTCCGCCTTGCAAAGCTGGGGAACCGTACCGAGGCGTCTGTGAGTAAACGTGAGCTGAGCCCCGGGCCAGCTGCTGCTGAACTGTTCCCACCCTTCCCAGGTAAAACACCTGAATATGTACAAGGGCTTGAAAGCCTAGAGGAAGGGCCGTGGAGCTACACCGGCGACAGTACACAGGCCCACTTGGTGCCTGCAGGCCAGCCAGGATGGTCCTGGCCCTGGGCGCTCTTCTGGAAGCTTTCCATTTCCCTGCCTGAGATACCCCTCCTGTCCCGGCCCCCACTCCTTTTTTTCCTTCCTCACCTCAGCCCGGAGAGAAATTCCAGCGGAAGTTATGGGTGACACATCCTCTTCTTTACAGGTGGCAGCCTGGCCACTCCTGCAGAAAGTCCAGCAGAGCCCCACTCACACCGGGCCACCAACAAAGCCGTGGACCCTCACACCCTCCCACCAGCACAGCCCCGAGACTGCTGACGGGGCAGAGGATATGGAGTCAGGCCCAGCTGCAGGGGCTATTGCTGCCTGGAGCGCTGTTTCTATTGCCCTCAACCCAGGCACACCTGGGGAGGGCTTGCCGGCAGGGTCAGGCTGCCCAGGTCAGCTAACCCTCAGCCCTCAGGGCATCACATTGCAGAAAATGGACCTCTCAAAGACAGAATATTAGCCAAGGAAAAAAGGGACGCAATGCCATGTGCAGCACCGTAGATGTGTCTAGAGGTAATCACGTGACTTGTAGTAAGTCAGAAAGTGAAAGACACATATCGTATGATATCACTTATAGGTGTTACCTAAAAATTGATACCAGGGCAGATATTTCCGCGGAGAAGGGCAATCACAGATTCATTAAACAAACTTATGGTTCACCAATGGAAAGCTGTGAGGATTCGATACATTACGATATTGGGGTTAACAGACATATACAAACACAGGTGAAATATATCATCACCAAAGACCTATGGAATACCAAGAGAAGACTACTCAACATTCTGTCATAACGTACATGGGAAAAGGATCCCAGGAAGAAGAGACATATATATATATATGTGTGTGTGTGTGTGTGTGTGTGTGTGTGTGTGTATAAAAGAAACACATCTTGCACACGTACAACAAGCCGAACGTTGTAACCAAACTTGCTGTAATAAAAAATAAAAATAAATAAATTAAAAACACGAACAAGAAGTAGTGAGGCAAACCTGAGGGGCTCTCTCCTGGCACATTCCATTCTAAATTCCAATCCAGAAGGCGACTTCCACTGAGGCTCTGCTGCCCTAGTAACAAGATTTGGTAAAGGAGAACTGCTGCCACCTTGTGGCCGTTTCACACAATAGCAGCTTTAATCCCAGCGCTAATGGTCAGTTGATATTCACAATCATTGCAGGCCTGTAAATGACACCTGCCCTGAAAACAAATCCTGGGGTCATATATCGACCAAAAAATTCAAAAGACGTCCATATTTCCAAACGACAGTTCCAAGAGGCATATTTGACGCACATTAGTGTTCTGCTTCTTTTGCTTTCTTTCTTTCTTTGTTAAAAAAACGGGAATGGAAAAAGGCAACCCTCAGAATGGGCGAAAACGTTCGCAAACGAATCAATGGACAAAGGTTTAAGCTCCAATATATATAAACAGCACATGCAGCTTAATATTAATAAAACAAACAACCCAATACAAAAATGGGCAGAAGGTCTAAATAGGCATTTCTTCAAAGAAGACACAGAGATGGCCAAGACGCACATGGAAAGCTGCTCAACATCACTAATTATTAGAGAAATGCAAATCAAAACGACAATGAGGTATGACCTCACACCTCTTAGAATCGGCATCATCAGAAAATCTACAAACCACAAATTCTGGGGAGGGTGTGGACAAAAGGAACCCTCTTCCACTACTGGTGGGAATGTAAATTGATACAGTCACTGGGGAGAACAGTATGGAGGTTCCTTTAAAATACTAAAAAGAGAATTACCATAGGATCCAGCAATCCCACTTCTGGGCATATACCCAGAGAAAACCATAAATCCAAAAGACACATTCACCACAATGCTCATTGCAGCCCTATTTACAATAGCCAGGTAATGGAAGCAAACTAAATGCCCACAGACAGACGAATGGATAAAGATGTGGTACATATATAAAATGGAATATTACTCAGCCATAAAAAGGAATGGAACTGGGTCATTTGTAGAGAAGTCGATGCATCTAGAGACTGTCATACAGAGTGAAGTAATTCAGAAAGAGGAAAACAAATATTGTATATTAATGCCTACATGTGGAACCTAGACAATTGGTACAGATGAACTGGTTTGCAGGGCAGAAATAGAGACACAGAGGTAGAGAACAAACGTATGGACACCAAGTGGGGGAAGCAATGGGGGGTGGTGGTGGTGGTGGGATGAGTTGGGAGATTGGGATTGACCTGTATTCATGTATATGCATAAAATAGATAAATAATAATAACCTGCTTTATAAAAAAAATAAATAAAATTAAATTTCAATTTTTTTTCAATATAAAATTTAATAATAAAACAGAAAAAAGTTCTTCCATTCACACAGATGTATTTATAGGAATGAATTATTTCCATGCTTATATCTATAAATGCATAAAAGAGGAATAAAATCTAACTTGAACCCAAAAAGGAAAAGAAAATCCCTGAACCCAACAGTTATACAGAGGAAAACCCTATCAAGGCACTAGCTCCAGCGGGAAACAATTCTGAAATTGGTCAGAAGTGGGGAATCATCTCCCATACATCCAGCAGCCACCCCCCCACCACCATGCGAGGAGCGTCCTCCTTGCAAAGCTGGGGAACCATACCGAGGCGTCTGTGAGTAAACGTGAGCTGAGCCCCGGGCCAGCTGCTGCTGAACTGTTCCCACCCTTCCCAGGTAAAACACCTGAATATGTACAAGGGCTTGAAAGCCTAGAGGAAGGGCCGTGGAGCCACACCAGCGACAGTACACAGGCCCACTTGGTGCCTGCAGGCCAGCCAGGATGGTCCTGGCCCTGGGCGCTCTTCTGGAAGCTTTCCATTTCCCTGCCTGAGATACCCCTCCTGTCCCGGCCCCCACTCCTTTTTTTCCTTCCTCACCTCAGCCCAGAGAGAAATTGCAGCGGAAGTTATGGGTGACACATCCTCTTCTTTACAGGTGGCAGCCTGGCCACTCCTGCAGAAAGTCCAGCAGAGCCCCACTCACACCGGGCCACCAACAAAGCCGTGGACCCTCACACCCTCCCACCAGCACAGCCCCGAGACTGCTGACGGGGCAGAGGATATGGAGTCAGGCCCAGCTGCAGGGGCTATTGCTGCCTGGAGCGCTGTTTCTATTGCCCTCAACCCAGGCACACCTGGGGGGGGCTTGCCGGCAGGGTCAGGCTGCCCACGTCAGCTAACCCTCAGCCCTCAGGGCATCACATTGCAGAAAATGGACCTCTCAAAGACAGAATATTAGCCAAGGAAAAAAGGGACGCAATGCCATGTGCAGCACCGTAGATGTGTCTAGAGGTAATCACGTGACTTGTAGTAAGTCAGAAAGTGAAAGACACATATCGTATGATATCACTTATAGGTGTTACCTAAAAATTGATACCAGGGCAGATATTTCCGCGGAGAAGGGCAATCACAGATTCATTAAACAAACTTATGGTTCACCAATGGAAAGCTGTGAGGATTCGATACATTACGATATTGGGGTTAACAGACATATACAAACACAGGTAAAATATATCATCACCAAAGACATATGGAATACCAAGAGAAGACTACTCAACATTCTGTCATAACGTACATGGGAAAAGGATCCCAGGAAGAAGAGACATATATATATATATATATATATATATATATATATATATATATATATATATATATATATATAAATATATATATATATATATGTGTGTGTGTGTGTGTGTGTAAAAGAAACACATCTTGCACACGTACAACAAGCCGAACGTTGTAATCAAACTTGCTGTAATAAAAAATAAAAATAAATAAATTAAAAACACGAACAAGAAGTAGTGAGGCAAACTTGAGGGGCTTTCTCCTGGCACATTCCATTCTAAATTCCAATCCAGAATGCGACTTCCACTGAGGCTCTGCTGCCCTAGTAACCAGATTTGGTAAGGGAGAACTGCTGCCACCTTGTGGCCGTTTCACACAATAGCAGCTTTAATCCCAGCGCTAATGGTCAGTTGATATTCACAATCATTGCAGGCCTGTAAATGACACCTGCCCTGAAAACAAATCCTGGGGTCATATATCGACCAAAAAATTCAAAAGACGTCCATATTTCCAAACGACAGTTTCAAGAGGCATATTTGACGCACATTAGTGTTCTGCTTCTTTTGCTTTCTTTCTTTCTTTGTTAAAAAAACGGGAATGGAAAAAGGCAACCCTCAGAATGGGCGAAAACGTTCGCAAACGAATCAATGGACAAAGGTTTAAGCTCCAATATATATAAACAGCACATGCAGCTTAATATTAATAAAACAAACAACCCAATACAAAAATGGGCAGAAGGTCTAAATAGGCATTTCTTCAAAGAAGACACAGAGATGGCCAAGACGCACATGGAAAGCTGCTCAACATCACTAATTATTAGAGAAATGCAAATCAAAACGACAATGAGGTATGACCTCACACCTCTTAGAATCGGCATCATCAGAAAATCTACAAACCACAAATTCTGGGGAGGGTGTGGACAAAAGGAACCCTCTTCCACTACTGGTGGGAATGTAAATTGATACAGTCACTGGGGAGAACAGTATGGAGGTTCCTTTAAAATACTAAAAAGAGAATTACCATAGGATCCAGCAATCCCACTTCTGGGCATATACCCAGAGAAAACCATAAATCAAAAAGACACATTCACCACAATGCTCATTGCAGCCCTATTTACAATAGCCAGGTAATGGAAGCAACCTAAATGCCCACAGACAGACGAATGGATAAAGATGTGGTACATATATAAAATGGAATATTACTCAGCCATAAAAAGGAATGGAACTGGGTCATTTGTAGAGAAGTCGATGGATCTAGAGACTGTCATACAGAGTGAAGTAATTCAGAAAGAGGAAAACAAATATTGTATATTAATGCCTACATGTGGAACCTAGACAAATGGTACAGATGAACTGGTTTGCAGGGCAGAAATAGAGACACAGAGGTAGAGAACAAACGTATGGACACCAAGTGGGGGAAGCAATGGGGGGGGTGGTTGTGGGATGAGTTGGGAGATTGGGATTGACCTGTATTCATGTATATGCATAAAAGAGATAACTAATAATAACCTGCTGTATAAAAAAAATAAATAAAATTAAATTTCAATTTTTTTCAATATAAAATTTAAAAATAAAACAGAAAAATGTTCTTCCATTCAAACAGATGTATTTATAGGAATGAATTATTTCCATGCTTATATCTATAAATACATAAAAGAGGAATAAAATCTAACTTGAACCCCAAAAGGAAAAGAAAATCCCTGAACCCAACAGTTATACAGAGGAAAACCCTATCAAGGCACTAGCTCCAGCGGGAAACAATTCTGAAATTGGTCAGAGGTGGGGAATCATCTCCCATACATCCAGCAGCCCCCCCCCCCACCATGCGAGGAGCGTCCTCCTTGCAAAGCTGGGGAACCGTACCGAGGCGTCTGTGAGTAAACGTGAGCTGAGCCCCGGGCCAGCTGCTGCTGAACTGTTCCCACCCTTCCCAGGTAAAACACCTGAATATGTACAAGGGCTTCAAAGCCTAGAGGAAGGGCCGTGGAGCCACACCAGCGACAGTACACAGGCCCACTTGGTGCCTGCAGGCCAGCCAGGATGGTCCTGGCCCCGGGCGCTCTTCTGGAAGCTTTCCATTTCCCTGCCTGAGATACCCCTCCAGTCCCGGCCCCCACTCCTTTTTTTCCTTCCTCACCTCAGCCCGGAGAGAAATTCCAGCGGAAGTTTTGGGTGACACATCCTCTTCTTTACAGGTGGCAGCCTGGCCACTCCTGCAGAAAGTCCAGCAGAGCCCCACTCACACCGGGCCACCAACAAAGCCGTGGACCCTCACACCCTCCCACCAGCACAGCCCCGAGACTGCTGACGGGGCAGAGGATATGGAGTCAGGCCCAGCTGCAGGGGCTATTGCTGCCTGGAGCGCTGTTTCTATTGCCCTCAACCCAGGCACACCTGGGGAGGGCTTGCCGGCAGGGTCAGGCTGCCCAGGTCAGCTAACCCTCAGCCCTCAGGGCATCACATTGCAGAAAATGGACCTCTCAAAGACAGAATATTAGCCAAGGAAAAAAGGGACGCAATGCCATGTGCAGCACTGTAGATGTGTCTAGAGGTAATCACGTGACTTGTAGTAAGTCAGAAAGTGAAAGACACATATCGTATGATATCACTTATAGGTGTTACCTAAAAATTGATACCAGGGCAGATATTTCCGCGGAGAAGGGCAATCACAGATTCATTAAACAAACTTATGGTTCACCAATGGAAAGCTGTGAGGATTCGATACATTACGATATTGGGGTTAACAGACATATACAAACACAGGTGAAATATATCATCACCAAAGACCTATGGAATACCAAGAGAAGACTACTCAACATTCTGTCATAACGTACATGGGAAAAGGATCCCAGGAAGAAGAGACATATATATATATATATATATATATATATATATATATATGTGTGTGTGTGTGTGTGTGTGTGTGTGTGTGTTTGTGTGTGTGTAAAAGAAACACATCTTGCACATGTACAACAAGCCGAACGTTGTAATCAAACTTGCTGTAATAAAAAATAAAAATAAATAAATTAAAAACACGAACAAGAAGGAGTGAGGCAAACCTGAGGGGCTTTCTCCTGGCACATTCCATTCTAAATTCCAATCCAGAACGCGACTTCCACTGAGGCTCTGCTACCCTAGTAACCAGATTTGGTAAGGGAGAACTGCTGCCACCTTGTGGCCGTTTCACACAATAGCAGCTTTAATCCCAGCGCTAATGGTCAGTTGATATTCACAATCATTGCAGGCCTCTAAATGACACCTGCCCTGAAAACAAATCCTGGGGTCATATATCGACCAAAAAATTCAAAAGACGTCCATATTTCCAAACGACAGTTTCAAGAGGCATATTTGACGCACATTAGTGTTCTGCTTCTTTTGCTTTCTTTCTTTCTTTGTTAAAAAAACGGGAATGGAAAAAGGCAACCCTCAGAATGGGTGAAAACGTTCGCAAACGAATCAATGGACAAAGGTTTAAGCTCCAATATATATAAACAGCACATGCAGCTTAATATTAATAAAACAAACAACCCAATACAAAAATGGGCAGAAGGTCTAAATAGGCATTTCTTCAAAGATGACACAGAGATGGCCAAGACGCACATGGAAAGCTGCTCAACATCACTAATTATTAGAGAAATGCAAATCAAAACTACAATGAGGTATGACCTCACACCTCTTAGAATCGGCATCATCAGAAAATCTACAAACCACAAATTCTGGGGAGGGTGTGGACAAAAGGAACCCTCTTCCACTACTGATGGGAATGTAAATTGATACAGTCACTGGGGAGAACAGTATGGAGGTTCCTTTAAAATACTAAAAAGAGAATTACCATAGGATCCAGCAATCCCACTTCTGGGCATATACCCAGAGAAAACCATAAATCAAAAAGACACATTCACCACAATGCTCATTGCAGCCCTATTTACAATAGCCAGGTAATGGAAGCAACCTAAATGCCCACAGACAGACGAATGGATAAAGATGTGGTACATATATAAAATGGAATATTACTCAGCCATAAAAAGGAATGGAACTGGGTCATTTGTAGAGAAGTCGATGGATCTAGAGACTGTCATACAGAGTGAAGTAATTCAGAAAGAGGAAAACAAATATTGTATATTAATGCCTACATGTGGAACCTAGACAAATGGTACAGATGAACTGGTTTGCAGGGCAGAAATAGAGACACAGAGGTAGAGAACAAACGTATGGACACCAAGTGGGGGAAGCAATGGGGGGGTGGTGGTGGTGGGATGAGTTGGGAGATTGGGATTGACCTGTATTCATGTATATGCATAAAAGAGATAACTAATAATAACCTGCTGTATAAAAAAAATAAATAAAATTAAATTTCAATTTTTTTTCAATATAAAATTTAAAAATAAAACAGAAAAAAGTTCTTCCATTCAAACAGATGTATTTATAGGAATGAATTATTTCCTTGCTTATATCTATAAATACATAAAAGAGGAATAAAATCTAACTTGAACCCAAAAAGGAAAAGAAAATCCCTGAACCCAACAGTTATACAGAGGAAAACCCTATCAAGGCACTAGCTCCAGCGGGAAACAATTCTGAAATTGGTCAGAGGTGGGGAATCATCTCCCATACATCCAGCAGCCCCCCCCCACCATGCGAGGAGCGTCCTCCTTGCAAAGCTGGGGAACCGTACCGAGGCATCTGTGAGTAAACGTGAGCTGAGCCCCGGGCCAGCTGCTGCTGAACTGTTCCCACCCTTCCCAGGTAAAACACCTGAATATGTACAAGGGCTTGAAAGCCTAGAGGAAGGGCCGTGGAGCCACACCAGCGACAGTACACAGGCCAACTTGGTGCCTTCAGGCCAGCCAGGATGGTCCTGGCCCCGCGCACTCTTCTGGAAGCTTTCCATTTCCCTGCCTGAGATACCCCTCCAGTCCCGGCCCCCACTCCTTTTTTTCCTTCCTCACCTCAGCCCGGAGAGAAATTCCAGCGGAAGTTTTGGGTGACACATCCTCTTCTTTACAGGTGGCAGCCTGGCCACTCCTGCAGAAAGTCCAGCAGAACCCCACTCACACCGGGCCACCAACAAAGCCGTGGACCCTCACACCCTCCCACCAGCACAGCCCCGAGACTGCTGACGGGGCAGAGGATATGGAGTCAGGCCCAGCTGCAGGGGCTATTGCTGCCTGGAGCGCTGTTTCTATTGCCCTCAACCCAGGCACACCTGGGGGGGGCTTGCCGGCAGGGTCAGGCTGCCCAGGTCAGCTAACCCTCAGCCCTCAGGGCATCACATTGCAGAAAATGGACCTCTCAAAGACAGAATATTAGCCAAGGAAAAAAGGGACGCAATGCCATGTGCAGCACCGTAGATGTGTCTAGAGGTAATCACGTGACTTGTAGTAAGTCAGAAAGTGAAAGACACATATCGTATGATATCACTTATAGGTGTTACCTAAAAATTGATACCAGGGCAGATATTTCCGCGGAGAAGGGCAATCACAGATTCATTAAACAAACTTATGGTTCACCAATGGAAAGCTGTGAGGATTCGATACATTACGATATTGTGGTTAACAGACATATACAAACACAGGTAAAATATATCATCACCAAAGACCTATGGAATACCAAGAGAAGACTACTCAACATTCTGTCATAACGTACATGGGAAAAGGATCCCAGGAAGAAGAGACATATATATATATATATATATATATATATATATATATATATATATATATATATATATATATATATAAAAATATATATATATATATATGTGTGTGTGTGTGTGTGTGTAAAAGAAACACATCTTGCACACGTACAACAAGCCGAACGTTGTAATCAAACTTGCTGTAATAAAAAATAAAAATAAATAAATTAAAAACACGAACAAGAAGTAGTGAGGCAAACTTGAGGGGCTTTCTCCTGGCACATTCCATTCTAAATTCCAATCCAGAATGCGACTTCCACTGAGGCTCTGCTGCCCTAGTAACCAGATTTGGTAAGGGAGAACTGCTGCCACCTTGTGGCCGTTTCACACAATAGCAGCTTTAATCCCAGCGCTAATGGTCAGTTGATATTCACAATCATTGCAGGCCTGTAAATGACACCTGCCCTGAAAACAAATCCTGGGGTCATATATCGACCAAAAAATTCAAAAGACGTCCATATTTCCAAACGACAGTTTCAAGAGGCATATTTGACGCACATTAGTGTTCTGCTTCTTTTGCTTTCTTGCTTTCTTTGTTAAAAAAACGGGAATGGAAAAAGGCAACCCTCAGAATGGGCGAAAACGTTCGCAAACGAATCAATGGACAAAGGTTTAAGCTCCAATATATATAAACAGCACATGCAGCTTAATATTAATAAAACAAACAACCCAATACAAAAATGGGCAGAAGGTCTAAATAGGCATTTCTTCAAAGAAGACACAGAGATGGCCAAGACGCACATGGAAAGCTGCTCAACATCACTAATTATTAGAGAAATGCAAATCAAAACGACAATGAGGTATGACCTCACACCTCTTAGAATCGGCATCATCAGAAAATCTACAAACCACAAATTCTGGGGAGGGTGTGGACAAAAGGAACCCTCTTCCACTACTGGTGGGAATGTAAATTGATACAGTCACTGGGGAGAACAGTATGGAGGTTCCTTTAAAATACTAAAAAGAGAATTACCATAGGATCCAGCAATCCCACTTCTGGGCATATACCCAGAGAAAACCATAAATCCAAAAGACACATTCACCACAATGCTCATTGCAGCCCTATTTACAATAGCCAGGTAATGGAAGCAACCTAAATGCCCACAGACAGACGAATGGATAAAGATGTGGTACATATATAAAATGGAATATTACTCAGCCATAAAAAGGAATGGAACTGGGTCATTTGTAGAGAAGTCGATGGATCTAGAGACTGTCATACAGAGTGAAGTAATTCAGAAAGAGGAAAACAAATATTGTATATTAATGCCTACATGTGGAACCTAGACAAATGGTACAGATGAACTGGTTTGCAGGGCAGAAATAGAGACACAGAGGCAGAGAACAAACGTATGGACACCAAGTGGGGGAAGCAATGGGGTTGGTGGTGGTGGTGGGATGAGTTGGGAGATTGGGATCGACCTGTATTCATGTATATGCATAAAATAGATAACTAATAATAACCTGCTGTATAAAAAAATAAATAAAATTAAATTTCAATTTTTTTTCAATATAAAATTTAAAAATAAAACAGAAAAAAGTTCTTCCATTCACACAGATGTATTTATAGGAATGAATTATTTCCATGCTTATATCTATAAATGCATAAAAGAGGAATAAAATCTAACTTGAACCCAAAAAGGAAAAGAAAATCCCTGAACCCAACAGTTATACAGAGGAAAACCCTATCAAGGCACTAGCTCCAGCGGGAAACAATTCTGAAATTGGTCAGAGGTGGGGAATCATCTCCCATACATCCAGCAGCCCCCCCCCCACCATGCGAGGAGCGTCCGCCTTGCAAAGCTGGGGAACCGTACCGAGGCATCTGTGAGTAAACGTGAGCTGAGCCCCGGGCCAGCTGCTGCTGAACTGTTCCCACCCTTCCCAGGTAAAACACCTGAATATGTACAAGGGCTTGAAAGCCTAGAGGAAGGGCCGTGGAGCCACACCGGCGACAGTACACAGGCCCACTTGGTGCCTGCAGGCCAGCCAGGATGGTCCTGGCCCTGGGCGCTCTTCTGGAAGCTTTCCATTTCCCTGCCTGAGATACCCCTCCTGTCCCGGCCCCCACTCCTTTTTTTCCTTCCTCACCTCAGCCCGGAGAGAAATTCCAGCGGAAGTTATGGGTGACACATCCTCTTCTTTACAGGTGGCAGCCTGGCCACTCCTGCAGAAAGTCCAGCAGAGCCCCACTCACACCGGGCCACCAACAAAGCCGTGGACCCTCACACCCTCCCACCAGCACAGCCCCGAGACTGCTGACGGGGCAGAGGATATGGAGTCAGGCCCAGCTGCAGGGGCTATTGCTGCCTGGAGCGCTGTTTCTATTGCCCTCAACCCAGGCACACCTGGGGAGGGCTTGCCGGCAGGGTCAGGCTGCCCAGGTCAGCTAACCCTCAGCCCTCAGGGCATCACATTGCAGAAAATGGACCTCTCAAAGACAGAATATTAGCCAAGGAAAAAAGGGACGCAATGCCATGTGCAGCACCGTAGATGTGTCTAGAGGTAATCACGTGACTTGTAGTAAGTCAGAAAGTGAAAGACACATATCGTATGATATCACTTATAGGTGTTACCTAAAAATTGATACCAGGGCAGATATTTCCGCGGAGAAGGGCAATCACAGATTCATTAAACAAACTTATGGTTCACCAATGGAAAGCTGTGAGGATTCGATACATTACGATATTGGGGTTAACAGACATATACAAACACAGGTGAAATATATCATCACCAAAGACCTATGGAATACCAAGAGAAGACTACTCAACATTCTGTCATAACGTACATGGGAAAAGGATCCCAGGAAGAAGAGACATATATATATATATATATATATATGTGTGTGTGTGTGTGTGTGTGTGTGTGTGTAAAAGAAACACATCTTGCACACGTACAACAAGCCGAACGTTGTAATCAAACTTGCTGTAATAAAAAATAAAAATAAATAAATTAAAAACACGAACAAGAAGTAGTGAGGCAAACCTGAGGGGCTTTCTCCTGGCACATTCCATTCTAAATTCCAATCCAGAACGCGACTTCCACTGAGGCTCTGCTGCCCTAGTAACCAGATTTGGTAAGGGAGAACTGCTGCCACCTTGTGGCCGTTTCACACAATAGCAGCTTTAATCCCAGCGCTAATGGTCAGTTGATATTCACAATCATTGCAGGCCTGTAAATGACACCTGCCCTGAAAACAAATCCTGGGGTCATATATCGACCAAAAAATTCAAAAGACGTCCATATTTCCAAACGACAGTTTCAAGAGGCATATTTGACGCACATTAGTGTTCTGCTTCTTTTGCTTTCTTTCTTTCTTTGTTAAAAAAACGGGAATGGAAAAAGGCAACCCTCAGAATGGGCGAAAACGTTCGCAAACGAATCAATGGACAAAGGTTTAAGCTCCAATATATATAAACAGCACATGCAGCTTAATATTAATAAAACAAACAACCCAATACAAAAATGGGCAGAAGGTCTAAATAGGCATTTCTTCAAAGAAGACACAGAGATGGCCAAGACGCACATGGAAAGCTGCTCAACATCACTAATTATTAGAGAAATGCAAATCAAAACTACAATGAGGTATGACCTCACACCTCTTAGAATCGGCATCATCAGAAAATCTACAAACCACAAATTCTGGGGAGGGTGTGGACAAAAGGAACCCTCTTCCACTACTGGTGGGAATGTAAATTGATACAGTCACTGGGGAGAACAGTATGGAGGTTCCTTTAAAATACTAAAAAGAGAATTACCATAGGATCCAGCAATCCCACTTCTGGGCATATACCCAGAGAAAACCATAAATCAAAAAGACACATTCACCACAATGCTCATTGCAGCCCTATTTACAATAGCCAGGTAATGGAAGCAACCTAAATGCCCACAGACAGACGAATGGATAAAGATGTGGTACATATATAAAATGGAATATTACTCAGCCATAAAAAGGAATGGAACTGGGTCATTTGTAGAGAAGTCGATGGATCTAGAGACTGTCATACAGAGTGAAGTAATTCAGAAAGAGGAAAACAAATATTGTATATTAATGCCTACATGTGGAACCTAGACAAATGGTACAGATGAACTGGTTTGCAGGGCAGAAATAGAGACACAGAGGTAGAGAACAAACGTATGGACACCAAGTGGGGGAAGCAAAGGGGTGGTGGTGGTGGGATGAGTTGGGAGATTGGGATTGACCTGTATTCATGTATATGCATAAAAGAGATAACTAATAATAACCTGCTGTATAAAAAAAATAAATAAAATTAAATTTCAATTTTTTTCAATATAAAATTTAAAAATAAAACAGAAAAATGTTCTTCCATTCAAACAGATGTATTTATAGGAATGAATTATTTCCATGCTTATATCTATAAATACATAAAAGAGGAATAAAATCTAACTTGAACCCAAAAAGGAAAAGAAAATCCCTGAACCCAACAGTTATACAGAGGAAAACCCTATCAAGGCACTAGCTCCAGCGGGAAACAATTCTGAAATTGGTCAGAGGTGGGGAATCATCTCCCATACATCCAGCAGCCCCCCCCCACCATGCGAGGAGCGTCCTCCTTGCAAAGCTGGGGAACCGTACCGAGGCGTCTGTGAGTAAACGTGAGCTGAGCCCCGGGCCAGCTGCTGCTGAACTGTTCCCACCCTTCCCAGGTAAAACACCTGAATATGTACAAGGGCTTGAAAGCCTAGAGGAAGGGCCGTGGAGCCACACCAGCGACAGTACACAGGCCCACTTGGTGCCTGCAGGCCAGCCAGGATGGTCCTGGCCCCGGGCGCTCTTCTGGAAGCTTTCCATTTCCCTGCCTGAGATACCCCTCCTGTCCCGGCCCCCACTCCTTTTTTTCCTTCCTCACCTCAGCCCGGAGAGAAATTCCAGCGGAAGTTATGGGTGACACATCCTCTTCTTTACAGGTGGCAGCCTGGCCACTCCTGCAGAAAGTCCAGCAGAGCCCCACTCACACCGGGCCACCAACAAAGCCGTGGACCCTCACACCCTCCCACCAGCACAGCCCCGAGACTGCTGACGGGGCAGAGGATATGGAGTCAGGCCCAGCTGCAGGGGCTATTGCTGCCTGGAGCGCTGTTTCTATTGCCCTCAACCCAGGCACACCTGGGGAGGGCTTGCCGGCAGGGTCAGGCTGCCCACGTCAGCTAACCCTCAGCCCTCAGGGCATCACATTGCAGAAAATGGACCTCTCAAAGACAGAATATTAGCCAAGGAAAAAAGGGACGCAATGCCATGTGCAGCACCGTAGATGTGTCTAGAGGTAATCACGTGACTTGTAGTAAGTCAGAAAGTGAAAGACACATATCGTATGATATCACTTATAGGTGTTACCTAAAAATTGATACCAGGGCAGATATTTCCGCGGAGAAGGGCAATCACAGATTCATTAAACAAACTTATGGTTCACCAATGGAAAGCTGTGAGGATTCGATACATTACGATATTGGGGTTAACAGACATATACAAACACAGGTGAAATATATCATCACCAAAGACCTATGGAATACCAAGAGAAGACTACTCAACATTCTGTCATAACGTACATGGGAAAAGGATCCCAGGAAGAAGAGACATATATATATATATATATATATATATATATATGTGTGTGTGTGTGTTTGTGTGTGTGTAAAAGAAACACATCTTGCACATGTACAACAAGCCGAACGTTGTAATCAAACTTGCTGTAATAAAAAATAAAAATAAATAAATTAAAAACACGAACAAGAAGGAGTGAGGCAAACCTGAGGGGCTTTCTCCTGGCACATTCCATTCTAAATTCCAATCCAGAACGCGACTTCCACTGAGGCTCTGCTACCCTAGTAACCAGATTTGGTAAGGGAGAACTGCTGCCACCTTGTGGCCGTTTCACACAATAGCAGCTTTAATCCCAGCGCTAATGGTCAGTTGATATTCACAATCATTGCAGGCCTGTAAATGACACCTGCCCTGAAAACAAATCCTGGGGTCATATATCGACCAAAAAATTCAAAAGACGTCCATATTTCCAAACGACAGTTTCAAGAGGCATATTTGACGCACATTAGTGTTCTGCTTCTTTTGCTTTCTTTCTTTCTTTGTTAAAAAAACGGGAATGGAAAAAGGCAACCCTCAGAATGGGCAAAAACGTTCGCAAACGAATCAATGGACAAAGGTTTAAGCTCCAATATATATAAACAGCACATGCAGCTTAATATTAATAAAACAAACAACCCAATACAAAAATGGGCAGAAGGTCTAAATAGGCATTTCTTCAAAGAAGACACAGAGATGGCCAAGACGCACATGGAAAGCTGCTCAACATCACTAATTATTAGAGAAATGCAAATCAAAACTACAATGAGGTATGACCTCACACCTCTTAGAATCGGCATCATCAGAAAATCTACAAACCACAAATTCTGGGGAGGGTGTGGACAAAAGGAACCCTCTTCCACTACTGGTGGGAATGTAAATTGATACAGTCACTGGGGAGAACAGTATGGAGGTTCCTTTAAAATACTAAAAAGAGAATTACCATAGGATCCAGCAATCCCACTTCTGGGCATATACCCAGAGAAAACCATAAATCAAAAAGACACATTCACCACAATGCTCATTGCAGCCCTATTTACAATAGCCAGGTAATGGAAGCAACCTAAATGCCCACAGACAGACGAATGGATAAAGATGTGGTACATATATAAAATGGAATATTACTCAGCCATAAAAAGGAATGGAACTGGGTCATTTGTAGAGAAGTCGATGGATCTAGAGACTGTCATACAGAGTGAAGTAATTCAGAAAGAGGAAAACAAATATTGTATATTAATGCCTACATGTGGAACCTAGACAAATGGTACAGATGAACTGGTTTGCAGGGCAGAAATAGAGACACAGAGGTAGAGAACAAACGTATGGACACCAAGTGGGGGAAGCAATGGGGGGGGTGGTTGTGGGATGAGTTGGGAGATTGGGATTGACCTGTATTCATGTATATGCATAAAAGAGATAACTAATAATAACCTGCTGTATAAAAAAAATAAATAAAATTAAATTTCAATTTTTTTCAATATAAAATTTAAAAATAAAACAGAAAAATGTTCTTCCATTCAAACAGATGTATTTATAGGAATGAATTATTTCCATGCTTATATCTATAAATACATAAAAGAGGAATAAAATCTAACTTGAACCCCAAAAGGAAAAGAAAATCCCTGAACCCAACAGTTATACAGAGGAAAACCCTATCAAGGCACTAGCTCCAGCGGGAAACAATTCTGAAATTGGTCAGAGGTGGGGAATCATCTCCCATACATCCAGCAGCCCCCCCCCACCATGCGAGGAGCGTCCTCCTTGCAAAGCTGGGGAACCGTACCGAGGCGTCTGTGAGTAAACGTGAGCTGAGCCCCGGGCCAGCTGCTGCTGAACTGTTCCCACCCTTCCCAGGTAAAACACCTGAATATGTACAAGGGCTTCAAAGCCTAGAGGAAGGGCCGTGGAGCCACACCAGCGACAGTACACAGGCCCACTTGGTGCCTGCAGGCCAGCCAGGATGGTCCTGGCCCCGGGCGCTCTTCTGGAAGCTTTCCATTTCCCTGCCTGAGATACCCCTCCAGTCCCGGCCCCCACTCCTTTTTTTCCTTCCTCACCTCAGCCCGGAGAGAAATTCCAGCGGAAGTTTTGGGTGACACATCCTCTTCTTTACAGGTGGCAGCCTGGCCACTCCTGCAGAAAGTCCAGCAGAGCCCCACTCACACCGGGCCACCAACAAAGCCGTGGACCCTCACACCCTCCCACCAGCACAGCCCCGAGACTGCTGACGGGGCAGAGGATATGGAGTCAGGCCCAGCTGCAGGGGCTATTGCTGCCTGGAGCGCTGTTTCTATTGCCCTCAACCCAGGCACACCTGGGGAGGGCTTGCCGGCAGGGTCAGGCTGCCCAGGTCAGCTAACCCTCAGCCCTCAGGGCATCACATTGCAGAAAATGGACCTCTCAAAGACAGAATATTAGCCAAGGAAAAAAGGGACGCAATGCCATGTGCAGCACCGTAGATGTGTCTAGAGGTAATCACGTGACTTGTAGTAAGTCAGAAAGTGAAAGACACATATCGTATGATATCACTTATAGGTGTTACCTAAAAATTGATACCAGGGCAGATATTTCCGCGGAGAAGGGCAATCACAGATTCATTAAACAAACTTATGGTTCACCAATGGAAAGCTGTGAGGATTCGATACATTACGATATTGGGGTTAACAGACATATACAAACACAGGTGAAATATATCATCACCAAAGACCTATGGAATACCAAGAGAAGACTACTCAACATTCTGTCATAACGTACATGGGAAAAGGATCCCAGGAAGAAGAGACATATATATATATATATATATATATATATATATATATATATATATATATATGTGTGTGTGTGTGTGTGTGTGTGTGTTTGTGTGTGTGTAAAAGAAACACATCTTGCACATGTACAACAAGCCGAACGTTGTAATCAAACTTGCTGTAATAAAAAATAAAAATAAATAAATTAAAAACACGAACAAGAAGGAGTGAGGCAAACCTGAGGGGCTTTCTCCTGGCACATTCCATTCTAAATTCCAATCCAGAACGCGACTTCCACTGAGGCTCTGCTACCCTAGTAACCAGATTTGGTAAGGGAGAACTGCTGCCACCTTGTGGCCGTTTCACACAATAGCAGCTTTAATCCCAGCGCTAATGGTCAGTTGATATTCACAATCATTGCAGGCCTCTAAATGACACCTGCCCTGAAAACAAATCCTGGGGTCATATATCGACCAAAAAATTCAAAAGACGTCCATATTTCCAAACGACAGTTTCAAGAGGCATATTTGACGCACATTAGTGTTCTGCTTCTTTTGCTTTCTTTCTTTCTTTGTTAAAAAAACGGGAATGGAAAAAGGCAACCCTCAGAATGGGCGAAAACGTTCGCAAACGAATCAATGGACAAAGGTTTAAGCTCCAATATATATAAACAGCACATGCAGCTTAATATTAATAAAACAAACAACCCAATACAAAAATGGGCAGAAGGTCTAAATAGGCATTTCTTCAAAGATGACACAGAGATGGCCAAGACGCACATGGAAAGCTGCTCAACATCACTAATTATTAGAGAAATGCAAATCAAAACTACAATGAGGTATGACCTCACACCTCTTAGAATCGGCATCATCAGAAAATCTACAAACCACAAATTCTGGGGAGGGTGTGGACAAAAGGAACCCTCTTCCACTACTGATGGGAATGTAAATTGATACAGTCACTGGGGAGAACAGTATGGAGGTTCCTTTAAAATACTAAAAAGAGAATTACCATAGGATCCAGCAATCCCACTTCTGGGCATATACCCAGAGAAAACCATAAATCAAAAAGACACATTCACCACAATGCTCATTGCAGCCCTATTTACAATAGCCAGGTAATGGAAGCAACCTAAATGCCCACAGACAGACGAATGGATAAAGATGTGGTACATATATAAAATGGAATATTACTCAGCCATAAAAAGGAATGGAACTGGGTCATTTGTAGAGAAGTCGATGGATCTAGAGACTGTCATACAGAGTGAAGTAATTCAGAAAGAGGAAAACAAATATTGTATATTAATGCCTACATGTGGAACCTAGACAAATGGTACAGATGAACTGGTTTGCAGGGCAGAAATAGAGACACAGAGGTAGAGAACAAACGTATGGACACCAAGTGGGGGAAGCAATGGGGGGGGTGGTTGTGGGATGAGTTGGGAGATTGGGATTGACCTGTATTCATGTATATGCATAAAAGAGATAACTAATAATAACCTGCTGTATAAAAAAAATAAATAAAATTAAATTTCAATTTTTTTCAATATAAAATTTAAAAATAAAACAGAAAAATGTTCTTCCATTCAAACAGATGTATTTATAGGAATGAATTATTTCCATGCTTATATCTATAAATACATAAAAGAGGAATAAAATCTAACTTGAACCCCAAAAGGAAAAGAAAATCCCTGAACCCAACAGTTATACAGAGGAAAACCCTATCAAGGCACTAGCTCCAGCGGGAAACAATTCTGAAATTGGTCAGAGGTGGGGAATCATCTCCCATACATCCAGCAGCCCCCCCCCCACCATGCGAGGAGCGTCCTCCTTGCAAAGCTGGGGAACCGTACCGAGGCGTCTGTGAGTAAACGTGAGCTGAGCCCCGGGCCAGCTGCTGCTGAACTGTTCCCACCCTTCCCAGGTAAAACACCTGAATATGTACAAGGGCTTCAAAGCCTAGAGGAAGGGCCGTGGAGCCACACCAGCGACAGTACACAGGCCCACTTGGTGCCTGCAGGCCAGCCAGGATGGTCCTGGCCCCGGGCGCTCTTCTGGAAGCTTTCCATTTCCCTGCCTGAGATACCCCTCCAGTCCCGGCCCCCACTCCTTTTTTTCCTTCCTCACCTCAGCCCGGAGAGAAATTCCAGCGGAAGTTTTGGGTGACACATCCTCTTCTTTACAGGTGGCAGCCTGGCCACTCCTGCAGAAAGTCCAGCAGAGCCCCACTCACACCGGGCCACCAACAAAGCCGTGGACCCTCACACCCTCCCACCAGCACAGCCCCGAGACTGCTGACGGGGCAGAGGATATGGAGTCAGGCCCAGCTGCAGGGGCTATTGCTGCCTGGAGCGCTGTTTCTATTGCCCTCAACCCAGGCACACCTGGGGAGGGCTTGCCGGCAGGGTCAGGCTGCCCAGGTCAGCTAACCCTCAGCCCTCAGGGCATCACATTGCAGAAAATGGACCTCTCAAAGACAGAATATTAGCCAAGGAAAAAAGGGACGCAATGCCATGTGCAGCACCGTAGATGTGTCTAGAGGTAATCACGTGACTTGTAGTAAGTCAGAAAGTGAAAGACACATATCGTATGATATCACTTATAGGTGTTACCTAAAAATTGATACCAGGGCAGATATTTCCGCGGAGAAGGGCAATCACAGATTCATTAAACAAACTTATGGTTCACCAATGGAAAGCTGTGAGGATTCGATACATTACGATATTGGGGTTAACAGACATATACAAACACAGGTGAAATATATCATCACCAAAGACCTATGGAATACCAAGAGAAGACTACTCAACATTCTGTCATAACGTACATGGGAAAAGGATCCCAGGAAGAAGAGACATATATATATATATATATATATATATATATATATATATATGTGTGTGTGTGTGTGTGTGTGTGTGTGTGTGTTTGTGTGTGTGTAAAAGAAACACATCTTGCACATGTACAACAAGCCGAACGTTGTAATCAAACTTGCTGTAATAAAAAATAAAAATAAATAAATTAAAAACACGAACAAGAAGGAGTGAGGCAAACCTGAGGGGCTTTCTCCTGGCACATTCCATTCTAAATTCCAATCCAGAACGCGACTTCCACTGAGGCTCTGCTACCCTAGTAACCAGATTTGGTAAGGGAGAACTGCTGCCACCTTGTGGCCGTTTCACACAATAGCAGCTTTAATCCCAGCGCTAATGGTCAGTTGATATTCACAATCATTGCAGGCCTCTAAATGACACCTGCCCTGAAAACAAATCCTGGGGTCATATATCGACCAAAAAATTCAAAAGACGTCCATATTTCCAAACGACAGTTTCAAGAGGCATATTTGACGCACATTAGTGTTCTGCTTCTTTTGCTTTCTTTCTTTCTTTGTTAAAAAAACGGGAATGGAAAAAGGCAACCCTCAGAATGGGTGAAAACGTTCGCAAACGAATCAATGGACAAAGGTTTAAGCTCCAATATATATAAACAGCACATGCAGCTTAATATTAATAAAACAAACAACCCAATACAAAAATGGGCAGAAGGTCTAAATAGGCATTTCTTCAAAGATGACACAGAGATGGCCAAGACGCACATGGAAAGCTGCTCAACATCACTAATTATTAGAGAAATGCAAATCAAAACTACAATGAGGTATGACCTCACACCTCTTAGAATCGGCATCATCAGAAAATCTACAAACCACAAATTCTGGGGAGGGTGTGGACAAAAGGAACCCTCTTCCACTACTGATGGGAATGTAAATTGATACAGTCACTGGGGAGAACAGTATGGAGGTTCCTTTAAAATACTAAAAAGAGAATTACCATAGGATCCAGCAATCCCACTTCTGGGCATATACCCAGAGAAAACCATAAATCAAAAAGACACATTCACCACAATGCTCATTGCAGCCCTATTTACAATAGCCAGGTAATGGAAGCAACCTAAATGCCCACAGACAGACGAATGGATAAAGATGTGGTACATATATAAAATGGAATATTACTCAGCCATAAAAAGGAATGGAACTGGGTCATTTGTAGAGAAGTCGATGGATCTAGAGACTGTCATACAGAGTGAAGTAATTCAGAAAGAGGAAAACAAATATTGTATATTAATGCCTACATGTGGAACCTAGACAAATGGTACAGATGAACTGGTTTGCAGGGCAGAAATAGAGACACAGAGGTAGAGAACAAACGTATGGACACCAAGTGGGGGAAGCAATGGGGGGGGTGGTGGTGGTGGGATGAGTTGGGAGATTGGGATTGACCTGTATTCATGTATATGCATAAAAGAGATAACTAATAATAACCTGCTGTATAAAAAAAATAAATAAAATTAAATTTCAATTTTTTTTCAATATAAAATTTAAAAATAAAACAGAAAAAAGTTCTTCCATTCAAACAGATGTATTTATAGGAATGAATTATTTCCTTGCTTATATCTATAAATACATAAAAGAGGAATAAAATCTAACTTGAACCCAAAAAGGAAAAGAAAATCCCTGAACCCAACAGTTATACAGAGGAAAACCCTATCAAGGCACTAGCTCCAGCGTGAAACAATTCTGAAATTGGTCAGAGGTGGGGAATCATCTCCCATACATCCAGCAGCCCCCCCCCACCATGCGAGGAGCGTCCTCCTTGCAAAGCTGGGGAACCGTACCGAGGCATCTGTGAGTAAACGTGAGCTGAGCCCCGGGCCAGCTGCTGCTGAACTGTTCCCACCCTTCCCAGGTAAAACACCTGAATATGTACAAGGGCTTGAAAGCCTAGAGGAAAGGCCGTGGAGCCACACCAGCGACAGTACACAGGCCAACTTGGTGCCTTCAGGCCAGCCAGGATGGTCCTGGCCCCGCGCACTCTTCTGGAAGCTTTCCATTTCCCTGCCTGAGATACCCCTCCAGTCCCGGCCCCCACTCCTTTTTTTCCTTCCTCACCTCAGCCCGGAGAGAAATTCCAGCGGAAGTTTTGGGTGACACATCCTCTTCTTTACAGGTGGCAGCCTGGCCACTCCTGCAGAAAGTCCAGCAGAGCCCCACTCACACCGGGCCACCAACAAAGCCGTGGACCCTCACACCCTCCCACCAGCACAGCCCCGAGACTGCTGACGGGGCAGAGGATATGGAGTCAGGCCCAGCTGCAGGGGCTATTGCTGCCTGGAGCGCTGTTTCTATTGCCCTCAACCCAGGCACACCTGGGGGGGGCTTGCCGGCAGGGTCAGGCTGCCCAGGTCAGCTAACCCTCAGCCCTCAGGGCATCACATTGCAGAAAATGGACCTCTCAAAGACAGAATATTAGCCAAGGAAAAAAGGGACGCAATGCCATGTGCAGCACCGTAGATGTGTCTAGAGGTAATCACGTGACTTGTAGTAAGTCAGAAAGTGAAAGACACATATCGTATGATATCACTTATAGGTGTTACCTAAAAATTGATACCAGGGCAGATATTTCCGCGGAGAAGGGCAATCACAGATTCATTAAACAAACTTATGGTTCACCAATGGAAAGCTGTGAGGATTCGATACATTACGATATTGGGGTTAACAGACATATACAAACACAGGTAAAATATATCATCACCAAAGACCTATGGAATACCAAGAGAAGACTACTCAACATTCTGTCATAACGTACATGGGAAAAGGATCCCAGGAAGAAGAGACATATATATATATATATATATATATATATATATATATATATATATATATATATATATATATATATAAATATATATATATATATATGTGTGTGTGTGTGTGTGTGTAAAAGAAACACATCTTGCACACGTACAACAAGCCGAACGTTGTAATCAAACTTGCTGTAATAAAAAATAAAAATAAATAAATTAAAAACACGAACAAGAAGTAGTGAGGCAAACTTGAGGGGCTTTCTCCTGGCACATTCCATTCTAAATTCCAATCCAGAATGCGACTTCCACTGAGGCTCTGCTGCCCTAGTAACCAGATTTGGTAAGGGAGAACTGCTGCCACCTTGTGGCCGTTTCACACAATAGCAGCTTTAATCCCAGCGCTAATGGTCAGTTGATATTCACAATCATTGCAGGCCTGTAAATGACACCTGCCCTGAAAACAAATCCTGGGGTCATATATCGACCAAAAAATTCAAAAGACGTCCATATTTCCAAACGACAGTTTCAAGAGGCATATTTGACGCACATTAGTGTTCTGCTTCTTTTGCTTTCTTGCTTTCTTTGTTAAAAAAACGGGAATGGAAAAAGGCAACCCTCAGAATGGGCGAAAACGTTCGCAAACGAATCAATGGACAAAGGTTTAAGCTCCAATATATATAAACAGCACATGCAGCTTAATATTAATAAAACAAACAACCCAATACAAAAATGGGCAGAAGGTCTAAATAGGCATTTCTTCAAAGAAGACACAGAGATGGCCAAGACGCACATGGAAAGCTGCTCAACATCACTAATTATTAGAGAAATGCAAATCAAAACGACAATGAGGTATGACCTCACACCTCTTAGAATCGGCATCATCAGAAAATCTACAAACCACAAATTCTGGGGAGGGTGTGGACAAAAGGAACCCTCTTCCACTACTGGTGGGAATGTAAATTGATACAGTCACTGGGGAGAACAGTATGGAGGTTCCTTTAAAATACTAAAAAGAGAATTACCATAGGATCCAGCAATCCCACTTCTGGGCATATACCCAGAGAAAACCATAAATCCAAAAGACACATTCACCACAATGCTCATTGCAGCCCTATTTACAATAGCCAGGTAATGGAAGCAACCTAAATGCCCACAGACAGACGAATGGATAAAGATGTGGTACATATATAAAATGGAATATTACTCAGCCATAAAAAGGAATGGAACTGGGTCATTTGTAGAGAAGTCGATGGATCTAGAGACTGTCATACAGAGTGAAGTAATTCAGAAAGAGGAAAACAAATATTGTATATTAATGCCTACATGTGGAACCTAGACAAATGGTACAGATGAACTGGTTTGCAGGGCAGAAATAGAGACACAGAGGTAGAGAACAAACGTATGGACACCAAGTGGGGGAAGCAATGGGGTTGGTGGTGGTGGTGGGATGAGTTGGGAGATTGGGATCGACCTGTATTCATGTATATGCATAAAATAGATAACTAATAATAACCTGCTGTATAAAAAAATAAATAAAATTAAATTTCAAATTTTTTTCAATATAAAATTTAAAAATAAAACAGAAAAAAGTTCTTCCATTCACACAGATGTATTTATAGGAATGAATTATTTCCATGCTTATATCTATAAATGCATAAAAGAGGAATAAAATCTAACTTGAACCCAAAAAGGAAAAGAAAATCCCTGAACCCAACAGTTATACAGAGGAAAACCCTATCAAGGCACTAGCTCCAGCGGGAAACAATTCTGAAATTGGTCAGAGGTGGGGAATCATCTCCCATACATCCAGCAGCCCCCCCCCCACCATGCGAGGAGCGTCCGCCTTGCAAAGCTGGGGAACCGTACCGAGGCGTCTGTGAGTAAACGTGAGCTGAGCCCCGGGCCAGCTGCTGCTGAACTGTTCCCACCCTTCCCAGGTAAAACACCTGAATATGTACAAGGGCTTGAAAGCCTAGAGGAAGGGCCGTGGAGCTACACCGGCGACAGTACACAGGCCCACTTGGTGCCTGCAGGCCAGCCAGGATGGTCCTGGCCCTGGGCGCTCTTCTGGAAGCTTTCCATTTCCCTGCCTGAGATACCCCTCCTGTCCCGGCCCCCACTCCTTTTTTTCCTTCCTCACCTCAGCCCGGAGAGAAATTCCAGCGGAAGTTATGGGTGACACATCCTCTTCTTTACAGGTGGCAGCCTGGCCACTCCTGCAGAAAGTCCAGCAGAGCCCCACTCACACCGGGCCACCAACAAAGCCGTGGACCCTCACACCCTCCCACCAGCACAGCCCCGAGACTGCTGACGGGGCAGAGGATATGGAGTCAGGCCCAGCTGCAGGGGCTATTGCTGCCTGGAGCGCTGTTTCTATTGCCCTCAACCCAGGCACACCTGGGGAGGGCTTGCCGGCAGGGTCAGGCTGCCCACGTCAGCTAACCCTCAGCCCTCAGGGCATCACATTGCAGAAAATGGACCTCTCAAAGACAGAATATTAGCCAAGGAAAAAAGGGACGCAATGCCATGTGCAGCACCGTAGATGTGTCTAGAGGTAATCACGTGACTTGTAGTAAGTCAGAAAGTGAAAGACACATATCGTATGATATCACTTATAGGTGTTACCTAAAAATTGATACCAGGGCAGATATTTCCGCGGAGAAGGGCAATCACAGATTCATTAAACAAACTTATGGTTCACCAATGGAAAGCTGTGAGGATTCGATACATTACGATATTGGGGTTAACAGACATATACAAACACAGGTGAAATATATCATCACCAAAGACCTATGGAATACCAAGAGAAGACTACTCAACATTCTGTCATAACGTACATGGGAAAAGGATCCCAGGAAGAAGAGACATATATATATATATGTGTGTGTGTGTGTGTGTGTGTGTGTGTGTGTGTATAAAAGAAACACATCTTGCACACGTACAACAAGCCGAACGTTGTAACCAAACTTGCTGTAATAAAAAATAAAAATAAATAAATTAAAAACACGAACAAGAAGTAGTGAGGCAAACCTGAGGGGCTCTCTCCTGGCACATTCCATTCTAAATTCCAATCCAGAAGGCGACTTCCACTGAGGCTCTGCTGCCCTAGTAACAAGATTTGGTAAAGGAGAACTGCTGCCACCTTGTGGCCGTTTCACACAATAGCAGCTTTAATCCCAGCGCTAATGGTCAGTTGATATTCACAATCATTGCAGGCCTGTAAATGACACCTGCCCTGAAAACAAATCCTGGGGTCATATATCGACCAAAAAATTCAAAAGACGTCCATATTTCCAAACGACAGTTCCAAGAGGCATATTTGACGCACATTAGTGTTCTGCTTCTTTTGCTTTCTTTCTTTCTTTGTTAAAAAAACGGGAATGGAAAAAGGCAACCCTCAGAATGGGCGAAAACGTTCGCAAACGAATCAATGGACAAAGGTTTAAGCTCCAATATATATAAACAGCACATGCAGCTTAATATTAATAAAACAAACAACCCAATACAAAAATGGGCAGAAGGTCTAAATAGGCATTTCTTCAAAGAAGACACAGAGATGGCCAAGACGCACATGGAAAGCTGCTCAACATCACTAATTATTAGAGAAATGCAAATCAAAACGACAATGAGGTATGACCTCACACCTCTTAGAATCGGCATCATCAGAAAATCTACAAACCACAAATTCTGGGGAGGGTGTGGACAAAAGGAACCCTCTTCCACTACTGGTGGGAATGTAAATTGATACAGTCACTGGGGAGAACAGTATGGAGGTTCCTTTAAAATACTAAAAAGAGAATTACCATAGGATCCAGCAATCCCACTTCTGGGCATATACCCAGAGAAAACCATAAATCCAAAAGACACATTCACCACAATGCTCATTGCAGCCCTATTTACAATAGCCAGGTAATGGAAGCAAACTAAATGCCCACAGACAGACGAATGGATAAAGATGTGGTACATATATAAAATGGAATATTACTCAGCCATAAAAAGGAATGGAACTGGGTCATTTGTAGAGAAGTCGATGCATCTAGAGACTGTCATACAGAGTGAAGTAATTCAGAAAGAGGAAAACAAATATTGTATATTAATGCCTACATGTGGAACCTAGACAATTGGTACAGATGAACTGGTTTGCAGGGCAGAAATAGAGACACAGAGGTAGAGAACAAACGTATGGACACCAAGTGGGGGAAGCAATGGGGGGTGGTGGTGGTGGTGGGATGAGTTGGGAGATTGGGATTGACCTGTATTCATGTATATGCATAAAATAGATAACTAATAATAACCTGCTTTATAAAAAAAATAAATAAAATTAAATTTCAATTTTTTTTCAATATAAAATTTAATAATAAAACAGAAAAAAGTTCTTCCATTCACACAGATGTATTTATAGGAATGAATTATTTCCATGCTTATATCTATAAATGCATAAAAGAGGAATAAAATCTAACTTGAACCCAAAAAGGAAAAGAAAATCCCTGAACCCAACAGTTATACAGAGGAAAACCCTATCAAGGCACTAGCTCCAGCGGGAAACAATTCTGAAATTGGTCAGAAGTGGGGAATCATCTCCCATACATCCAGCAGCCACCCCCCCACCACCATGCGAGGAGCGTCCTCCTTGCAAAGCTGGGGAACCATACCGAGGCGTCTGTGAGTAAACGTGAGCTGAGCCCCGGGCCAGCTGCTGCTGAACTGTTCCCACCCTTCCCAGGTAAAACACCTGAATATGTACAAGGGCTTGAAAGCCTAGAGGAAGGGCCGTGGAGCCACACCAGCGACAGTACACAGGCCCACTTGGTGCCTGCAGGCCAGCCAGGATGGTCCTGGCCCTGGGCGCTCTTCTGGAAGCTTTCCATTTCCCTGCCTGAGATACCCCTCCTGTCCCGGCCCCCACTCCTTTTTTTCCTTCCTCACCTCAGCCCAGAGAGAAATTGCAGCGGAAGTTATGGGTGACACATCCTCTTCTTTACAGGTGGCAGCCTGGCCACTCCTGCAGAAAGTCCAGCAGAGCCCCACTCACACCGGGCCACCAACAAAGCCGTGGACCCTCACACCCTCCCACCAGCACAGCCCCGAGACTGCTGACGGGGCAGAGGATATGGAGTCAGGCCCAGCTGCAGGGGCTATTGCTGCCTGGAGCGCTGTTTCTATTGCCCTCAACCCAGGCACACCTGGGGAGGGCTTGCCGGCAGGGTCAGGCTGCCCACGTCAGCTAACCCTCAGCCCTCAGGGCATCACATTGCAGAAAATGGACCTCTCAAAGACAGAATATTAGCCAAGGAAAAAAGGGACGCAATGCCATGTGCAGCACCGTAGATGTGTCTAGAGGTAATCACGTGACTTGTAGTAAGTCAGAAAGTGAAAGACACATATCGTATGATATCACTTATAGGTGTTACCTAAAAATTGATACCAGGGCAGATATTTCCGCGGAGAAGGGCAATCACAGATTCATTAAACAAACTTATGGTTCACCAATGGAAAGCTGTGAGGATTCGATACATTACGATATTGGGGTTAACAGACATATACAAACACAGGTAAAATATATCATCACCAAAGACCTATGGAATACCAAGAGAAGACTACTCAACATTCTGTCATAACGTACATGGGAAAAGGATCCCAGGAAGAAGAGACATATATATATATATATATATATATATATATATATATATATATATATATATATATATATATATATATATATATATATATATATGTGTGTGTGTGTGTGTGTGTAAAAGAAACACATCTTGCACACGTACAACAAGCCGAACGTTGTAATCAAACTTGCTGTAATAAAAAATAAAAATAAATAAATTAAAAACACGAACAAGAAGTAGTGAGGCAAACTTGAGGGGCTTTCTCCTGGCACATTCCATTCTAAATTCCAATCCAGAATGCGACTTCCACTGAGGCTCTGCTGCCCTAGTAACCAGATTTGGTAAGGGAGAACTGCTGCCACCTTGTGGCCGTTTCACACAATAGCAGCTTTAATCCCAGCGCTAATGGTCAGTTGATATTCACAATCATTGCAGGCCTGTAAATGACACCTGCCCTGAAAACAAATCCTGGGGTCATATATCGACCAAAAAATTCAAAAGACGTCCATATTTCCAAACGACAGTTTCAAGAGGCATATTTGACGCACATTAGTGTTCTGCTTCTTTTGCTTTCTTTCTTTCTTTGTTAAAAAAACGGGAATGGAAAAAGGCAACCCTCAGAATGGGCGAAAACGTTCGCAAACGAATCAATGGACAAAGGTTTAAGCTCCAATATATATAAACAGCACATGCAGCTTAATATTAATAAAACAAACAACCCAATACAAAAATGGGCAGAAGGTCTAAATAGGCATTTCTTCAAAGAAGACACAGAGATGGCCAAGACGCACATGGAAAGCTGCTCAACATCACTAATTATTAGAGAAATGCAAATCAAAACGACAATGAGGTATGACCTCACACCTCTTAGAATCGGCATCATCAGAAAATCTACAAACCACAAATTCTGGGGAGGGTGTGGACAAAAGGAACCCTCTTCCACTACTGGTGGGAATGTAAATTGATACAGTCACTGGGGAGAACAGTATGGAGGTTCCTTTAAAATACTAAAAAGAGAATTACCATAGGATCCAGCAATCCCACTTCTGGGCATATACCCAGAGAAAACCATAAATCAAAAAGACACATTCACCACAATGCTCATTGCAGCCCTATTTACAATAGCCAGGTAATGGAAGCAACCTAAATGCCCACAGACAGACGAATGGATAAAGATGTGGTACATATATAAAATGGAATATTACTCAGCCATAAAAAGGAATGGAACTGGGTCATTTGTAGAGAAGTCGATGGATCTAGAGACTGTCATACAGAGTGAAGTAATTCAGAAAGAGGAAAACAAATATTGTATATTAATGCCTACATGTGGAACCTAGACAAATGGTACAGATGAACTGGTTTGCAGGGCAGAAATAGAGACACAGAGGTAGAGAACAAACGTATGGACACCAAGTGGGGGAAGCAAAGGGGTGGTGGTGGTGGGATGAGTTGGGAGATTGGGATTGACCTGTATTCATGTATATGCATAAAAGAGATAACTAATAATAACCTGCTGTATAAAAAAAATAAATAAAATTAAATTTCAATTTTTTTCAATATAAAATTTAAAAATAAAACAGAAAAATGTTCTTCCATTCAAACAGATGTATTTATAGGAATGAATTATTTCCATGCTTATATCTATAAATACATAAAAGAGGAATAAAATCTAACTTGAACCCAAAAAGGAAAAGAAAATCCCTGAACCCAACAGTTATACAGAGGAAAACCCTATCAAGGCACTAGCTCCAGCGGGAAACAATTCTGAAATTGGTCAGAGGTGGGGAATCATCTCCCATACATCCAGCAGCCCCCCCCCACCATGCGAGGAGCGTCCTCCTTGCAAAGCTGGGGAACCGTACCGAGGCGTCTGTGAGTAAACGTGAGCTGAGCCCCGGGCCAGCTGCTGCTGAACTGTTCCCACCCTTCCCAGGTAAAACACCTGAATATGTACAAGGGCTTGAAAGCCTAGAGGAAGGGCCGTGGAGCCACACCAGCGACAGTACACAGGCCCACTTGGTGCCTGCAGGCCAGCCAGGATGGTCCTGGCCCCGGGCGCTCTTCTGGAAGCTTTCCATTTCCCTGCCTGAGATACCCCTCCTGTCCCGGCCCCCACTCCTTTTTTTCCTTCCTCACCTCAGCCCGGAGAGAAATTCCAGCGGAAGTTATGGGTGACACATCCTCTTCTTTACAGGTGGCAGCCTGGCCACTCCTGCAGAAAGTCCAGCAGAGCCCCACTCACACCGGGCCACCAACAAAGCCGTGGACCCTCACACCCTCCCACCAGCACAGCCCCGAGACTGCTGACGGGGCAGAGGATATGGAGTCAGGCCCAGCTGCAGGGGCTATTGCTGCCTGGAGCGCTGTTTCTATTGCCCTCAACCCAGGCACACCTGGGGAGGGCTTGCCGGCAGGGTCAGGCTGCCCACGTCAGCTAACCCTCAGCCCTCAGGGCATCACATTGCAGAAAATGGACCTCTCAAAGACAGAATATTAGCCAAGGAAAAAAGGGACGCAATGCCATGTGCAGCACCATAGATGAGTCTAGAGGTAATCACGTGACTTGTAGTAAGTCAGAAAGTGAAAGACACATATCGTATGATATCACTTATAGGTGTTACCTAAAAATTGATACCAGGGCAGATATTTCCGCGGAGAAGGGCAATCACAGATTCATTAAACAAACTTATGGTTCACCAATGGAAAGCTGTGAGGATTCGATACATTACGATATTGGGGTTAACAGACATATACAAACACAGGTGAAATATATCATCACCAAAGACCTATGGAATACCAAGAGAAGACTACTCAACATTCTGTCATAACGTACATGGGAAAAGGATCCCAGGAAGAAGAGACATATATATATATATATATATATATATATATATATATATGTGTGTGTGTGTGTTTGTGTGTGTGTAAAAGAAACACATCTTGCACATGTACAACAAGCCGAACGTTGTAATCAAACTTGCTGTAATAAAAAATAAAAATAAATAAATTAAAAACACGAACAAGAAGGAGTGAGGCAAACCTGAGGGGCTTTCTCCTGGCACATTCCATTCTAAATTCCAATCCAGAACGCGACTTCCACTGAGGCTCTGCTACCCTAGTAACCAGATTTGGTAAGGGAGAACTGCTGCCACCTTGTGGCCGTTTCACACAATAGCAGCTTTAATCCCAGCGCTAATGGTCAGTTGATATTCACAATCATTGCAGGCCTGTAAATGACACCTGCCCTGAAAACAAATCCTGGGGTCATATATCGACCAAAAAATTCAAAAGACGTCCATATTTCCAAACGACAGTTTCAAGAGGCATATTTGACGCACATTAGTGTTCTGCTTCTTTTGCTTTCTTTCTTTCTTTGTTAAAAAAACGGGAATGGAAAAAGGCAACCCTCAGAATGGGCAAAAACGTTCGCAAACGAATCAATGGACAAAGGTTTAAGCTCCAATATATATAAACAGCACATGCAGCTTAATATTAATAAAACAAACAACCCAATACAAAAATGGGCAGAAGGTCTAAATAGGCATTTCTTCAAAGAAGACACAGAGATGGCCAAGACGCACATGGAAAGCTGCTCAACATCACTAATTATTAGAGAAATGCAAATCAAAACTACAATGAGGTATGACCTCACACCTCTTAGAATCGGCATCATCAGAAAATCTACAAACCACAAATTCTGGGGAGGGTGTGGACAAAAGGAACCCTCTTCCACTACTGGTGGGAATGTAAATTGATACAGTCACTGGGGAGAACAGTATGGAGGTTCCTTTAAAATACTAAAAAGAGAATTACCATAGGATCCAGCAATCCCACTTCTGGGCATATACCCAGAGAAAACCATAAATCAAAAAGACACATTCACCACAATGCTCATTGCAGCCCTATTTACAATAGCCAGGTAATGGAAGCAACCTAAATGCCCACAGACAGACGAATGGATAAAGATGTGGTACATATATAAAATGGAATATTACTCAGCCATAAAAAGGAATGGAACTGGGTCATTTGTAGAGAAGTCGATGGATCTAGAGACTGTCATACAGAGTGAAGTAATTCAGAAAGAGGAAAACAAATATTGTATATTAATGCCTACATGTGGAACCTAGACAAATGGTACAGATGAACTGGTTTGCAGGGCAGAAATAGAGACACAGAGGTAGAGAACAAACGTATGGACACCAAGTGGGGGAAGCAATGGGGGGGGTGGTTGTGGGATGAGTTGGGAGATTGGGATTGACCTGTATTCATGTATATGCATAAAAGAGATAACTAATAATAACCTGCTGTATAAAAAAAATAAATAAAATTAAATTTCAATTTTTTTCAATATAAAATTTAAAAATAAAACAGAAAAATGTTCTTCCATTCAAACAGATGTATTTATAGGAATGAATTATTTCCATGCTTATATCTATAAATACATAAAAGAGGAATAAAATCTAACTTGAACCCCAAAAGGAAAAGAAAATCCCTGAACCCAACAGTTATACAGAGGAAAACCCTATCAAGGCACTAGCTCCAGCGGGAAACAATTCTGAAATTGGTCAGAGGTGGGGAATCATCTCCCATACATCCAGCAGCCCCCCCCCCCACCATGCGAGGAGCGTCCTCCTTGCAAAGCTGGGGAACCGTACCGAGGCGTCTGTGAGTAAACGTGAGCTGAGCCCCGGGCCAGCTGCTGCTGAACTGTTCCCACCCTTCCCAGGTAAAACACCTGAATATGTACAAGGGCTTCAAAGCCTAGAGGAAGGGCCGTGGAGCCACACCAGCGACAGTACACAGGCCCACTTGGTGCCTGCAGGCCAGCCAGGATGGTCCTGGCCCCGGGCGCTCTTCTGGAAGCTTTCCATTTCCCTGCCTGAGATACCCCTCCAGTCCCGGCCCCCACTCCTTTTTTTCCTTCCTCACCTCAGCCCGGAGAGAAATTCCAGCGGAAGTTTTGGGTGACACATCCTCTTCTTTACAGGTGGCAGCCTGGCCACTCCTGCAGAAAGTCCAGCAGAGCCCCACTCACACCGGGCCACCAACAAAGCCGTGGACCCTCACACCCTCCCACCAGCACAGCCCCGAGACTGCTGACGGGGCAGAGGATATGGAGTCAGGCCCAGCTGCAGGGGCTATTGCTGCCTGGAGCGCTGTTTCTATTGCCCTCAACCCAGGCACACCTGGGGAGGGCTTGCCGGCAGGGTCAGGCTGCCCAGGTCAGCTAACCCTCAGCCCTCAGGGCATCACATTGCAGAAAATGGACCTCTCAAAGACAGAATATTAGCCAAGGAAAAAAGGGACGCAATGCCATGTGCAGCACTGTAGATGTGTCTAGAGGTAATCACGTGACTTGTAGTAAGTCAGAAAGTGAAAGACACATATCGTATGATATCACTTATAGGTGTTACCTAAAAATTGATACCAGGGCAGATATTTCCGCGGAGAAGGGCAATCACAGATTCATTAAACAAACTTATGGTTCACCAATGGAAAGCTGTGAGGATTCGATACATTACGATATTGGGGTTAACAGACATATACAAACACAGGTGAAATATATCATCACCAAAGACCTATGGAATACCAAGAGAAGACTACTCAACATTCTGTCATAACGTACATGGGAAAAGGATCCCAGGAAGAAGAGACATATATATATATATATATATATATATATATATATATATGTGTGTGTGTGTGTGTGTGTGTGTGTGTGTTTGTGTGTGTGTAAAAGAAACACATCTTGCACATGTACAACAAGCCGAACGTTGTAATCAAACTTGCTGTAATAAAAAATAAAAATAAATAAATTAAAAACACGAACAAGAAGGAGTGAGGCAAACCTGAGGGGCTTTCTCCTGGCACATTCCATTCTAAATTCCAATCCAGAACGCGACTTCCACTGAGGCTCTGCTACCCTAGTAACCAGATTTGGTAAGGGAGAACTGCTGCCACCTTGTGGCCGTTTCACACAATAGCAGCTTTAATCCCAGCGCTAATGGTCAGTTGATATTCACAATCATTGCAGGCCTCTAAATGACACCTGCCCTGAAAACAAATCCTGGGGTCATATATCGACCAAAAAATTCAAAAGACGTCCATATTTCCAAACGACAGTTTCAAGAGGCATATTTGACGCACATTAGTGTTCTGCTTCTTTTGCTTTCTTTCTTTCTTTGTTAAAAAAACGGGAATGGAAAAAGGCAACCCTCAGAATGGGTGAAAACGTTCGCAAACGAATCAATGGACAAAGGTTTAAGCTCCAATATATATAAACAGCACATGCAGCTTAATATTAATAAAACAAACAACCCAATACAAAAATGGGCAGAAGGTCTAAATAGGCATTTCTTCAAAGAAGACACAGAGATGGCCAAGACGCACATGGAAAGCTGCTCAACATCACTAATTATTAGAGAAATGCAAATCAAAACTACAATGAGGTATGACCTCACACCTCTTAGAATCGGCATCATCAGAAAATCTACAAACCACAAATTCTGGGGAGGGTGTGGACAAAAGGAACCCTCTTCCACTACTGGTGGGAATGTAAATTGATACAGTCACTGGGGAGAACAGTATGGAGGTTCCTTTAAAATACTAAAAAGAGAATTACCATAGGATCCAGCAATCCCACTTCTGGGCATATACCCAGAGAAAACCATAAATCAAAAAGACACATTCACCACAATGCTCATTGCAGCCCTATTTACAATAGCCAGGTAATGGAAGCAACCTAAATGCCCACAGACAGACGAATGGATAAAGATGTGGTACATATATAAAATGGAATATTACTCAGCCATAAAAAGGAATGGAACTGGGTCATTTGTAGAGAAGTCGATGGATCTAGAGACTGTCATACAGAGTGAAGTAATTCAGAAAGAGGAAAACAAATATTGTATATTAATGCCTACATGTGGAACCTAGACAAATGGTACAGATGAACTGGTTTGCAGGGCAGAAATAGAGACACAGAGGTAGAGAACAAACGTATGGACACCAAGTGGGGGAAGCAATGGGGGGGGTGGTTGTGGGATGAGTTGGGAGATTGGGATTGACCTGTATTCATGTATATGCATAAAAGAGATAACTAATAATAACCTGCTGTATAAAAAAAATAAATAAAATTAAATTTCAATTTTTTTCAATATAAAATTTAAAAATAAAACAGAAAAATGTTCTTCCATTCAAACAGATGTATTTATAGGAATGAATTATTTCCATGCTTATATCTATAAATACATAAAAGAGGAATAAAATCTAACTTGAACCCCAAAAGGAAAAGAAAATCCCTGAACCCAACAGTTATACAGAGGAAAACCCTATCAAGGCACTAGCTCCAGCGGGAAACAATTCTGAAATTGGTCAGAGGTGGGGAATCATCTCCCATACATCCAGCAGCCCCCCCCCCCACCATGCGAGGAGCGTCCTCCTTGCAAAGCTGGGGAACCGTACCGAGGCGTCTGTGAGTAAACGTGAGCTGAGCCCCGGGCCAGCTGCTGCTGAACTGTTCCCACCCTTCCCAGGTAAAACACCTGAATATGTACAAGGGCTTCAAAGCCTAGAGGAAGGGCCGTGGAGCCACACCAGCGACAGTACACAGGCCCACTTGGTGCCTGCAGGCCAGCCAGGATGGTCCTGGCCCCGGGCGCTCTTCTGGAAGCTTTCCATTTCCCTGCCTGAGATACCCCTCCAGTCCCGGCCCCCACTCCTTTTTTTCCTTCCTCACCTCAGCCCGGAGAGAAATTCCAGCGGAAGTTTTGGGTGACACATCCTCTTCTTTACAGGTGGCAGCCTGGCCACTCCTGCAGAAAGTCCAGCAGAGCCCCACTCACACCGGGCCACCAACAAAGCCGTGGACCCTCACACCCTCCCACCAGCACAGCCCCGAGACTGCTGACGGGGCAGAGGATATGGAGTCAGGCCCAGCTGCAGGGGCTATTGCTGCCTGGAGCGCTGTTTCTATTGCCCTCAACCCAGGCACACCTGGGGAGGGCTTGCCGGCAGGGTCAGGCTGCCCACGTCAGCTAACCCTCAGCCCTCAGGGCATCACATTGCAGAAAATGGACCTCTCAAAGACAGAATATTAGCCAAGGAAAAAAGGGACGCAATGCCATGTGCAGCACCGTAGATGTGTCTAGAGGTAATCACGTGACTTGTAGTAAGTCAGAAAGTGAAAGACACATATCGTATGATATCACTTATAGGTGTTACCTAAAAATTGATACCAGGGCAGATATTTCCGCGGAGAAGGGCAATCACAGATTCATTAAACAAACTTATGGTTCACCAATGGAAAACTGTGAGGATTCGATACATTACGATATTGGGGTTAACAGACATATACAAACACAGGTGAAATATATCATCACCAAAGACCTATGGAATACCAAGAGAAGACTACTCAACATTCTGTCATAACGTACATGGGAAAAGTATCCCAGGAAGAAGAGACATATATATATATATATATATATATATATATATATATATATATATATATATATATATGTGTGTGTGTGTGTGTGTGTGTGTGTGTGTGTGTGTATAAAAGAAACACATCTTGCACACGTACAACAAGCCGAACGTTGTAACCAAACTTGCTGTAATAAAAAATAAAAATAAATAAATTAAAAACACGAACAAGAAGTAGTGAGGCAAACCTGAGGGGCTCTCTCCTGGCACATTCCATTCTAAATTCCAATCCAGAACGCGACTTCCACTGAGGCTCTGCTACCCTAGTAACCAGATTTGGTAAGGGAGAACTGCTGCCACCTTGTGGCCGTTTCACACAATAGCAGCTTTAATCCCAGCGCTAATGGTCAGTTGATATTCACAATCATTGCAGGCCTCTAAATGACACCTGCCCTGAAAACAAATCCTGGGGTCATATATCGACCAAAAAATTCAAAAGACGTCCATATTTCCAAACGACAGTTTCAAGAGGCATATTTGACGCACATTAGTGTTCTGCTTCTTTTGCTTTCTTTCTTTCTTTGTTAAAAAAACGGGAATGGAAAAAGGCAACCCTCAGAATGGGTGAAAACGTTCGCAAACGAATCAATGGACAAAGGTTTAAGCTCCAATATATATAAACAGCACATGCAGCTTAATATTAATAAAACAAACAACCCAATACAAAAATGGGCAGAAGGTCTAAATAGGCATTTCTTCAAAGATGACACAGAGATGGCCAAGACGCACATGGAAAGCTGCTCAACATCACTAATTATTAGAGAAATGCAAATCAAAACTACAATGAGGTATGACCTCACACCTCTTAGAATCGGCATCATCAGAAAATCTACAAACCACAAATTCTGGGGAGGGTGTGGACAAAAGGAACCCTCTTCCACTACTGATGGGAATGTAAATTGATACAGTCACTGGGGAGAACAGTATGGAGGTTCCTTTAAAATACTAAAAAGAGAATTACCATAGGATCCAGCAATCCCACTTCTGGGCATATACCCAGAGAAAACCATAAATCAAAAAGACACATTCACCACAATGCTCATTGCAGCCCTATTTACAATAGCCAGGTAATGGAAGCAACCTAAATGCCCACAGACAGACGAATGGATAAAGATGTGGTACATATATAAAATGGAATATTACTCAGCCATAAAAAGGAATGGAACTGGGTCATTTGTAGAGAAGTCGATGGATCTAGAGACTGTCATACAGAGTGAAGTAATTCAGAAAGAGGAAAACAAATATTGTATATTAATGCCTACATGTGGAACCTAGACAAATGGTACAGATGAACTGGTTTGCAGGGCAGAAATAGAGACACAGAGGTAGAGAACAAACGTATGGACACCAAGTGGGGGAAGCAATGGGGGGGGTGGTGGTGGTGGGATGAGTTGGGAGATTGGGATTGACCTGTATTCATGTATATGCATAAAAGAGATAACTAATAATAACCTGCTGTATAAAAAAAATAAATAAAATTAAATTTCAATTTTTTTTCAATATAAAATTTAAAAATAAAACAGAAAAAAGTTCTTCCATTCAAACAGATGTATTTATAGGAATGAATTATTTCCTTGCTTATATCTATAAATACATAAAAGAGGAATAAAATCTAACTTGAACCCAAAAAGGAAAAGAAAATCCCTGAACCCAACAGTTATACAGAGGAAAACCCTATCAAGGCACTAGCTCCAGCGGGAAACAATTCTGAAATTGGTCAGAGGTGGGGAATCATCTCCCATACATCCAGCAGCCCCCCCCCACCATGCGAGGAGCGTCCTCCTTGCAAAGCTGGGGAACCGTACCGAGGCATCTGTGAGTAAACGTGAGCTGAGCCCCGGGCCAGCTGCTGCTGAACTGTTCCCACCCTTCCCAGGTAAAACACCTGAATATGTACAAGGGCTTGAAAGCCTAGAGGAAGGGCCGTGGAGCCACACCAGCGACAGTACACAGGCCAACTTGGTGCCTTCAGGCCAGCCAGGATGGTCCTGGCCCCGCGCACTCTTCTGGAAGCTTTCCATTTCCCTGCCTGAGATACCCCTCCAGTCCCGGCCCCCACTCCTTTTTTTCCTTCCTCACCTCAGCCCGGAGAGAAATTCCAGCGGAAGTTTTGGGTGACACATCCTCTTCTTTACAGGTGGCAGCCTGGCCACTCCTGCAGAAAGTCCAGCAGAACCCCACTCACACCGGGCCACCAACAAAGCCGTGGACCCTCACACCCTCCCACCAGCACAGCCCCGAGACTGCTGACGGGGCAGAGGATATGGAGTCAGGCCCAGCTGCAGGGGCTATTGCTGCCTGGAGCGCTGTTTCTATTGCCCTCAACCCAGGCACACCTGGGGGGGGCTTGCCGGCAGGGTCAGGCTGCCCAGGTCAGCTAACCCTCAGCCCTCAGGGCATCACATTGCAGAAAATGGACCTCTCAAAGACAGAATATTAGCCAAGGAAAAAAGGGACGCAATGCCATGTGCAGCACCGTAGATGTGTCTAGAGGTAATCACGTGACTTGTAGTAAGTCAGAAAGTGAAAGACACATATCGTATGATATCACTTATAGGTGTTACCTAAAAATTGATACCAGGGCAGATATTTCCGCGGAGAAGGGCAATCACAGATTCATTAAACAAACTTATGGTTCACCAATGGAAAGCTGTGAGGATTCGATACATTACGATATTGTGGTTAACAGACATATACAAACACAGGTAAAATATATCATCACCAAAGACCTATGGAATACCAAGAGAAGACTACTCAACATTCTGTCATAACGTACATGGGAAAAGGATCCCAGGAAGAAGAGACATATATATATATATATATATATATATATATATATATATATATATATATATATATAATATATATATATATATATGTGTGTGTGTGTGTGTGTGTAAAAGAAACACATCTTGCACACGTACAGCAAGCCGAACGTTGTAATCAAACTTGCTGTAATAAAAAATAAAAATAAATAAATTAAAAACACGAACAAGAAGTAGTGAGGCAAACTTGAGGGGCTTTCTCCTGGCACATTCCATTCTAAATTCCAATCCAGAATGCGACTTCCACTGAGGCTCTGCTGCCCTAGTAACCAGATTTGGTAAGGGAGAACTGCTGCCACCTTGTGGCCGTTTCACACAATAGCAGCTTTAATCCCAGCGCTAATGGTCAGTTGATATTCACAATCATTGCAGGCCTGTAAATGACACCTGCCCTGAAAACAAATCCTGGGGTCATATATCGACCAAAAAATTCAAAAGACGTCCATATTTCCAAACGACAGTTTCAAGAGGCATATTTGACGCACATTAGTGTTCTGCTTCTTTTGCTTTCTTGCTTTCTTTGTTAAAAAAACGGGAATGGAAAAAGGCAACCCTCAGAATGGGCGAAAACGTTCGCAAACGAATCAATGGACAAAGGTTTAAGCTCCAATATATATAAACAGCACATGCAGCTTAATATTAATAAAACAAACAACCCAATACAAAAATGGGCAGAAGGTCTAAATAGGCATTTCTTCAAAGAAGACACAGAGATGGCCAAGACGCACATGGAAAGCTGCTCAACATCACTAATTATTAGAGAAATGCAAATCAAAACGACAATGAGGTATGACCTCACACCTCTTAGAATCGGCATCATCAGAAAATCTACAAACCACAAATTCTGGGGAGGGTGTGGACAAAAGGAACCCTCTTCCACTACTGGTGGGAATGTAAATTGATACAGTCACTGGGGAGAACAGTATGGAGGTTCCTTTAAAATACTAAAAAGAGAATTACCATAGGATCCAGCAATCCCACTTCTGGGCATATACCCAGAGAAAACCATAAATCCAAAAGACACATTCACCACAATGCTCATTGCAGCCCTATTTACAATAGCCAGGTAATGGAAGCAACCTAAATGCCCACAGACAGACGAATGGATAAAGATGTGGTACATATATAAAATGGAATATTACTCAGCCATAAAAAGGAATGGAACTGGGTCATTTGTAGAGAAGTCGATGGATCTAGAGACTGTCATACAGAGTGAAGTAATTCAGAAAGAGGAAAACAAATATTGTATATTAATGCCTACATGTGGAACCTAGACAAATGGTACAGATGAACTGGTTTGCAGGGCAGAAATAGAGACACAGAGGTAGAGAACAAACGTATGGACACCAAGTGGGGGAAGCAATGGGGGGGGTGGTGGTGGTGGGATGAGTTGGGAGATTGGGATTGACCTGTATTCATGTATATGCATAAAAGAGATAACTAATAATAACCTGCTGTATAAAAAAAATAAATAAAATTAAATTTCAATTTTTTTTCAATATAAAATTTAAAAATAAAACAGAAAAAAGTTCTTCCATTCAAACAGATGTATTTATAGGAATGAATTATTTCCTTGCTTATATCTATAAATACATAAAAGAGGAATAAAATCTAACTTGAACCCAAAAAGGAAAAGAAAATCCCTGAACCCAACAGTTATACAGAGGAAAACCCTATCAAGGCACTAGCTCCAGCGGGAAACAATTCTGAAATTGGTCAGAGGTGGGGAATCATCTCCCATACATCCAGCAGCCCCCCCCCACCATGCGAGGAGCGTCCTCCTTGCAAAGCTGGGGAACCGTACCGAGGCATCTGTGAGTAAACGTGAGCTGAGCCCCGGGCCAGCTGCTGCTGAACTGTTCCCACCCTTCCCAGGTAAAACACCTGAATATGTACAAGGGCTTGAAAGCCTAGAGGAAGGGCCGTGGAGCCACACCAGCGACAGTACACAGGCCAACTTGGTGCCTTCAGGCCAGCCAGGATGGTCCTGGCCCCGCGCACTCTTCTGGAAGCTTTCCATTTCCCTGCCTGAGATACCCCTCCAGTCCCGGCCCCCACTCCTTTTTTTCCTTCCTCACCTCAGCCCGGAGAGAAATTCCAGCGGAAGTTTTGGGTGACACATCCTCTTCTTTACAGGTGGCAGCCTGGCCACTCCTGCAGAAAGTCCAGCAGAACCCCACTCACACCGGGCCACCAACAAAGCCGTGGACCCTCACACCCTCCCACCAGCACAGCCCCGAGACTGCTGACGGGGCAGAGGATATGGAGTCAGGCCCAGCTGCAGGGGCTATTGCTGCCTGGAGCGCTGTTTCTATTGCCCTCAACCCAGGCACACCTGGGGGGGGCTTGCCGGCAGGGTCAGGCTGCCCAGGTCAGCTAACCCTCAGCCCTCAGGGCATCACATTGCAGAAAATGGACCTCTCAAAGACAGAATATTAGCCAAGGAAAAAAGGGACGCAATGCCATGTGCAGCACCGTAGATGTGTCTAGAGGTAATCACGTGACTTGTAGTAAGTCAGAAAGTGAAAGACACATATCGTATGATATCACTTATAGGTGTTACCTAAAAATTGATACCAGGGCAGATATTTCCGCGGAGAAGGGCAATCACAGATTCATTAAACAAACTTATGGTTCACCAATGGAAAGCTGTGAGGATTCGATACATTACGATATTGTGGTTAACAGACATATACAAACACAGGTAAAATATATCATCACCAAAGACCTATGGAATACCAAGAGAAGACTACTCAACATTCTGTCATAACGTACATGGGAAAAGGATCCCAGGAAGAAGAGACATATATATATATATATATATATATATATATATATATATATATATATATATATATAAATATATATATATATATATGTGTGTGTGTGTGTGTGTGTAAAAGAAACACATCTTGCACACGTACAACAAGCCGAACGTTGTAATCAAACTTGCTGTAATAAAAAATAAAAATAAATAAATTAAAAACACGAACAAGAAGTAGTGAGGCAAACTTGAGGGGCTTTCTCCTGGCACATTCCATTCTAAATTCCAATCCAGAATGCGACTTCCACTGAGGCTCTGCTGCCCTAGTAACCAGATTTGGTAAGGGAGAACTGCTGCCACCTTGTGGCCGTTTCACACAATAGCAGCTTTAATCCCAGCGCTAATGGTCAGTTGATATTCACAATCATTGCAGGCCTGTAAATGACACCTGCCCTGAAAACAAATCCTGGGGTCATATATCGACCAAAAAATTCAAAAGACGTCCATATTTCCAAACGACAGTTTCAAGAGGCATATTTGACGCACATTAGTGTTCTGCTTCTTTTGCTTTCTTGCTTTCTTTGTTAAAAAAACGGGAATGGAAAAAGGCAACCCTCAGAATGGGCGAAAACGTTCGCAAACGAATCAATGGACAAAGGTTTAAGCTCCAATATATATAAACAGCACATGCAGCTTAATATTAATAAAACAAACAACCCAATACAAAAATGGGCAGAAGGTCTAAATAGGCATTTCTTCAAAGAAGACACAGAGATGGCCAAGACGCACATGGAAAGCTGCTCAACATCACTAATTATTAGAGAAATGCAAATCAAAACGACAATGAGGTATGACCTCACACCTCTTAGAATCGGCATCATCAGAAAATCTACAAACCACAAATTCTGGGGAGGGTGTGGACAAAAGGAACCCTCTTCCACTACTGGTGGGAATGTAAATTGATACAGTCACTGGGGAGAACAGTATGGAGGTTCCTTTAAAATACTAAAAAGAGAATTACCATAGGATCCAGCAATCCCACTTCTGGGCATATACCCAGAGAAAACCATAAATCCAAAAGACACATTCACCACAATGCTCATTGCAGCCCTATTTACAATAGCCAGGTAATGGAAGCAACCTAAATGCCCACAGACAGACGAATGGATAAAGATGTGGTACATATATAAAATGGAATATTACTCAGCCATAAAAAGGAATGGAACTGGGTCATTTGTAGAGAAGTCGATGGATCTAGAGACTGTCATACAGAGTGAAGTAATTCAGAAAGAGGAAAACAAATATTGTATATTAATGCCTACATGTGGAACCTAGACAAATGGTACAGATGAACTGGTTTGCAGGGCAGAAATAGAGACACAGAGGTAGAGAACAAACGTATGGACACCAAGTGGGGGAAGCAATGGGGGGGGTGGTGGTGGTGGGATGAGTTGGGAGATTGGGATTGACCTGTATTCATGTATATGCATAAAAGAGATAACTAATAATAACCTGCTGTATAAAAAAAATAAATAAAATTAAATTTCAATTTTTTTTCAATATAAAATTTAAAAATAAAACAGAAAAAAGTTCTTCCATTCAAACAGATGTATTTATAGGAATGAATTATTTCCTTGCTTATATCTATAAATACATAAAAGAGGAATAAAATCTAACTTGAACCCAAAAAGGAAAAGAAAATCCCTGAACCCAACAGTTATACAGAGGAAAACCCTATCAAGGCACTAGCTCCAGCGGGAAACAATTCTGAAATTGGTCAGAGGTGGGGAATCATCTCCCATACATCCAGCAGCCCCCCCCCACCATGCGAGGAGCGTCCTCCTTGCAAAGCTGGGGAACCGTACCGAGGCATCTGTGAGTAAACGTGAGCTGAGCCCCGGGCCAGCTGCTGCTGAACTGTTCCCACCCTTCCCAGGTAAAACACCTGAATATGTACAAGGGCTTGAAAGCCTAGAGGAAGGGCCGTGGAGCCACACCAGCGACAGTACACAGGCCAACTTGGTGCCTTCAGGCCAGCCAGGATGGTCCTGGCCCCGCGCACTCTTCTGGAAGCTTTCCATTTCCCTGCCTGAGATACCCCTCCAGTCCCGGCCCCCACTCCTTTTTTTCCTTCCTCACCTCAGCCCGGAGAGAAATTCCAGCGGAAGTTTTGGGTGACACATCCTCTTCTTTACAGGTGGCAGCCTGGCCACTCCTGCAGAAAGTCCAGCAGAACCCCACTCACACCGGGCCACCAACAAAGCCGTGGACCCTCACACCCTCCCACCAGCACAGCCCCGAGACTGCTGACGGGGCAGAGGATATGGAGTCAGGCCCAGCTGCAGGGGCTATTGCTGCCTGGAGCGCTGTTTCTATTGCCCTCAACCCAGGCACACCTGGGGGGGGCTTGCCGGCAGGGTCAGGCTGCCCAGGTCAGCTAACCCTCAGCCCTCAGGGCATCACATTGCAGAAAATGGACCTCTCAAAGACAGAATATTAGCCAAGGAAAAAAGGGACGCAATGCCATGTGCAGCACCGTAGATGTGTCTAGAGGTAATCACGTGACTTGTAGTAAGTCAGAAAGTGAAAGACACATATCGTATGATATCACTTATAGGTGTTACCTAAAAATTGATACCAGGGCAGATATTTCCGCGGAGAAGGGCAATCACAGATTCATTAAACAAACTTATGGTTCACCAATGGAAAGCTGTGAGGATTCGATACATTACGATATTGTGGTTAACAGACATATACAAACACAGGTAAAATATATCATCACCAAAGACCTATGGAATACCAAGAGAAGACTACTCAACATTCTGTCATAACGTACATGGGAAAAGGATCCCAGGAAGAAGAGACATATATATATATATATATATATATATATATATATATATATATATATATATATATATAAATATATATATATATATGTGTGTGTGTGTGTGTGTGTAAAAGAAACACATCTTGCACACGTACAACAAGCCGAACGTTGTAATCAAACTTGCTGTAATAAAAAATAAAAATAAATAAATTAAAAACACGAACAAGAAGTAGTGAGGCAAACTTGAGGGGCTTTCTCCTGGCACATTCCATTCTAAATTCCAATCCAGAATGCGACTTCCACTGAGGCTCTGCTGCCCTAGTAACCAGATTTGGTAAGGGAGAACTGCTGCCACCTTGTGGCCGTTTCACACAATAGCAGCTTTAATCCCAGCGCTAATGGTCAGTTGATATTCACAATCATTGCAGGCCTGTAAATGACACCTGCCCTGAAAACAAATCCTGGGGTCATATATCGACCAAAAAATTCAAAAGACGTCCATATTTCCAAACGACAGTTTCAAGAGGCATATTTGACGCACATTAGTGTTCTGCTTCTTTTGCTTTCTTGCTTTCTTTGTTAAAAAAACGGGAATGGAAAAAGGCAACCCTCAGAATGGGCGAAAACGTTCGCAAACGAATCAATGGACAAAGGTTTAAGCTCCAATATATATAAACAGCACATGCAGCTTAATATTAATAAAACAAACAACCCAATACAAAAATGGGCAGAAGGTCTAAATAGGCATTTCTTCAAAGAAGACACAGAGATGGCCAAGACGCACATGGAAAGCTGCTCAACATCACTAATTATTAGAGAAATGCAAATCAAAACGACAATGAGGTATGACCTCACACCTCTTAGAATCGGCATCATCAGAAAATCTACAAACCACAAATTCTGGGGAGGGTGTGGACAAAAGGAACCCTCTTCCACTACTGGTGGGAATGTAAATTGATACAGTCACTGGGGAGAACAGTATGGAGGTTCCTTTAAAATACTAAAAAGAGAATTACCATAGGATCCAGCAATCCCACTTCTGGGCATATACCCAGAGAAAACCATAAATCCAAAAGACACATTCACCACAATGCTCATTGCAGCCCTATTTACAATAGCCAGGTAATGGAAGCAACCTAAATGCCCACAGACAGACGAATGGATAAAGATGTGGTACATATATAAAATGGAATATTACTCAGCCATAAAAAGGAATGGAACTGGGTCATTTGTAGAGAAGTCGATGGATCTAGAGACTGTCATACAGAGTGAAGTAATTCAGAAAGAGGAAAACAAATATTGTATATTAATGCCTACATGTGGAACCTAGACAAATGGTACAGATGAACTGGTTTGCAGGGCAGAAATAGAGACACAGAGGCAGAGAACAAACGTATGGACACCAAGTGGGGGAAGCAATGGGGTTGGTGGTGGTGGTGGGATGAGTTGGGAGATTGGGATCGACCTGTATTCATGTATATGCATAAAATAGATAACTAATAATAACCTGCTGTATAAAAAAATAAATAAAATTAAATTTCAATTTTTTTTCAATATAAAATTTAAAAATAAAACAGAAAAAAGTTCTTCCATTCACACAGATGTATTTATAGGAATGAATTATTTCCATGCTTATATCTATAAATGCATAAAAGAGGAATAAAATCTAACTTGAACCCAAAAAGGAAAAGAAAATCCCTGAACCCAACAGTTATACAGAGGAAAACCCTATCAAGGCACTAGCTCCAGCGGGAAACAATTCTGAAATTGGTCAGAGGTGGGGAATCATCTCCCATACATCCAGCAGCCCCCCCCCCACCATGCGAGGAGCGTCCGCCTTGCAAAGCTGGGGAACCGTACCGAGGCGTCTGTGAGTAAACGTGAGCTGAGCCCCGGGCCAGCTGCTGCTGAACTGTTCCCACCCTTCCCAGGTAAAACACCTGAATATGTACAAGGGCTTGAAAGCCTAGAGGAAGGGCCGTGGAGCCACACCGGCGACAGTACACAGGCCCACTTGGTGCCTGCAGGCCAGCCAGGATGGTCCTGGCCCTGGGCGCTCTTCTGGAAGCTTTCCATTTCCCTGCCTGAGATACCCCTCCTGTCCCGGCCCCCACTCCTTTTTTTCCTTCCTCACCTCAGCCCGGAGAGAAATTCCAGCGGAAGTTATGGGTGACACATCCTCTTCTTTACAGGTGGCAGCCTGGCCACTCCTGCAGAAAGTCCAGCAGAGCCCCACTCACACCGGGCCACCAACAAAGCCGTGGACCCTCACACCCTCCCACCAGCACAGCCCCGAGACTGCTGACGGGGCAGAGGATATGGAGTCAGGCCCAGCTGCAGGGGCTATTGCTGCCTGGAGCGCTGTTTCTATTGCCCTCAACCCAGGCACACCTGGGGAGGGCTTGCCGGCAGGGTCAGGCTGCCCACGTCAGCTAACCCTCAGCCCTCAGGGCATCACATTGCAGAAAATGGACCTCTCAAAGACAGAATATTAGCCAAGGAAAAAAGGGACGCAATGCCATGTGCAGCACCGTAGATGTGTCTAGAGGTAATCACGTGACTTGTAGTAAGTCAGAAAGTGAAAGACACATATCGTATGATATCACTTATAGGTGTTACCTAAAAATTGATACCAGGGCAGATATTTCCGCGGAGAAGGGCAATCACAGATTCATTAAACAAACTTATGGTTCACCAATGGAAAGCTGTGAGGATTCGATACATTACGATATTGGGGTTAACAGACATATACAAACACAGGTGAAATATATCATCACCAAAGACCTATGGAATACCAAGAGAAGACTACTCAACATTCTGTCATAACGTACATGGGAAAAGGATCCCAGGAAGAAGAGACATATATATATATATGTGTGTGTGTGTGTGTGTGTGTGTGTGTGTGTGTATAAAAGAAACACATCTTGCACACGTACAACAAGCCGAACGTTGTAACCAAACTTGCTGTAATAAAAAATAAAAATAAATAAATTAAAAACACGAACAAGAAGTAGTGAGGCAAACCTGAGGGGCTCTCTCCTGGCACATTCCATTCTAAATTCCAATCCAGAAGGCGACTTCCACTGAGGCTCTGCTGCCCTAGTAACAAGATTTGGTAAAGGAGAACTGCTGCCACCTTGTGGCCGTTTCACACAATAGCAGCTTTAATCCCAGCGCTAATGGTCAGTTGATATTCACAATCATTGCAGGCCTGTAAATGACACCTGCCCTGAAAACAAATCCTGGGGTCATATATCGACCAAAAAATTCAAAAGACGTCCATATTTCCAAACGACAGTTCCAAGAGGCATATTTGACGCACATTAGTGTTCTGCTTCTTTTGCTTTCTTTCTTTCTTTGTTAAAAAAACGGGAATGGAAAAAGGCAACCCTCAGAATGGGCGAAAACGTTCGCAAACGAATCAATGGACAAAGGTTTAAGCTCCAATATATATAAACAGCACATGCAGCTTAATATTAATAAAACAAACAACCCAATACAAAAATGGGCAGAAGGTCTAAATAGGCATTTCTTCAAAGAAGACACAGAGATGGCCAAGACGCACATGGAAAGCTGCTCAACATCACTAATTATTAGAGAAATGCAAATCAAAACGACAATGAGGTATGACCTCACACCTCTTAGAATCGGCATCATCAGAAAATCTACAAACCACAAATTCTGGGGAGGGTGTGGACAAAAGGAACCCTCTTCCACTACTGGTGGGAATGTAAATTGATACAGTCACTGGGGAGAACAGTATGGAGGTTCCTTTAAAATACTAAAAAGAGAATTACCATAGGATCCAGCAATCCCACTTCTGGGCATATACCCAGAGAAAACCATAAATCCAAAAGACACATTCACCACAATGCTCATTGCAGCCCTATTTACAATAGCCAGGTAATGGAAGCAAACTAAATGCCCACAGACAGACGAATGGATAAAGATGTGGTACATATATAAAATGGAATATTACTCAGCCATAAAAAGGAATGGAACTGGGTCATTTGTAGAGAAGTCGATGCATCTAGAGACTGTCATACAGAGTGAAGTAATTCAGAAAGAGGAAAACAAATATTGTATATTAATGCCTACATGTGGAACCTAGACAATTGGTACAGATGAACTGGTTTGCAGGGCAGAAATAGAGACACAGAGGTAGAGAACAAACGTATGGACACCAAGTGGGGGAAGCAATGGGGGGTGGTGGTGGTGGTGGGATGAGTTGGGAGATTGGGATTGACCTGTATTCATGTATATGCATAAAATAGATAACTAATAATAACCTGCTTTATAAAAAAATAAATAAAATTAAATTTCAATTTTTTTTCAATATAAAATTTAATAATAAAACAGAAAAAAGTTCTTCCATTCACACAGATGTATTTATAGGAATGAATTATTTCCATGCTTATATCTATAAATGCATAAAAGAGGAATAAAATCTAACTTGAACCCAAAAAGGAAAAGAAAATCCCTGAACCCAACAGTTATACAGAGGAAAACCCTATCAAGGCACTAGCTCCAGCGGGAAACAATTCTGAAATTGGTCAGAAGTGGGGAATCATCTCCCATACATCCAGCAGCCACCCCCCCACCACCATGCGAGGAGCGTCCTCCTTGCAAAGCTGGGGAACCATACCGAGGCGTCTGTGAGTAAACGTGAGCTGAGCCCCGGGCCAGCTGCTGCTGAACTGTTCCCACCCTTCCCAGGTAAAACACCTGAATATGTACAAGGGCTTGAAAGCCTAGAGGAAGGGCCGTGGAGCCACACCAGCGACAGTACACAGGCCCACTTGGTGCCTGCAGGCCAGCCAGGATGGTCCTGGCCCTGGGCGCTCTTCTGGAAGCTTTCCATTTCCCTGCCTGAGATACCCCTCCTGTCCCGGCCCCCACTCCTTTTTTTCCTTCCTCACCTCAGCCCGGAGAGAAATTCCAGCGGAAGTTATGGGTGACACATCCTCTTCTTTACAGGTGGCAGCCTGGCCACTCCTGCAGAAAGTCCAGCAGAGCCCCACTCACACCGGGCCACCAACAAAGCCGTGGACCCTCACACCCTCCCACCAGCACAGCCCCGAGACTGCTGACGGGGCAGAGGATATGGAGTCAGGCCCAGCTGCAGGGGCTATTGCTGCCTGGAGCGCTGTTTCTATTGCCCTCAACCCAGGCACACCTGGGGGGGGCTTGCCGGCAGGGTCAGGCTGCCCACGTCAGCTAACCCTCAGCCCTCAGGGCATCACATTGCAGAAAATGGACCTCTCAAAGACAGAATATTAGCCAAGGAAAAAAGGGACGCAATGCCATGTGCAGCACCGTAGATGTGTCTAGAGGTAATCACGTGACTTGTAGTAAGTCAGAAAGTGAAAGACACATATCGTATGATATCACTTATAGGTGTTACCTAAAAATTGATACCAGGGCAGATATTTCCGCGGAGAAGGGCAATCACAGATTCATTAAACAAACTTATGGTTCACCAATGGAAAGCTGTGAGGATTCGATACATTACGATATTGGGGTTAACAGACATATACAAACACAGGTAAAATATATCATCACCAAAGACCTATGGAATACCAAGAGAAGACTACTCAACATTCTGTCATAACGTACATGGGAAAAGGATCCCAGGAAGAAGAGACATATATATATATATATATATATATATATATATATATATATATATATGTGTGTGTGTGTGTGTGTGTGTAAAAGAAACACATCTTGCACACGTACAACAAGCCGAACGTTGTAATCAAACTTGCTGTAATAAAAAATAAAAATAAATAAATTAAAAACACGAACAAGATGTAGTGAGGCAAACTTGAGGGGCTTTCTCCTGGCACATTCCATTCTAAATTCCAATCCAGAATGCGACTTCCACTGAGGCTCTGCTGCCCTAGTAACCAGATTTGGTAAGGGAGAACTGCTGCCACCTTGTGGCCGTTTCACACAATAGCAGCTTTAATCCCAGCGCTAATGGTCAGTTGATATTCACAATCATTGCAGGCCTGTAAATGACACCTGCCCTGAAAACAAATCCTGGGGTCATATATCGACCAAAAAATTCAAAAGACGTCCATATTTCCAAACGACAGTTTCAAGAGGCATATTTGACGCACATTAGTGTTCTGCTTCTTTTGCTTTCTTGCTTTCTTTGTTAAAAAAACGGGAATGGAAAAAGGCAACCCTCAGAATGGGCGAAAACGTTCGCAAACGAATCAATGGACAAAGGTTTAAGCTCCAATATATATAAACAGCACATGCAGCTTAATATTAATAAAACAAACAACCCAATACAAAAATGGGCAGAAGGTCTAAATAGGCATTTCTTCAAAGAAGACACAGAGATGGCCAAGACGCACATGGAAAGCTGCTCAACATCACTAATTATTAGAGAAATGCAAATCAAAACGACAATGAGGTATGACCTCACACCTCTTAGAATCGGCATCATCAGAAAATCTACAAACCACAAATTCTGGGGAGGGTGTGGACAAAAGGAACCCTCTTCCACTACTGGTGGGAATGTAAATTGATACAGTCACTGGGGAGAACAGTATGGAGGTTCCTTTAAAATACTAAAAAGAGAATTACCATAGGATCCAGCAATCCCACTTCTGGGCATATACCCAGAGAAAACCATAAATCCAAAAGACACATTCACCACAATGCTCATTGCAGCCCTATTTACAATAGCCAGGTAATGGAAGCAACCTAAATGCCCACAGACAGACGAATGGATAAAGATGTGGTACATATATAAAATGGAATATTACTCAGCCATAAAAAGGAATGGAACTGGGTCATTTGTAGAGAAGTCGATGGATCTAGAGACTGTCATACAGAGTGAAGTAATTCAGAAAGAGGAAAACAAATATTGTATATTAATGCCTACATGTGGAACCTAGACAAATGGTACAGATGAACTGGTTTGCAGGGCAGAAATAGAGACACAGAGGTAGAGAACAAACGTATGGACACCAAGTGGGGGAAGCAATGGGGTTGGTGGTGGTGGTGGGATGAGTTGGGAGATTGGGATCGACCTGTATTCATGTATATGCATAAAATAGATAACTAATAATAACCTGCTGTATAAAAAAATAAATAAAATTAAATTTCAATTTTTTTTCAATATAAAATTTAAAAATAAAACAGAAAAAAGTTCTTCCATTCACACAGATGTATTTATAGGAATGAATTATTTCCATGCTTATATCTATAAATGCATAAAAGAGGAATAAAATCTAACTTGAACCCAAAAAGGAAAAGAAAATCCCTGAACCCAACAGTTATACAGAGGAAAACCCTATCAAGGCACTAGCTCCAGCGGGAAACAATTCTGAAATTGGTCAGAGGTGGGGAATCATCTCCCATACATCCAGCAGCCCCCCCCCCACCATGCGAGGAGCGTCCGCCTTGCAAAGCTGGGGAACCGTACCGAGGCGTCTGTGAGTAAACGTGAGCTGAGCCCCGGGCCAGCTGCTGCTGAACTGTTCCCACCCTTCCCAGGTAAAACACCTGAATATGTACAAGGGCTTGAAAGCCTAGAGGAAGGGCCGTGGAGCTACACCGGCGACAGTACACAGGCCCACTTGGTGCCTGCAGGCCAGCCAGGATGGTCCTGGCCCTGGGCGCTCTTCTGGAAGCTTTCCATTTCCCTGCCTGAGATACCCCTCCTGTCCCGGCCCCCACTCCTTTTTTTCCTTCCTCACCTCAGCCCGGAGAGAAATTCCAGCGGAAGTTATGGGTGACACATCCTCTTCTTTACAGGTGGCAGCCTGGCCACTCCTGCAGAAAGTCCAGCAGAGCCCCACTCACACCGGGCCACCAACAAAGCCGTGGACCCTCACACCCTCCCACCAGCACAGCCCCGAGACTGCTGACGGGGCAGAGGATATGGAGTCAGGCCCAGCTGCAGGGGCTATTGCTGCCTGGAGCGCTGTTTCTATTGCCCTCAACCCAGGCACACCTGGGGAGGGCTTGCCGGCAGGGTCAGGCTGCCCACGTCAGCTAACCCTCAGCCCTCAGGGCATCACATTGCAGAAAATGGACCTCTCAAAGACAGAATATTAGCCAAGGAAAAAAGGGACGCAATGCCATGTGCAGCACCGTAGATGTGTCTAGAGGTAATCACGTGACTTGTAGTAAGTCAGAAAGTGAAAGACACATATCGTATGATATCACTTATAGGTGTTACCTAAAAATTGATACCAGGGCAGATATTTCCGCGGAGAAGGGCAATCACAGATTCATTAAACAAACTTATGGTTCACCAATGGAAAGCTGTGAGGATTCGATACATTACGATATTGGGGTTAACAGACATATACAAACACAGGTGAAATATATCATCACCAAAGACCTATGGAATACCAAGAGAAGACTACTCAACATTCTGTCATAACGTACATGGGAAAAGGATCCCAGGAAGAAGAGACATATATATATATATGTGTGTGTGTGTGTGTGTGTGTGTGTGTGTGTATAAAAGAAACACATCTTGCACACGTACAACAAGCCGAACGTTGTAACCAAACTTGCTGTAATAAAAAATAAAAATAAATAAATTAAAAACACGAACAAGAAGTAGTGAGGCAAACCTGAGGGGCTCTCTCCTGGCACATTCCATTCTAAATTCCAATCCAGAACGCGACTTCCACTGAGGCTCTGCTGCCCTAGTAACCAGATTTGGTAAAGGAGAACTGCTGCAACCTTGTGGCCGTTTCACACAATAGCAGCTTTAATCCCAGCGCTAATGGTCAGTTGATATTCACAATCATTGCAGGCCTGTAAATGACACCTGCCCTGAAAACAAATCCTGGGGTCATATATCGACCAAAAAATTCAAAAGACGTCCATATTTCCAAACGACAGTTCCAAGAGGCATATTTGACGCACATTAGTGTTCTGCTTCTTTTGCTTTCTTTCTTTCTTTGTTAAAAAAACGGGAATGGAAAAAGGCAACCCTCAGAATGGGCGAAAACGTTCGCAAACGAATCAATGGACAAAGGTTTAAGCTCCAATATATATAAACAGCACATGCAGCTTAATATTAATAAAACAAACAACCCAATACAAAAATGGGCAGAAGGTCTAAATAGGCATTTCTTCAAAGAAGACACAGAGATGGCCAAGACGCACATGGAAAGCTGCTCAACATCACTAATTATTAGAGAAATGCAAATCAAAACGACAATGAGGTATGACCTCACACCTCTTAGAATCGGCATCATCAGAAAATCTACAAACCACAAATTCTGGGGAGGGTGTGGACAAAAGGAACCCTCTTCCACTACTGGTGGGAATGTAAATTGATACAGTCACTGGGGAGAACAGTATGGAGGTTCCTTTAAAATACTAAAAAGAGAATTACCATAGGATCCAGCAATCCCACTTCTGGGCATATACCCAGAGAAAACCATAAATCCAAAAGACACATTCACCACAATGCTCATTGCAGCCCTATTTACAATAGCCAGGTAATGGAAGCAAACTAAATGCCCACAGACAGACGAATGGATAAAGATGTGGTACATATATAAAATGGAATATTACTCAGCCATAAAAAGGAATGGAACTGGGTCATTTGTAGAGAAGTCGATGGATCTAGAGACTGTCATACAGAGTGAAGTAATTCAGAAAGAGGAAAACAAATATTGTATATTAATGCCTACATGTGGAACCTAGACAAATGGTACAGATGAACTGGTTTGCAGGGCAGAAATAGAGACACAGAGGTAGAGAACAAACGTATGGACACCAAGTGGGGGAAGCAATGGGGGGTGGTGGTGGTGGTGGGATGAGTTGGGAGATTGGGATTGACCTGTATTCATGTATATGCATAAAATAGATAACTAATAATAACCTGCTTTATAAAAAAAATAAATAAAATTAAATTTCAATTTTTTTTCAATATAAAATTTAATAATAAAACAGAAAAAAGTTCTTCCATTCACACAGATGTATTTATAGGAATGAATTATTTCCATGCTTATATCTATAAATGCATAAAAGAGGAATAAAATCTAACTTGAACCCAAAAAGGAAAAGAAAATCCCTGAACCCAACAGTTATACAGAGGAAAACCCTATCAAGGCACTAGCTCCAGCGGGAAACAATTCTGAAATTGGTCAGAAGTGGGGAATCATCTCCCATACATCCAGCAGCCACCCCCCCACCACCATGCGAGGAGCGTCCTCCTTGCAAAGCTGGGGAACCATACCGAGGCGTCTGTGAGTAAACGTGAGCTGAGCCCCGGGCCAGCTGCTGCTGAACTGTTCCCACCCTTCCCAGGTAAAACACCTGAATATGTACAAGGGCTTGAAAGCCTAGAGGAAGGGCCGTGGAGCCACACCAGCGACAGTACACAGGCCCACTTGGTGCCTGCAGGCCAGCCAGGATGGTCCTGGCCCTGGGCGCTCTTCTGGAAGCTTTCCATTTCCCTGCCTGAGATACCCCTCCTGTCCCGGCCCCCACTCCTTTTTTTCCTTCCTCACCTCAGCCCAGAGAGAAATTGCAGCGGAAGTTATGGGTGACACATCCTCTTCTTTACAGGTGGCAGCCTGGCCACTCCTGCAGAAAGTCCAGCAGAGCCCCACTCACACCGGGCCACCAACAAAGCCGTGGACCCTCACACCCTCCCACCAGCACAGCCCCGAGACTGCTGACGGGGCAGAGGATATGGAGTCAGGCCCAGCTGCAGGGGCTATTGCTGCCTGGAGCGCTGTTTCTATTGCCCTCAACCCAGGCACACCTGGGGGGGGCTTGCCGGCAGGGTCAGGCTGCCCACGTCAGCTAACCCTCAGCCCTCAGGGCATCACATTGCAGAAAATGGACCTCTCAAAGACAGAATATTAGCCAAGGAAAAAAGGGACGCAATGCCATGTGCAGCACCGTAGATGTGTCTAGAGGTAATCACGTGACTTGTAGTAAGTCAGAAAGTGAAAGACACATATCGTATGATATCACTTATAGGTGTTACCTAAAAATTGATACCAGGGCAGATATTTCCGCGGAGAAGGGCAATCACAGATTCATTAAACAAACTTATGGTTCACCAATGGAAAGCTGTGAGGATTCGATACATTACGATATTGGGGTTAACAGACATATACAAACACAGGTAAAATATATCATCACCAAAGACCTATGGAATACCAAGAGAAGACTACTCAACATTCTGTCATAACGTACATGGGAAAAGGATCCCAGGAAGAAGAGACATATATATATATATATATATATATATATATATATATATATATATATATATATATATATATATATATATATAAATATATATATATATATGTGTGTGTGTGTGTGTGTGTAAAAGAAACACATCTTGCACACGTACAACAAGCCGAACGTTGTAATCAAACTTGCTGTAATAAAAAATAAAAATAAATAAATTAAAAACACGAACAAGAAGTAGTGAGGCAAACTTGAGGGGCTTTCTCCTGGCACATTCCATTCTAAATTCCAATCCAGAATGCGACTTCCACTGAGGCTCTGCTGCCCTAGTAACCAGATTTGGTAAGGGAGAACTGCTGCCACCTTGTGGCCGTTTCACACAATAGCAGCTTTAATCCCAGCGCTAATGGTCAGTTGATATTCACAATCATTGCAGGCCTGTAAATGACACCTGCCCTGAAAACAAATCCTGGGGTCATATATCGACCAAAAAATTCAAAAGACGTCCATATTTCCAAACGACAGTTTCAAGAGGCATATTTGACGCACATTAGTGTTCTGCTTCTTTTGCTTTCTTGCTTTCTTTGTTAAAAAAACGGGAATGGAAAAAGGCAACCCTCAGAATGGGCGAAAACGTTCGCAAACGAATCAATGGACAAAGGTTTAAGCTCCAATATATATAAACAGCACATGCAGCTTAATATTAATAAAACAAACAACCCAATACAAAAATGGGCAGAAGGTCTAAATAGGCATTTCTTCAAAGAAGACACAGAGATGGCCAAGACGCACATGGAAAGCTGCTCAACATCACTAATTATTAGAGAAATGCAAATCAAAACGACAATGAGGTATGACCTCACACCTCTTAGAATCGGCATCATCAGAAAATCTACAAACCACAAATTCTGGGGAGGGTGTGGACAAAAGGAACCCTCTTCCACTACTGGTGGGAATGTAAATTGATACAGTCACTGGGGAGAACAGTATGGAGGTTCCTTTAAAATACTAAAAAGAGAATTACCATAGGATCCAGCAATCCCACTTCTGGGCATATACCCAGAGAAAACCATAAATCCAAAAGACACATTCACCACAATGCTCATTGCAGCCCTATTTACAATAGCCAGGTAATGGAAGCAACCTAAATGCCCACAGACAGACGAATGGATAAAGATGTGGTACATATATAAAATGGAATATTACTCAGCCATAAAAAGGAATGGAACTGGGTCATTTGTAGAGAAGTCGATGGATCTAGAGACTGTCATACAGAGTGAAGTAATTCAGAAAGAGGAAAACAAATATTGTATATTAATGCCTACATGTGGAACCTAGACAAATGGTACAGATGAACTGGTTTGCAGGGCAGAAATAGAGACACAGAGGTAGAGAACAAACGTATGGACACCAAGTGGGGGAAGCAATGGGGTTGGTGGTGGTGGTGGGATGAGTTGGGAGATTGGGATCGACCTGTATTCATGTATATGCATAAAATAGATAACTAATAATAACCTGCTGTATAAAAAAATAAATAAAATTAAATTTCAATTTTTTTTCAATATAAAATTTAAAAATAAAACAGAAAAAAGTTCTTCCATTCACACAGATGTATTTATAGGAATGAATTATTTCCATGCTTATATCTATAAATGCATAAAAGAGGAATAAAATCTAACTTGAACCCAAAAAGGAAAAGAAAATCCCTGAACCCAACAGTTATACAGAGGAAAACCCTATCAAGGCACTAGCTCCAGCGGGAAACAATTCTGAAATTGGTCAGAGGTGGGGAATCATCTCCCATACATCCAGCAGCCCCCCCCCCACCATGCGAGGAGCGTCCTCCTTGCAAAGCTGGGGAACCGTACCGAGGCGTCTGTGAGTAAACGTGAGCTGAGCCCCGGGCCAGCTGCTGCTGAACTGTTCCCACCCTTCCCAGGTAAAACACCTGAATATGTACAAGGGCTTGAAAGCCTAGAGGAAGGGCCGTGGAGCCACACCGGCGACAGTACACAGGCCCACTTGGTGCCTGCAGGCCAGCCAGGATGGTCCTGGCCCTGGGCGCTCTTCTGGAAGCTTTCCATTTCCCTGCCTGAGATACCCCTCCTGTCCCGGCCCCCACTCCTTTTTTTCCTTCCTCACCTCAGCCCGGAGAGAAATTCCAGCGGAAGTTATGGGTGACACATCCTCTTCTTTACAGGTGGCAGCCTGGCCACTCCTGCAGAAAGTCCAGCAGAGCCCCACTCACACCGGGCCACCAACAAAGCCGTGGACCCTCACACCCTCCCACCAGCACAGCCCCGAGACTGCTGACGGGGCAGAGGATATGGAGTCAGGCCCAGCTGCAGGGGCAATTGCTGCCTGGAGCGCTGTTTCTATTGCCCTCAACCCAGGCACACCTGGGGAGGGCTTGCCGGCAGGGTCAGGCTGCCCACGTCAGCTAACCCTCAGCCCTCAGGGCATCACATTGCAGAAAATGGACCTCTCAAAGACAGAATATTAGCCAAGGAAAAAAGGGACGCAATGCCATGTGCAGCACCGTAGATGTGTCTAGAGGTAATCACGTGACTTGTAGTAAGTCAGAAAGTGAAAGACACATATCGTATGATATCACTTATAGGTGTTACCTAAAAATTGATACCAGGGCAGATATTTCCGCGGAGAAGGGCAATCACAGATTCATTAAACAAACTTATGGTTCACCAATGGAAAGCTGTGAGGATTCGATACATTACGATATTGGGGTTAACAGACATATACAAACACAGGTGAAATATATCATCACCAAAGACCTATGGAATACCAAGAGAAGACTACTCAACATTCTGTCATAACGTACATGGGAAAAGGATCCCAGGAAGAAGAGACATATATATATATATATGTGTGTGTGTGTGTGTGTGTGTGTGTGTGTGTGTGTATAAAAGAAACACATCTTGCACACGTACAACAAGCCGAACGTTGTAACCAAACTTGCTGTAATAAAAAATAAAAATAAATAAATTAAAAACACGAACAAGAAGTAGTGAGGCAAACCTGAGGGGCTCTCTCCTGGCACATTCCATTCTAAATTCCAATCCAGAACGCGACTTCCACTGAGGCTCTGCTGCCCTAGTAACCAGATTTGGTAAAGGAGAACTGCTGCCACCTTGTGGCCGTTTCACACAATAGCAGCTTTAATCCCAGCGCTAATGGTCAGTTGATATTCACAATCATTGCAGGCCTGTAAATGACACCTGCCCTGAAAACAAATCCTGGGGTCATATATCGACCAAAAAATTCAAAAGACGTCCATATTTCCAAACGACAGTTCCAAGAGGCATATTTGACGCACATTAGTGTTCTGCTTCTTTTGCTTTCTTTCTTTCTTTGTTAAAAAAACGGGAATGGAAAAAGGCAACCCTCAGAATGGGCGAAAACGTTCGCAAACGAATCAATGGACAAAGGTTTAAGCTCCAATATATATAAACAGCACATGCAGCTTAATATTAATAAAACAAACAACCCAATACAAAAATGGGCAGAAGGTCTAAATAGGCATTTCTTCAAAGAAGACACAGAGATGGCCAAGACGCACATGGAAAGCTGCTCAACATCACTAATTATTAGAGAAATGCAAATCAAAACGACAATGAGGTATGACCTCACACCTCTTAGAATCGGCATCATCAGAAAATCTACAAACCACAAATTCTGGGGAGGGTGTGGACAAAAGGAACCCTCTTCCACTACTGGTGGGAATGTAAATTGATACAGTCACTGGGGAGAACAGTATGGAGGTTCCTTTAAAATACTAAAAAGAGAATTACCATAGGATCCAGCAATCCCACTTCTGGGCATATACCCAGAGAAAACCATAAATCCAAAAGACACATTCACCACAATGCTCATTGCAGCCCTATTTACAATAGCCAGGTAATGGAAGCAAACTAAATGCCCACAGACAGACGAATGGATAAAGATGTGGTACATATATAAAATGGAATATTACTCAGCCATAAAAAGGAATGGAACTGGGTCATTTGTAGAGAAGTCGATGGATCTAGAGACTGTCATACAGAGTGAAGTAATTCAGAAAGAGGAAAACAAATATTGTATATTAATGCCTACATGTGGAACCTAGACAATTGGTACAGATGAACTGGTTTGCAGGGCAGAAATAGAGACACAGAGGTAGAGAACAAACGTATGGACACCAAGTGGGGGAAGCAATGGGGTTGGTGGTGGTGGTGGGATGAGTTGGGAGATTGGGATTGACCTGTATTCATGTATATGCATAAAATAGATAACTAATAATAACCTGCTTTATAAAAAAAATAAATAAAATTAAATTTCAATTTTTTTTCAATATAAAATTTAATAATAAAACAGAAAAAAGTTCTTCCATTCACACAGATGTATTTATAGGAATGAATTATTTCCATGCTTATATCTATAAATGCATAAAAGAGGAATAAAATCTAACTTGAACCCAAAAAGGAAAAGAAAATCCCTGAACCCAACAGTTATACAGAGGAAAACCCTATCAAGGCACTAGCTCCAGCGGGAAACAATTCTGAAATTGGTCAGAAGTGGGGAATCATCTCCCATACATCCAGCAGCCACCCCCCCACCACCATGCGAGGAGCGTCCTCCTTGCAAAGCTGGGGAACCATACCGAGGCGTCTGTGAGTAAACGTGAGCTGAGCCCCGGGCCAGCTGCTGCTGAACTGTTCCCACCCTTCCCAGGTAAAACACCTGAATATGTACAAGGGCTTGAAAGCCTAGAGGAAGGGCCGTGGAGCCACACCAGCGACAGTACACAGGCCCACTTGGTGCCTGCAGGCCAGCCAGGATGGTCCTGGCCCTGGGCGCTCTTCTGGAAGCTTTCCATTTCCCTGCCTGAGATACCCCTCCTGTCCCGGCCCCCACTCCTTTTTTTCCTTCCTCACCTCAGCCCGGAGAGAAATTCCAGCGGAAGTTATGGGTGACACATCCTCTTCTTTACAGGTGGCAGCCTGGCCACTCCTGCAGAAAGTCCAGCAGAGCCCCACTCACACCGGGCCACCAACAAAGCCGTGGACCCTCACACCCTCCCACCAGCACAGCCCCGAGACTGCTGACGGGGCAGAGGATATGGAGTCAGGCCCAGCTGCAGGGGCTATTGCTGCCTGGAGCGCTGTTTCTATTGCCCTCAACCCAGGCACACCTGGGGAGGGCTTGCCGGCAGGGTCAGGCTGCCCACGTCAGCTAACCCTCAGCCCTCAGGGCATCACATTGCAGAAAATGGACCTCTCAAAGACAGAATATTAGCCAAGGAAAAAAGGGACGCAATGCCATGTGCAGCACCGTAGATGTGTCTAGAGGTAATCACGTGACTTGTAGTAAGTCAGAAAGTGAAAGACATATCGTATGATATCACTTATAGGTGTTACCTAAAAATTGATACCAGGGCAGATATTTCCGCGGAGAAGGGCAATCACAGATTCATTAAACAAACTTATGGTTCACCAATGGAAAGCTGTGAGGATTCGATACATTACGATATTGGGGTTAACAGACATATACAAACACAGGTAAAATATATCATCACCAAAGACCTATGGAATACCAAGAGAAGACTACTCAACATTCTGTCATAACGTACATGGGAAAAGGATCCCAGGAAGAAGAGACATATATATATATATATATATATATATATATATATATATATATATATATATATATATATATATATAAATATATATATATATATATATGTGTGTGTGTGTGTGTGTGTAAAAGAAACACATCTTGCACACGTACAACAAGCCGAACGTTGTAATCAAACTTGCTGTAATAAAAAATAAAAATAAATAAATTAAAAACACGAACAAGAAGTAGTGAGGCAAACTTGAGGGGCTTTCTCCTGGCACATTCCATTCTAAATTCCAATCCAGAATGCGACTTCCACTGAGGCTCTGCTGCCCTAGTAACCAGATTTGGTAAGGGAGAACTGCTGCCACCTTGTGGCCGTTTCACACAATAGCAGCTTTAATCCCAGCGCTAATGGTCAGTTGATATTCACAATCATTGCAGGCCTGTAAATGACACCTGCCCTGAAAACAAATCCTGGGGTCATATATCGACCAAAAAATTCAAAAGACGTCCATATTTCCAAACGACAGTTTCAAGAGGCATATTTGACGCACATTAGTGTTCTGCTTCTTTTGCTTTCTTGCTTTCTTTGTTAAAAAAACGGGAATGGAAAAAGGCAACCCTCAGAATGGGCGAAAACGTTCGCAAACGAATCAATGGACAAAGGTTTAAGCTCCAATATATATAAACAGCACATGCAGCTTAATATTAATAAAACAAACAACCCAATACAAAAATGGGCAGAAGGTCTAAATAGGCATTTCTTCAAAGAAGACACAGAGATGGCCAAGACGCACATGGAAAGCTGCTCAACATCACTAATTATTAGAGAAATGCAAATCAAAACGACAATGAGGTATGACCTCACACCTCTTAGAATCGGCATCATCAGAAAATCTACAAACCACAAATTCTGGGGAGGGTGTGGACAAAAGGAACCCTCTTCCACTACTGGTGGGAATGTAAATTGATACAGTCACTGGGGAGAACAGTATGGAGGTTCCTTTAAAATACTAAAAAGAGAATTACCATAGGATCCAGCAATCCCACTTCTGGGCATATACCCAGAGAAAACCATAAATCCAAAAGACACATTCACCACAATGCTCATTGCAGCCCTATTTACAATAGCCAGGTAATGGAAGCAACCTAAATGCCCACAGACAGACGAATGGATAAAGATGTGGTACATATATAAAATGGAATATTACTCAGCCATAAAAAGGAATGGAACTGGGTCATTTGTAGAGAAGTCGATGGATCTAGAGACTGTCATACAGAGTGAAGTAATTCAGAAAGAGGAAAACAAATATTGTATATTAATGCCTACATGTGGAACCTAGACAAATGGTACAGATGAACTGGTTTGCAGGGCAGAAATAGAGACACAGAGGTAGAGAACAAACGTATGGACACCAAGTGGGGGAAGCAATGGGGTTGGTGGTGGTGGTGGGATGAGTTGGGAGATTGGGATCGACCTGTATTCATGTATATGCATAAAATAGATAACTAATAATAACCTGCTGTATAAAAAAATAAATAAAATTAAATTTCAATTTTTTTTCAATATAAAATTTAAAAATAAAACAGAAAAAAGTTCTTCCATTCACACAGATGTATTTATAGGAATGAATTATTTCCATGCTTATATCTATAAATGCATAAAAGAGGAATAAAATCTAACTTGAACCCAAAAAGGAAAAGAAAATCCCTGAACCCAACAGTTATACAGAGGAAAACCCTATCAAGGCACTAGCTCCAGCGGGAAACAATTCTGAAATTGGTCAGAGGTGGGGAATCATCTCCCATACATCCAGCAGCCCCCCCCCCCACCATGCGAGGAGCGTCCTCCTTGCAAAGCTGGGGAACCGTACCGAGGCGTCTGTGAGTAAACGTGAGCTGAGCCCCGGGCCAGCTGCTGCTGAACTGTTCCCACCCTTCCCAGGTAAAACACCTGAATATGTACAAGGGCTTGAAAGCCTAGAGGAAGGGCCGTGGAGCCACACCGGCGACAGTACACAGGCCCACTTGGTGCCTGCAGGCCAGCCAGGATGGTCCTGGCCCTGGGCGCTCTTCTGGAAGCTTTCCATTTCCCTGCCTGAGATACCCCTCCTGTCCCGGCCCCCACTCCTTTTTTTCCTTCCTCACCTCAGCCCGGAGAGAAATTCCAGCGGAAGTTATGGGTGACACATCCTCTTCTTTACAGGTGGCAGCCTGGCCACTCCTGCAGAAAGTCCAGCAGAGCCCCACTCACACCGGGCCACCAACAAAGCCGTGGACCCTCACACCCTCCCACCAGCACAGCCCCGAGACTGCTGACGGGGCAGAGGATATGGAGTCAGGCCCAGCTGCAGGGGCAATTGCTGCCTGGAGCGCTGTTTCTATTGCCCTCAACCCAGGCACACCTGGGGAGGGCTTGCCGGCAGGGTCAGGCTGCCCACGTCAGCTAACCCTCAGCCCTCAGGGCATCACATTGCAGAAAATGGACCTCTCAAAGACAGAATATTAGCCAAGGAAAAAAGGGACGCAATGCCATGTGCAGCACCGTAGATGTGTCTAGAGGTAATCACGTGACTTGTAGTAAGTCAGAAAGTGAAAGACACATATCGTATGATATCACTTATAGGTGTTACCTAAAAATTGATACCAGGGCAGATATTTCCGCGGAGAAGGGCAATCACAGATTCATTAAACAAACTTATGGTTCACCAATGGAAAGCTGTGAGGATTCGATACATTACGATATTGGGGTTAACAGACATATACAAACACAGGTGAAATATATCATCACCAAAGACCTATGGAATACCAAGAGAAGACTACTCAACATTCTGTCATAACGTACATGGGAAAAGGATCCCAGGAAGAAGAGACATATATATATATATATGTGTGTGTGTGTGTGTGTGTATAAAAGAAACACATCTTGCACACGTACAACAAGCCGAACGTTGTAACCAAACTTGCTGTAATAAAAAATAAAAATAAATAAATTAAAAACACGAACAAGAAGTAGTGAGGCAAACCTGAGGGGCTCTCTCCTGGCACATTCCATTCTAAATTCCAATCCAGAACGCGACTTCCACTGAGGCTCTGCTGCCCTAGTAACCAGATTTGGTAAAGGAGAACTGCTGCCACCTTGTGGCCGTTTCACACAATAGCAGCTTTAATCCCAGCGCTAATGGTCAGTTGATATTCACAATCATTGCAGGCCTGTAAATGACACCTGCCCTGAAAACAAATCCTGGGGTCATATATCGACCAAAAAATTCAAAAGACGTCCATATTTCCAAACGACAGTTCCAAGAGGCATATTTGACGCACATTAGTGTTCTGCTTCTTTTGCTTTCTTGCTTTCTTTGTTAAAAAAACGGGAATGGAAAAAGGCAACCCTCAGAATGGGCGAAAACGTTCGCAAACGAATCAATGGACAAAGGTTTAAGCTCCAATATATATAAACAGCACATGCAGCTTAATATTAATAAAACAAACAACCCAATACAAAAATGGGCAGAAGGTCTAAATAGGCATTTCTTCAAAGAAGACACAGAGATGGCCAAGACGCACATGGAAAGCTGCTCAACATCACTAATTATTAGAGAAATGCAAATCAAAACGACAATGAGGTATGACCTCACACCTCTTAGAATCGGCATCATCAGAAAATCTACAAACCACAAATTCTGGGGAGGGTGTGGACAAAAGGAACCCTCTTCCACTACTGGTGGGAATGTAAATTGATACAGTCACTGGGGAGAACAGTATGGAGGTTCCTTTAAAATACTAAAAAGAGAATTACCATAGGATCCAGCAATCCCACTTCTGGGCATATACCCAGAGAAAACCATAAATCCAAAAGACACATTCACCACAATGCTCATTGCAGCCCTATTTACAATAGCCAGGTAATGGAAGCAAACTAAATGCCCACAGACAGACGAATGGATAAAGATGTGGTACATATATAAAATGGAATATTACTCAGCCATAAAAAGGAATGGAACTGGGTCATTTGTAGAGAAGTCGATGGATCTAGAGACTGTCATACAGAGTGAAGTAATTCAGAAAGAGGAAAACAAATATTGTATATTAATGCCTACATGTGGAACCTAGACAATTGGTACAGATGAACTGGTTTGCAGGGCAGAAATAGAGACACAGAGGTAGAGAACAAACGTATGGACACCAAGTGGGGGAAGCAATGGGGGGTGGTGGTGGTGGTGGGATGAGTTGGGAGATTGGGATTGACCTGTATTCATGTATATGCATAAAATAGATAACTAATAATAACCTGCTTTATAAAAAAAATAAATAAAATTAAATTTCAATTTTTTTTCAATATAAAATTTAATAATAAAACAGAAAAAAGTTCTTCCATTCACACAGATGTATTTATAGGAATGAATTATTTCCATGCTTATATCTATAAATGCATAAAAGAGGAATAAAATCTAACTTGAACCCAAAAAGGAAAAGAAAATCCCTGAACCCAACAGTTATACAGAGGAAAACCCTATCAAGGCACTAGCTCCAGCGGGAAACAATTCTGAAATTGGTCAGAAGTGGGGAATCATCTCCCATACATCCAGCAGCCAGCCCCCCACCACCATGCGAGGAGCGTCCTCCTTGCAAAGCTGGGGAACCGTACCGAGGCGTCTGTGAGTAAACGTGAGCTGAGCCCCGGGCCAGCTGCTGCTGAACTGTTCCCACCCTTCCCAGGTAAAACACCTGAATATGTACAAGGGCTTGAAAGCCTAGAGGAAGGGCCGTGGAGCCACACCAGCGACAGTACACAGGCCCACTTGGTGCCTGCAGGCCAGCCAGGATGGTCCTGGCCCTGGGCGCTCTTCTGGAAGCTTTCCATTTCCCTGCCTGAGATACCCCTCCTGTCCCGGCCCCCACTCCTTTTTTTCCTTCCTCACCTCAGCCCGGAGAGAAATTCCAGCGGAAGTTATGGGTGACACATCCTCTTCTTTACAGGTGGCAGCCTGGCCACTCCTGCAGAAAGTCCAGCAGAGCCCCACTCACACCGGGCCACCAACAAAGCCGTGGACCCTCACACCCTCCCACCAGCACAGCCCCGAGACTGCTGACGGGGCAGAGGATATGGAGTCAGGCCCAGCTGCAGGGGCTATTGCTGCCTGGAGCGCTGTTTCTATTGCCCTCAACCCAGGCACACCTGGGGAGGGCTTGCCGGCAGGGTCAGGCTGCCCACGTCAGCTAACCCTCAGCCCTCAGGGCATCACATTGCAGAAAATGGACCTCTCAAAGACAGAATATTAGCCAAGGAAAAAAGGGACGCAATGCCATGTGCAGCACCGTAGATGTGTCTAGAGGTAATCACGTGACTTGTAGTAAGTCAGAAAGTGAAAGACACATATCGTATGATATCACTTATAGGTGTTACCTAAAAATTGATACCAGGGCAGATATTTCCGCGGAGAAGGGCAATCACAGATTCATTAAACAAACTTATGGTTCACCAATGGAAAGCTGTGAGGATTCGATACATTACGATATTGGGGTTAACAGACATATACAAACACAGGTAAAATATATCATCACCAAAGACCTATGGAATACCAAGAGAAAACTACTCAACATTCTGTCATAACGTACATGGGAAAAGGATCCCAGGAAGAAGAGACATATATATATATATATATATATATATATATATATATATATATATATATATATATATATATATATATATATATAAATATATATATATATATATGTGTGTGTGTGTGTGTGTGTAAAAGAAACACATCTTGCACACGTACAACAAGCCGAACGTTGTAATCAAACTTGCTGTAATAAAAAATAAAAATAAATAAATTAAAAACACGAACAAGAAGTAGTGAGGCAAACTTGAGGGGCTTTCTCCTGGCACATTCCATTCTAAATTCCAATCCAGAATGCGACTTCCACTGAGGCTCTGCTGCCCTAGTAACCAGATTTGGTAAGGGAGAACTGCTGCCACCTTCTGGCCGTTTCACACAATAGCAGCTTTAATCCCAGCGCTAATGGTCAGTTGATATTCACAATCATTGCAGGCCTGTAAATGACACTTGCCCTGAAAACAAATCCTGGGGTCATATATCGACCAAAAAATTCAAAAGACGTCCATATTTCCAAACGACAGTTTCAAGAGGCATATTTGACGCACATTAGTGTTCTGCTTCTTTTGCTTTCTTGCTTTCTTTGTTAAAAAAACGGGAATGGAAAAAGGCAACCCTCAGAATGGGCGAAAACGTTCGCAAACGAATCAATGGACAAAGGTTTAAGCTCCAATATATATAAACAGCACATGCAGCTTAATATTAATAAAACAAACAACCCAATACAAAAATGGGCAGAAGGTCTAAATAGGCATTTCTTCAAAGAAGACACAGAGATGGCCAAGACGCACATGGAAAGCTGCTCAACATCACTAATTATTAGAGAAATGCAAATCAAAACGACAATGAGGTATGACCTCACACCTCTTAGAATCGGCATCATCAGAAAATCTACAAACCACAAATTCTGGGGAGGGTGTGGACAAAAGGAACCCTCTTCCACTACTGGTGGGAATGTAAATTGATACAGTCACTGGGGAGAACAGTATGGAGGTTCCTTTAAAATACTAAAAAGAGAATTACCATAGGATCCAGCAATCCCACTTCTGGGCATATACCCAGAGAAAACCATAAATCCAAAAGACACATTCACCACAATGCTCATTGCAGCCCTATTTACAATAGCCAGGTAATGGAAGCAACCTAAATGCCCACAGACAGACGAATGGATAAAGATGTGGTACATATATAAAATGGAATATTACTCAGCCATAAAAAGGAATGGAACTGGGTCATTTGTAGAGAAGTCGATGGATCTAGAGACTGTCATACAGAGTGAAGTAATTCAGAAAGAGGAAAACAAATATTGTATATTAATGCCTACATGTGGAACCTAGACAAATGGTACAGATGAACTGGTTTGCAGGGCAGAAATAGAGACACAGAGGTAGAGAACAAACGTATGGACACCAAGTGGGGGAAGCAATGGGGTTGGTGGTGGTGGTGGGATGAGTTGGGAGATTGGGATCGACCTGTATTCATGTATATGCATAAAATAGATAACTAATAATAACCTGCTGTATAAAAAAATAAATAAAATTAAATTTCAATTTTTTTTCAATATAAAATTTAAAAATAAAACAGAAAAAAGTTCTTCCATTCACACAGATGTATTTATAGGAATGAATTATTTCCATGCTTATATCTATAAATGCATAAAAGAGGAATAAAATCTAACTTGAACCCAAAAAGGAAAAGAAAATCCCTGAACCCAACAGTTATACAGAGGAAAACCCTATCAAGGCACTAGCTCCAGCGGGAAACAATTCTGAAATTGGTCAGAGGTGGGGAATCATCTCCCATACATCCAGCAGCCCCCCCCCCACCATGCGAGGAGCGTCCGCCTTGCAAAGCTGGGGAACCGTACCGAGGCGTCTGTGAGTAAACGTGAGCTGAGCCCCGGGCCAGCTGCTGCTGAACTGTTCCCACCCTTCCCAGGTAAAACACCTGAATATGTACAAGGGCTTGAAAGCCTAGAGGAAGGGCCGTGGAGCCACACCGGCGACAGTACACAGGCCCACTTGGTTCCTGCAGGCCAGCCAGGATGGTCCTGGCCCTGGGCGCTCTTCTGGAAGCTTTCCATTTCCCTGCCTGAGATACCCCTCCTGTCCCGGCCCCCACTCCTTTTTTTCCTTCCTCACCTCAGCCCGGAGAGAAATTCCAGCGGAAGTTATGGGTGACACATCCTCTTCTTTACAGGTGGCAGCCTGGCCACTCCTGCAGAAAGTCCAGCAGAGCCCCACTCACACCGGGCCACCAACAAAGCCGTGGACCCTCACACCCTCCCACCAGCACAGCCCCGAGACTGCTGACGGGGCAGAGGATATGGAGTCAGGCCCAGCTGCAGGGGCTATTGCTGCCTGGAGCGCTGTTTCTATTGCCCTCAACCCAGGCACACCTGGGGAGGGCTTGCCGGCAGGGTCAGGCTGCCCACGTCAGCTAACCCTCAGCCCTCAGGGCATCACATTGCAGAAAATGGACCTCTCAAAGACAGAATATTAGCCAAGGAAAAAAGGGACGCAATGCCATGTGCAGCACCGTAGATGTGTCTAGAGGTAATCACGTGACTTGTAGTAAGTCAGAAAGTGAAAGACACATATCGTATGATATCACTTATAGGTGTTACCTAAAAATTGATACCAGGGCAGATATTTCCGCGGAGAAGGGCAATCACAGATTCATTAAACAAACTTATGGTTCACCAATGGAAAGCTGTGAGGATTCGATACATTACGATATTGGGGTTAACAGACATATACAAACACAGGTGAAATATATCATCACCAAAGACCTATGGAATACCAAGAGAAGACTACTCAACATTCTGTCATAACGTACATGGGAAAAGGATCCCAGGAAGAAGAGACATATATATATATATATATGTGTGTGTGTGTGTGTGTGTGTGTGTGTGTGTGTATAAAAGAAACACATCTTGCACACGTACAACAAGCCGAACGTTGTAACCAAACTTGCTGTAATAAATAATAAAAATAAATAAATTAAAAACACGAACAAGAAGTAGTGAGGCAAACCTGAGGGGCTTTCTCCTGGCACATTTCATTCTAAATTCCAATCCAGAACGCGACTTCCACTGAGGCTCTGCTGCCCTAGTAACCAGATTTGGTAAAGGAGAACTGCTGCCACCTTGTGGCCGTTTCACACAATAGCAGCTTTAATCCCAGCGCTAATGGTCAGTTGATATTCACAATCATTGCAGGCCTGTAAATGACACCTGCCCTGAAAACAAATCCTGGGGTCATATATCGACCAAAAAATTCAAAAGACGTCCATATTTCCAAACGACAGTTCCAAGAGGCATATTTGACGCACATTAGTGTTCTGCTTCTTTTGCTTTCTTGCTTTCTTTGTTAAAAAAACGGGAATGGAAAAAGGCAACCCTCAGAATGGGCGAAAACGTTCGCAAACGAATCAATGGACAAAGGTTTAAGCTCCAATATATATAAACAGCACATGCAGCTTAATATTAATAAAACAAACAACCCAATACAAAAATGGGCAGAAGGTCTAAATAGGCATTTCTTCAAAGAAGACACAGAGATGGCCAAGACGCACATGGAAAGCTGCTCAACATCACTAATTATTAGAGAAATGCAAATCAAAACGACAATGAGGTATGACCTCACACCTCTTAGAATCGGCATCATCAGAAAATCTACAAACCACAAATTCTGGGGAGGGTGTGGACAAAAGGAACCCTCTTCCACTACTGGTGGGAATGTAAATTGATACAGTCACTGGGGAGAACAGTATGGAGGTTCCTTTAAAATACTAAAAAGAGAATTACCATAGGATCCAGCAATCCCACTTCTGGGCATATACCCAGAGAAAACCATAAATCCAAAAGACACATTCACCACAATGCTCATTGCAGCCCTATTTACAATAGCCAGGTAATGGAAGCAAACTAAATGCCCACAGACAGACGAATGGATAAAGATGTGGTACATATATAAAATGGAATATTACTCAGCCATAAAAAGGAATGGAACTGGGTCATTTGTAGAGAAGTCGATGGATCTAGAGACTGTCATACAGAGTGAAGTAATTCAGAAAGAGGAAAACAAATATTGTATATTAATGCCTACATGTGGAACCTAGACAATTGGTACAGATGAACTGGTTTGCAGGGCAGAAATAGAGACACAGAGGTAGAGAACAAACGTATGGACACCAAGTGGGGGAAGCAATGGGGGGTGGTGGTGGTGGTGGGATGAGTTGGGAGATTGGGATTGACCTGTATTCATGTATATGCATAAAATAGATAACTAATAATAACCTGCTTTATAAAAAAAATAAATAAAATTAAATTTCAATTTTTTTTCAATATAAAATTTAATAATAAAACAGAAAAAAGTTCTTCCATTCACACAGATGTATTTATAGGAATGAATTATTTCCATGCTTATATCTATAAATGCATAAAAGAGGAATAAAATCTAACTTGAACCCAAAAAGGAAAAGAAAATCCCTGAACCCAACAGTTATACAGAGGAAAACCCTATCAAGGCACTAGCTCCAGCGGGAAACAATTCTGAAATTGGTCAGAAGTGGGGAATCATCTCCCATACATCCAGCAGCCACCCCCCCACCACCATGCGAGGAGCGTCCTCCTTGCAAAGCTGGGGAACCGTACCGAGGCGTCTGTGAGTAAACGTGAGCTGAGCCCCGGGCCAGCTGCTGCTGAACTGTTCCCACCCTTCCCAGGTAAAACACCTCAATATGTACAAGGGCTTGAAAGCCTAGAGGAAGGGCCGTGGAGCCACACCAGCGACAGTACACAGGCCCACTTGGTGCCTGCAGGCCAGCCAGGATGGTCCTGGCCCTGGGCGCTCTTCTGGAAGCTTTCCATTTCCCTGCCTGAGATACCCCTCCTGTCCCGGCCCCCACTCCTTTTTTTCCTTCCTCACCTCAGCCCGGAGAGAAATTCCAGCGGAAGTTATGGGTGACACATCCTCTTCTTTACAGGTGGCAGCCTGGCCACTCCTGCAGAAAGTCCAGCAGAGCCCCACTCACACCGGGCCACCAACAAAGCCGTGGACCCTCACACCCTCCCACCAGCACAGCCCCGAGACTGCTGACGGGGCAGAGGATATGGAGTCAGGCCCAGCTGCAGGGGCTATTGCTGCCTGGAGCGCTGTTTCTATTGCCCTCAACCCAGGCACACCTGGGGAGGGCTTGCCGGCAGGGTCAGGCTGCCCACGTCAGCTAACCCTCAGCCCTCAGGGCATCACATTGCAGAAAATGGACCTCTCAAAGACAGAATATTAGCCAAGGAAAAAAGGGACGCAATGCCATGTGCAGCACCGTAGATGTGTCTAGAGGTAATCACGTGACTTGTAGTAAGTCAGAAAGTGAAAGACACATATCGTATGATATCACTTATAGGTGTTACCTAAAAATTGATACCAGGGCAGATATTTCCGCGGAGAAGGGCAATCACAGATTCATTAAACAAACTTATGGTTCACCAATGGAAAGCTGTGAGGATTCGATACATTACGATATTGGGGTTAACAGACATATACAAACACAGGTAAAATATATCATCACCAAAGACCTATGGAATACCAAGAGAAGACTACTCAACATTCTGTCATAACGTACATGGGAAAAGGATCCCAGGAAGAAGAGACATATATATATATATATATATATATATATATATATATATATATATATATATATATATATATATATATATATATATATATATAAATATATATATATATGTGTGTGTGTGTGTGTGTGTAAAAGAAACACATCTTGCACACGTACAACAAGCCGAACGTTGTAATCAAACTTGCTGTAATAAAAAATAAAAATAAATAAATTAAAAACACGAACAAGAAGTAGTGAGGCAAACTTGAGGGGCTTTCTCCTGGCACATTCCATTCTAAATTCCAATCCAGAATGCGACTTCCACTGAGGCTCTGCTGCCCTAGTAACCAGATTTGGTAAGGGAGAACTGCTGCCACCTTCTGGCCGTTTCACACAATAGCAGCTTTAATCCCAGCGCTAATGGTCAGTTGATATTCACAATCATTGCAGGCCTGTAAATGACACCTGCCCTGAAAACAAATCCTGGGGTCATATATCGACCAAAAAATTCAAAAGACGTCCATATTTCCAAACGACAGTTTCAAGAGGCATATTTGACGCACATTAGTGTTCTGCTTCTTTTGCTTTCTTGCTTTCTTTGTTAAAAAAACGGGAATGGAAAAAGGCAACCCTCAGAATGGGCGAAAACGTTCGCAAACGAATCAATGGACAAAGGTTTAAGCTCCAATATATATAAACAGCACATGCAGCTTAATATTAATAAAACAAACAACCCAATACAAAAATGGGCAGAAGGTCTAAATAGGCATTTCTTCAAAGAAGACACAGAGATGGCCAAGACGCACATGGAAAGCTGCTCAACATCACTAATTATTAGAGAAATGCAAATCAAAACGACAATGAGGTATGACCTCACACCTCTTAGAATCGGCATCATCAGAAAATCTACAAACCACAAATTCTGGGGAGGGTGTGGACAAAAGGAACCCTCTTCCACTACTGGTGGGAATGTAAATTGATACAGTCACTGGGGAGAACAGTATGGAGGTTCCTTTAAAATACTAAAAAGAGAATTACCATAGGATCCAGCAATCCCACTTCTGGGCATATACCCAGAGAAAACCATAAATCCAAAAGACACATTCACCACAATGCTCATTGCAGCCCTATTTACAATAGCCAGGTAATGGAAGCAACCTAAATGCCCACAGACAGACGAATGGATAAAGATGTGGTACATATATAAAATGGAATATTACTCAGCCATAAAAAGGAATGGAACTGGGTCATTTGTAGAGAAGTCGATGGATCTAGAGACTGTCATACAGAGTGAAGTAATTCAGAAAGAGGAAAACAAATATTGTATATTAATGCCTACATGTGGAACCTAGACAAATGGTACAGATGAACTGGTTTGCAGGGCAGAAATAGAGACACAGAGGTAGAGAACAAACGTATGGACACCAAGTGGGGGAAGCAATGGGGTTGGTGGTGGTGGTGGGATGAGTTGGGAGATTGGGATCGACCTGTATTCATGTATATGCATAAAATAGATAACTAATAATAACCTGCTGTATAAAAAAATAAATAAAATTAAATTTCAATTTTTTTTCAATATAAAATTTAAAAATAAAACAGAAAAAAGTTCTTCCATTCACACAGATGTATTTATAGGAATGAATTATTTCCATGCTTATATCTATAAATGCATAAAAGAGGAATAAAATCTAACTTGAACCCAAAAAGGAAAAGAAAATCCCTGAACCCAACAGTTATACAGAGGAAAACCCTATCAAGGCACTAGCTCCAGCGGGAAACAATTCTGAAATTGGTCAGAGGTGGGGAATCATCTCCCATACATCCAGCAGCCCCCCCCCCCACCATGCGAGGAGCGTCCTCCTTGCAAAGCTGGGGAACCGTACCGAGGCGTCTGTGAGTAAACGTGAGCTGAGCCCCGGGCCAGCTGCTGCTGAACTGTTCCCACCCTTCCCAGGTAAAACACCTGAATATGTACAAGGGCTTGAAAGCCTAGAGGAAGGGCCGTGGAGCCACACCGGCGACAGTACACAGGCCCACTTGGTGCCTGCAGGCCAGCCAGGATGGTCCTGGCCCTGGGCGCTCTTCTGGAAGCTTTCCATTTCCCTGCCTGAGATACCCCTCCTGTCCCGGCCCCCACTCCTTTTTTTCCTTCCTCACCTCAGCCCGGAGAGAAATTCCAGCGGAAGTTATGGGTGACACATCCTCTTCTTTACAGGTGGCAGCCTGGCCACTCCTGCAGAAAGTCCAGCAGAGCCCCACTCACACCGGGCCACCAACAAAGCCGTGGACCCTCACACCCTCCCACCAGCACAGCCCCGAGACTGCTGACGGGGCAGAGGATATGGAGTCAGGCCCAGCTGCAGGGGCTATTGCTGCCTGGAGCGCTGTTTCTATTGCCCTCAACCCAGGCACACCTGGGGAGGGCTTGCCGGCAGGGTCAGGCTGCCCACGTCAGCTAACCCTCAGCCCTCAGGGCATCACATTGCAGAAAATGGACCTCTCAAAGACAGAATATTAGCCAAGGAAAAAAGGGACGCAATGCCATGTGCAGCACCGTAGATGTGTCTAGAGGTAATCACGTGACTTGTAGTAAGTCAGAAAGTGAAAGACACATATCGTATGATATCACTTATAGGTGTTACCTAAAAATTGATACCAGGGCAGATATTTCCGCGGAGAAGGGCAATCGCAGATTCATTAAACAAACTTATGGTTCACCAATGGAAAGCTGTGAGGATTCGATACATTACGATATTGGGGTTAACAGACATATACAAACACAGGTGAAATATATCATCACCAAAGACCTATGGAATACCAAGAGAAGACTACTCAACATTCTGTCATAACGTACATGGGAAAAGGATCCCAGGAAGAAGAGACATATATATATATGTGTGTGTGTGTGTGTGTGTGTGTGTGTGTGTGTGTATAAAAGAAACACATCTTGCACACGTACAACAAGCCGAACGTTGTAACCAAACTTGCTGTAATAAAAAATAAAAATAAATAAATTAAAAACACGAACAAGAAGTAGTGAGGCAAACCTGAGGGGCTCTCTCCTGGCACATTTCATTCTAAATTCCAATCCAGAACGCGACTTCCACTGAGGCTCTGCTGCCCTAGTAACCAGATTTGGTAAAGGAGAACTGCTGCCACCTTGTGGCCGTTTCACACAATAGCAGCTTTAATCCCAGCGCTAATGGTCAGTTGATATTCACAATCATTGCAGGCCTGTAAATGACACCTGCCCTGAAAACAAATCCTGGGGTCATATATCGACCAAAAAATTCAAAAGACGTCCATATTTCCAAACGACAGTTCCAAGAGGCATATTTGACGCACATTAGTGTTCTGCTTCTTTTGCTTTCTTGCTTTCTTTGTTAAAAAAACGGGAATGGAAAAAGGCAACCCTCAGAATGGGCGAAAACGTTCGCAAACGAATCAATGGACAAAGGTTTAAGCTCCAATATATATAAACAGCACATGCAGCTTAATATTAATAAAACAAACAACCCAATACAAAAATGGGCAGAAGGTCTAAATAGGCATTTCTTCAAATAAGACACAGAGATGGCCAAGACGCACATGGAAAGCTGCTCAACATCACTAATTATTAGAGAAATGCAAATCAAAACGACAATGAGGTATGACCTCACACCTCTTAGAATCGGCATCATCAGAAAATCTACAAACCACAAATTCTGGGGAGGGTGTGGACAAAAGGAACCCTCTTCCACTACTGGTGGGAATGTAAATTGATACAGTCACTGGGGAGAACAGTATGGAGGTTCCTTTAAAATACTAAAAAGAGAATTACCATAGGATCCAGCAATCCCACTTCTGGGCATATACCCAGAGAAAACCATAAATCCAAAAGACACATTCACCACAATGCTCATTGCAGCCCTATTTACAATAGCCAGGTAATGGAAGCAAACTAAATGCCCACAGACAGACGAATGGATAAAGATGTGGTACATATATAAAATGGAATATTACTCAGCCATAAAAAGGAATGGAACTGGGTCATTTGTAGAGAAGTCGATGGATCTAGAGACTGTCATACAGAGTGAAGTAATTCAGAAAGAGGAAAACAAATATTGTATATTAATGCCTACATGTGGAACCTAGACAATTGGTACAGATGAACTGGTTTGCAGGGCAGAAATAGAGACACAGAGGTAGAGAACAAACGTATGGACACCAAGTGGGGGAAGCAATGGGGGGTGGTGGTGGTGGTGGGATGAGTTGGGAGATTGGGATTGACCTGTATTCATGTATATGCATAAAATAGATAACTAATAATAACCTGCTTTATAAAAAAAATAAATAAAATTAAATTTCAATTTTTTTTCAATATAAAATTTAATAATAAAACAGAAAAAAGTTCTTCCATTCACACAGATGTATTTATAGGAATGAATTATTTCCATGCTTATATCTATAAATGCATAAAAGAGGAATAAAATCTAACTTGAACCCAAAAAGGAAAAGAAAATCCCTGAACCCAACAGTTATACAGAGGAAAACCCTATCAAGGCACTAGCTCCAGCGGGAAACAATTCTGAAATTGGTCAGAAGTGGGGAATCATCTCCCATACATCCAGCAGCCACCCCCCCACCACCATGCGAGGAGCGTCCTCCTTGCAAAGCTGGGGAACCATACCGAGGCGTCTGTGAGTAAACGTGAGCTGAGCCCCGGGCCAGCTGCTGCTGAACTGTTCCCACCCTTCCCAGGTAAAACACCTGAATATGTACAAGGGCTTGAAAGCCTAGAGGAAGGGCCGTGGAGCCACACCAGCGACAGTACACAGGCCCACTTGGTGCCTGCAGGCCAGCCAGGATGGTCCTGGCCCTGGGCGCTCTTCTGGAAGCTTTCCATTTCCCTGCCTGAGATACCCCTCCTGTCCCGGCCCCCACTCCTTTTTTTCCTTCCTCACCTCAGCCTGGAGAGAAATTCCAGCGGAAGTTATGGGTGACACATCCTCTTCTTTACAGGTGGCAGCCTGGCCACTCCTGCAGAAAGTCCAGCAGAGCCCCACTCACACCGGGCCACCAACAAAGCCGTGGACCCTCACACCCTCCCACCAGCACAGCCCCGAGACTGCTGACGGGGCAGAGGATATGGAGTCAGGCCCAGCTGCAGGGGCTATTGCTGCCTGGAGCGCTGTTTCTATTGCCCTCAACCCAGGCACACCTGGGGAGGGCTTGCCGGCAGGGTCAGGCTGCCCAGGTCAGCTAACCCTCAGCCCTCAGGGCATCACATTGCAGAAAATGGACCTCTCAAAGACAGAATATTAGCCAAGGAAAAAAGGGACGCAATGCCATGTGCAGCACCGTAGATGTGTCTAGAGGTAATCACGTGACTTGTAGTAAGTCAGAAAGTGAAAGACACATATCGTATGATATCACTTATAGGTGTTACCTAAAAATTGATACCAGGGCAGATATTTCCGCGGAGAAGGGCAATCACAGATTCATTAAACAAACTTATGGTTCACCAATGGAAAGCTGTGAGGATTCGATACATTACGATATTGGGGTTAACAGACATATACAAACACAGGTAAAATATATCATCACCAAAGACCTATGGAATACCAAGAGAAGACTACTCAACATTCTGTCATAACGTACATGGGAAAAGGATCCCAGGAAGAAGAGACATATATATATATATATATATATATATATATATATATATATATATATATATATATATATATATATAAATATATATATATATATGTGTGTGTGTGTGTGTGTGTAAAAGAAACACATCTTGCACACGTACAACAAGCCGAACGTTGTAATCAAACTTGCTGTAATAAAAAATAAAAATAAATAAATTAAAAACACGAACAAGAAGTAGTGAGGCAAACTTGAGGGGCTTTCTCCTGGCACATTCCATTCTAAATTCCAATCCAGAATGCGACTTCCACTGAGGCTCTGCTGCCCTAGTAACCAGATTTGGTAAGGGAGAACTGCTGCCACCTTGTGGCCGTTTCACACAATAGCAGCTTTAATCCCAGCGCTAATGGTCAGTTGATATTCACAATCATTGCAGGCCTGTAAATGACACCTGCCCTGAAAACAAATCCTGGGGTCATATATCGACCAAAAAATTCAAAAGACGTCCATATTTCCAAACGACAGTTTCAAGAGGCATATTTGACGCACATTAGTGTTCTGCTTCTTTTGCTTTCTTGCTTTCTTTGTTAAAAAAACGGGAATGGAAAAAGGCAACCCTCAGAATGGGCGAAAACGTTCGCAAACGAATCAATGGACAAAGGTTTAAGCTCCAATATATATAAACAGCACATGCAGCTTAATATTAATAAAACAAACAACCCAATACAAAAATGGGCAGAAGGTCTAAATAGGCATTTCTTCAAAGAAGACACAGAGATGGCCAAGACGCACATGGAAAGCTGCTCAACATCACTAATTATTAGAGAAATGCAAATCAAAACGACAATGAGGTATGACCTCACACCTCTTAGAATCGGCATCATCAGAAAATCTACAAACCACAAATTCTGGGGAGGGTGTGGACAAAAGGAACCCTCTTCCACTACTGGTGGGAATGTAAATTGATACAGTCACTGGGGAGAACAGTATGGAGGTTCCTTTAAAATACTAAAAAGAGAATTACCATAGGATCCAGCAATCCCACTTCTGGGCATATACCCAGAGAAAACCATAAATCCAAAAGACACATTCACCACAATGCTCATTGCAGCCCTATTTACAATAGCCAGGTAATGGAAGCAACCTAAATGCCCACAGACAGACGAATGGATAAAGATGTGGTACATATATAAAATGGAATATTACTCAGCCATAAAAAGGAATGGAACTGGGTCATTTGTAGAGAAGTCGATGGATCTAGAGACTGTCATACAGAGTGAAGTAATTCAGAAAGAGGAAAACAAATATTGTATATTAATGCCTACATGTGGAACCTAGACAAATGGTACAGATGAACTGGTTTGCAGGGCAGAAATAGAGACACAGAGGTAGAGAACAAACGTATGGACACCAAGTGGGGGAAGCAATGGGGTTGGTGGTGGTGGTGGGATGAGTTGGGAGATTGGGATCGACCTGTATTCATGTATATGCATAAAATAGATAACTAATAATAACCTGCTGTATAAAAAAATAAATAAAATTAAATTTCAATTTTTTTTCAATATAAAATTTAAAAATAAAACAGAAAAAAGTTCTTCCATTCACACAGATGTATTTATAGGAATGAATTATTTCCATGCTTATATCTATAAATGCATAAAAGAGGAATAAAATCTAACTTGAACCCAAAAAGGAAAAGAAAATCCCTGAACCCAACAGTTATACAGAGGAAAACCCTATCAAGGCACTAGCTCCAGCGGGAAACAATTCTGAAATTGGTCAGAGGTGGGGAATCATCTCCCATACATCCAGCAGCCCCCCCCACCATGCGAGGAGCGTCCTCCTTGCAAAGCTGGGGAACCGTACCGAGGCGTCTGTGAGTAAACGTGAGCTGAGCCCCGGGCCAGCTGCTGCTGAACTGTTCCCACCCTTCCCAGGTAAAACACCTGAATATGTACAAGGGCTTGAAAGCCTAGAGGAAGGGCCGTGGAGCCACACCGGCGACAGTACACAGGCCCACTTGGTGCCTGCAGGCCAGCCAGGATGGTCCTGGCCCTGGGCGCTCTTCTGGAAGCTTTCCATTTCCCTGCCTGAGATACCCCTCCTGTCCCGGCCCCCACTCCTTTTTTTCCTTCCTCACCTCAGCCCGGAGAGAAATTCCAGCGGAAGTTATGGGTGACACATCCTCTTCTTTACAGGTGGCAGCCTGGCCACTCCTGCAGAAAGTCCAGCAGAGCCCCACTCACACCGGGCCACCAACAAAGCCGTGGACCCTCACACCCTCCCACCAGCACAGCCCCGAGACTGCTGACGGGGCAGAGGATATGGAGTCAGGCCCAGCTGCAGGGGCTATTGCTGCCTGGAGCGCTGTTTCTATTGCCCTCAACCCAGGCACACCTGGGGAGGGCTTGCCGGCAGGGTCAGGCTGCCCACGTCAGCTAACCCTCAGCCCTCAGGGCATCACATTGCAGAAAATGGACCTCTCAAAGACAGAATATTAGCCAAGGAAAAAAGGGACGCAATGCCATGTGCAGCACCGTAGATGTGTCTAGAGGTAATCACGTGACTTGTAGTAAGTCAGAAAGTGAAAGACACATATCGTATGATATCACTTATAGGTGTTACCTAAAAATTGATACCAGGGCAGATATTTCCGCGGAGAAGGGCAATCACAGATTCATTAAACAAACTTATGGTTCACCAATGGAAAGCTGTGAGGATTCGATACATTACGATATTGGGGTTAACAGACATATACAAACACAGGTGAAATATATCATCACCAAAGACCTATGGAATACCAAGAGAAGACTACTCAACATTCTGTCATAACGTACATGGGAAAAGGATCCCAGGAAGAAGAGACATATATATATATATGTGTGTGTGTGTGTGTGTGTGTGTGTGTGTGTATAAAAGAAACACATCTTGCACACGTACAACAAGCCGAACGTTGTAACCAAACTTGCTGTAATAAAAAATAAAAATAAATAAATTAAAAACACGAACAAGAAGTAGTGAGGCAAACCTGAGGGGCTCTCTCCTGGCACATTCCATTCTAAATTCCAATCCAGAACGCGACTTCCACTGAGGCTCTGCTGCCCTAGTAACCAGATTTGGTAAAGGAGAACTGCTGCCACCTTGTGGCCGTTTCACACAATAGCAGCTTTAATCCCAGCGCTAATGGTCAGTTGATATTCACAATCATTGCAGGCCTGTAAATGACACCTGCCCTGAAAACAAATCCTGGGGTCATATATCGACCAAAAAATTCAAAAGACGTCCATATTTCCAAACGACAGTTCCAAGAGGCATATTTGACGCACATTAGTGTTCTGCTTCTTTTGCTTTCTTGCTTTCTTTGTTAAAAAAACGGGAATGGAAAAAGGCAACCCTCAGAATGGGCGAAAACGTTCGCAAACGAATCAATGGACAAAGGTTTAAGCTCCAATATATATAAACAGCACATGCAGCTTAATATTAATAAAACAAACAACCCAATACAAAAATGGGCAGAAGGTCTAAATAGGCATTTCTTCAAAGAAGACACAGAGATGGCCAAGACGCACATGGAAAGCTGCTCAACATCACTAATTATTAGAGAAATGCAAATCAAAACGACAATGAGGTATGACCTCACACCTCTTAGAATCGGCCTCATCAGAAAATTTACAAACCACAAATTCTGGGGAGGGTGTGGACAAAAGGAACCCTCTTCCACTACTGGTGGGAATGTAAATTGATACAGTCACTGGGGAGAACAGTATGGAGGTTCCTTTAAAATACTAAAAAGAGAATTACCATAGGATCCAGCAATCCCACTTCTGGGCATATACCCAGAGAAAACCATAAATCCAAAAGACACATTCACCACAATGCTCATTGCAGCCCTATTTACAATAGCCAGGTAATGGAAGCAAACTAAATGCCCACAGACAGACGAATGGATAAAGATGTGGTACATATATAAAATGGAATATTACTCAGCCATAAAAAGGAATGGAACTGGGTCATTTGTAGAGAAGTCGATGGATCTAGAGACTGTCATACAGAGTGAAGTAATTCAGAAAGAGGAAAACAAATATTGTATATTAATGCCTACATGTGGAACCTAGACAATTGGTACAGATGAACTGGTTTGCAGGGCAGAAATAGAGACACAGAGGTAGAGAACAAACGTATGGACACCAAGTGGGGGAAGCAATGGGGGGTGGTGGTGGTGGTGGGATGAGTTGGGAGATTGGGATTGACCTGTATTCATGTATATGCATAAAATAGATAACTAATAATAACCTGCTTTATAAAAAAAATAAATAAAATTAAATTTCAATTTTTTTTCAATATAAAATTTAATAATAAAACAGAAAAAAGTTCTTCCATTCACACAGATGTATTTATAGGAATGAATTATTTCCATGCTTATATCTATAAATGCATAAAAGAGGAATAAAATCTAACTTGAACCCAAAAAGGAAAAGAAAATCCCTGAACCCAACAGTTATACAGAGGAAAACCCTATCAAGGCACTAGCTCCAGCGGGAAACAATTCTGAAATTGGTCAGAGGTGGGGAATCATCTCCCATACATCCAGCAGCCCCCCCCACCATGCGAGGAGCGTCCTCCTTGCAAAGCTGGGGAACCGTACCGAGGCGTCTGTGAGTAAACGTGAGCTGAGCCCCGGGCCAGCTGCTGCTGAACTGTTCCCACCCTTCCCAGGTAAAACACCTGAATATGTACAAGGGCTTGAAAGCCTAGAGGAAGGGCCGTGGAGCCACACCGGCGACAGTACACAGGCCCACTTGGTGCCTGCAGGCCAGCCAGGATGGTCCTGGCCCTGGGCGCTCTTCTGGAAGCTTTCCATTTCCCTGCCTGAGATACCCCTCCTGTCCCGGCCCCCACTCCTTTTTTTCCTTCCTCACCTCAGCCCGGAGAGAAATTCCAGCGGAAGTTATGGGTGACACATCCTCTTCTTTACAGGTGGCAGCCTGGCCACTCCTGCAGAAAGTCCAGCAGAGCCCCACTCACACCGGGCCACCAACAAAGCCGTGGACCCTCACACCCTCCCACCAGCACAGCCCCGAGACTGCTGACGGGGCAGAGGATATGGAGTCAGGCCCAGCTGCAGGGGCTATTGCTGCCTGGAGCGCTGTTTCTATTGCCCTCAACCCAGGCACACCTGGGGAGGGCTTGCCGGCAGGGTCAGGCTGCCCACGTCAGCTAACCCTCAGCCCTCAGGGCATCACATTGCAGAAAATGGACCTCTCAAAGACAGAATATTAGCCAAGGAAAAAAGGGACGCAATGCCATGTGCAGCACCGTAGATGTGTCTAGAGGTAATCACGTGACTTGTAGTAAGTCAGAAAGTGAAAGACACATATCGTATGATATCACTTATAGGTGTTACCTAAAAATTGATACCAGGGCAGATATTTCCGCGGAGAAGGGCAATCACAGATTCATTAAACAAACTTATGGTTCACCAATGGAAAGCTGTGAGGATTCGATACATTACGATATTGGGGTTAACAGACATATACAAACACAGGTGAAATATATCATCACCAAAGACCTATGGAATACCAAGAGAAGACTACTCAACATTCTGTCATAACGTACATGGGAAAAGGATCCCAGGAAGAAGAGACATATATATATATATGTGTGTGTGTGTGTGTGTGTGTGTGTGTGTGTATAAAAGAAACACATCTTGCACACGTACAACAAGCCGAACGTTGTAACCAAACTTGCTGTAATAAAAAATAAAAATAAATAAATTAAAAACACGAACAAGAAGTAGTGAGGCAAACCTGAGGGGCTCTCTCCTGGCACATTCCATTCTAAATTCCAATCCAGAACGCGACTTCCACTGAGGCTCTGCTGCCCTAGTAACCAGATTTGGTAAAGGAGAACTGCTGCCACCTTGTGGCCGTTTCACACAATAGCAGCTTTAATCCCAGCGCTAATGGTCAGTTGATATTCACAATCATTGCAGGCCTGTAAATGACACCTGCCCTGAAAACAAATCCTGGGGTCATATATCGACCAAAAAATTCAAAAGACGTCCATATTTCCAAACGACAGTTCCAAGAGGCATATTTGACGCACATTAGTGTTCTGCTTCTTTTGCTTTCTTGCTTTCTTTGTTAAAAAAACGGGAATGGAAAAAGGCAACCCTCAGAATGGGCGAAAACGTTCGCAAACGAATCAATGGACAAAGGTTTAAGCTCCAATATATATAAACAGCACATGCAGCTTAATATTAATAAAACAAACAACCCAATACAAAAATGGGCAGAAGGTCTAAATAGGCATTTCTTCAAAGAAGACACAGAGATGGCCAAGACGCACATGGAAAGCTGCTCAACATCACTAATTATTAGAGAAATGCAAATCAAAACTACAATGAGGTATGACCTCACACCTCTTAGAATCGGCCTCATCAGAAAATCTACAAACCACAAATTCTGGGGAGGGTGTGGACAAAAGGAACCCTCTTCCACTACTGGTGGGAATGTAAATTGATACAGTCACTGGGGAGAACAGTATGGAGGTTCCTTTAAAATACTAAAAAGAGAATTACCATAGGATCCAGCAATCCCACTTCTGGGCATATACCCAGAGAAAACCATAAATCCAAAAGACACATTCACCACAATGCTCATTGCAGCCCTATTTACAATAGCCAGGTAATGGAAGCAAACTAAATGCCCACAGACAGACGAATGGATAAAGATGTGGTACATATATAAAATGGAATATTACTCAGCCATAAAAAGGAATGGAACTGGGTCATTTGTAGAGAAGTCGATGGATCTAGAGACTGTCATACAGAGTGAAGTAATTCAGAAAGAGGAAAACAAATATTGTATATTAATGCCTACATGTGGAACCTAGACAATTGGTACAGATGAACTGGTTTGCAGGGCAGAAATAGAGACACAGAGGTAGAGAACAAACGTATGGACACCAAGTGGGGGAAGCAATGGGGGGTGGTGGTGGTGGTGGGATGAGTTGGGAGATTGGGATTGACCTGTATTCATGTATATGCATAAAATAGATAACTAATAATAACCTGCTTTATAAAAAAAATAAATAAAATTAAATTTCAATTTTTTTTCAATATAAAATTTAATAATAAAACAGAAAAAAGTTCTTCCATTCACACAGATGTATTTATAGGAATGAATTATTTCCATGCTTATATCTATAAATGCATAAAAGAGGAATAAAATCTAACTTGAACCCAAAAAGGAAAAGAAAATCCCTGAACCCAACAGTTATACAGAGGAAAACCCTATCAAGGCACTAGCTCCAGCGGGAAACAATTCTGAAATTGGTCAGAAGTGGGGAATCATCTCCCATACATCCAGCAGCCACCCCCCCACCACCATGCGAGGAGCGTCCTCCTTGCAAAGCTGGGGAACCATACCGAGGCGTCTGTGAGTAAACGTGAGCTGAGCCCCGGGCCAGCTGCTGCTGAACTGTTCCCACCCTTCCCAGGTAAAACACCTGAATATGTACAAGGGCTTGAAAGCCTAGAGGAAGGGCCGTGGAGCCACACCAGCGACAGTACACAGGCCCACTTGGTGCCTGCAGGCCAGCCAGGATGGTCCTGGCCCCGGGCGCTCTTCTGGAAGCTTTCCATTTCCCTGCCTGAGATACCCCTCCTGTCCCGGCCCCCACTCCTTTTTTTCCTTCCTCACCTCAGCCCGGAGAGAAATTCCAGCGGAAGTTATGGGTGACACATCCTCTTCTTTACAGGTGGCAGCCTGGCCACTCCTGCAGAAAGTCCAGCAGAGCCCCACTCACACCGGGCCACCAACAAAGCCGTGGACCCTCACACCCTCCCACCAGCACAGCCCCGAGACTGCTGACGGGGCAGAGGATATGGAGTCAGGCCCAGCTGCAGGGGCTATTGCTGCCTGGAGCGCTGTTTCTATTGCCCTCAACACAGGCACACCTGGGGAGGGCTTGCCGGCAGGGTCAGGCTGCCCACGTCAGCTAACCCTCAGCCCTCAGGGCATCACATTGCAGAAAATGGACCTCTCAAAGACAGAATATTAGCCAAGGAAAAAAGGGACGCAATGCCATGTGCAGCACCGTAGATGTGTCTAGAGGTAATCACGTGACTTGTAGTAAGTCAGAAAGTGAAAGACACATATCGTATGATATCACTTATAGGTGTTACCTAAAAATTGATACCAGGGCAGATATTTCCGCGGAGAAGGGCAATCACAGATTCATTAAACAAACTTATGGTTCACCAATGGAAAGCTGTGAGGATTCGATACATTACGATATTGGGGTTAACAGACATATACAAACACAGGTAAAATATATCATCACCAAAGACCTATGGAATACCAAAAGAAGACTACTCAACATTCTGTCATAACGTACATGGGAAAAGGATCCCAGGAAGAAGAGACATATATATATATATATATATATATATATATATATATATATATATATATATATATATATATATATAAATATATATATATATATGTGTGTGTGTGTGTGTGTGTAAAAGAAACACATCTTGCACACGTACAACAAGCCGAACGTTGTAATCAAACTTGCTGTAATAAAAAATAAAAATAAATAAATTAAAAACACGAACAAGAAGTAGTGAGGCAAACTTGAGGGGCTTTCTCCTGGCACATTCCATTCTAAATTCCAATCCAGAATGCGACTTCCACTGAGGCTCTGCTGCCCTAGTAACCAGATTTGGTAAGGGAGAACTGCTGCCACCTTGTGGCCGTTTCACACAATAGCAGCTTTAATCCCAGCGTTAATGGTCAGTTGATATTCACAATCATTGCAGGCCTGTAAATGACACCTGCCCTGAAAACAAATCCTGGGGTCATATATCGACCAAAAAATTCAAAAGACGTCCATATTTCCAAACGACAGTTTCAAGAGGCATATTTGACGCACATTAGTGTTCTGCTTCTTTTGCTTTCTTGCTTTCTTTGTTAAAAAAACGGGAATGGAAAAAGGCAACCCTCAGAATGGGCGAAAACGTTCGCAAACGAATCAATGGACAAAGGTTTAAGCTCCAATATATATAAACAGCACATGCAGCTTAATATTAATAAAACAAACAACCCAATACAAAAATGGGCAGAAGGTCTAAATAGGCATTTCTTCAAAGAAGACACAGAGATGGCCAAGACGCACATGGAAAGCTGCTCAACATCACTAATTATTAGAGAAATGCAAATCAAAACGACAATGAGGTATGACCTCACACCTCTTAGAATCGGCATCATCAGAAAATCTACAAACCACAAATTCTGGGGAGGGTGTGGACAAAAGGAACCCTCTTCCACTACTGGTGGGAATGTAAATTGATACAGTCACTGGGGAGAACAGTATGGAGGTTCCTTTAAAATACTAAAAAGAGAATTACCATAGGATCCAGCAATCCCACTTCTGGGCATATACCCAGAGAAAACCATAAATCCAAAAGACACATTCACCACAATGCTCATTGCAGCCCTATTTACAATAGCCAGGTAATGGAAGCAACCTAAATGCCCACAGACAGACGAATGGATAAAGATGTGGTACATATATAAAATGGAATATTACTCAGCCATAAAAAGGAATGGAACTGGGTCATTTGTAGAGAAGTCGATGGATCTAGAGACTGTCATACAGAGTGAAGTAATTCAGAAAGAGGAAAACAAATATTGTATATTAATGCCTACATGTGGAACCTAGACAAATGGTACAGATGAACTGGTTTGCAGGGCAGAAATAGAGACACAGAGGTAGAGAACAAACGTATGGACACCAAGTGGGGGAAGCAATGGGGTTGGTGGTGGTGGTGGGATGAGTTGGGAGATTGGGATCGACCTGTATTCATGTATATGCATAAAATAGATAACTAATAATAACCTGCTGTATAAAAAAATAAATAAAATTAAATTTCAATTTTTTTTCAATATAAAATTTAAAAATAAAACAGAAAAAAGTTCTTCCATTCACACAGATGTATTTATAGGAATGAATTATTTCCATGCTTATATCTATAAATGCATAAAAGAGGAATAAAATCTAACTTGAACCCAAAAAGGAAAAGAAAATCCCTGAACCCAACAGTTATACAGAGGAAAACCCTATCAAGGCACTAGCTCCAGCGGGAAACAATTCTGAAATTGGTCAGAGGTGGGGAATCATCTCCCATACATCCAGCAGCCCCCCCCCACCATGCGAGGAGCGTCCTCCTTGCAAAGCTGGGGAACCGTACCGAGGCGTCTGTGAGTAAACGTGAGCTGAGCCCCGGGCCAGCTGCTGCTGAACTGTTCCCACCCTTCCCAGGTAAAACACCTGAATATGTACAAGGGCTTGAAAGCCTAGAGGAAGGGCCGTGGAGCTACACCGGCGACAGTACACAGGCCCACTTGGTGCCTGCAGGCCAGCCAGGATGGTCCTGGCCCCGGGCGCTCTTCTGGAAGCTTTCCATTTCCCTGCCTGAGATACCCCTCCTGTCCCGGCCCCCACTCCTTTTTTTCCTTCCTCACCTCAGCCCGGAGAGAAATTCCAGCGGAAGTTATGGGTGACACATCCTCTTCTTTACAGGTGGCAGCCTGGCCACTCCTGCAGAAAGTCCAGCAGAGCCCCACTCACACCGGGCCACCAACAAAGCCGTGGACCCTCACACCCTCCCACCAGCACAGCCCCGAGACTGCTGACGGGGCAGAGGATATGGAGTCAGGCCCAGCTGCAGGGGCTATTGCTGCCTGGAGCGCTGTTTCTATTGCCCTCAACCCAGGCACACCTGGGGAGGGCTTGCCGGCAGGGTCAGGCTGCCCACGTCAGCTAACCCTCAGCCCTCAGGGCATCACATTGCAGAAAATGGACCTCTCAAAGACAGAATATTAGCCAAGGAAAAAAGGGACGCAATGCCATGTGCAGCACCGTAGATGTGTCTAGAGGTAATCACGTGACTTGTAGTAAGTCAGAAAGTGAAAGACACATATCGTATGATATCACTTATAGGTGTTACCTAAAAATTGATACCAGGGCAGATATTTCCGCGGAGAAGGGCAATCACAGATTCATTAAACAAACTTATGGTTCACCAATGGAAAACTGTGAGGATTCGATACATTACGATATTGGGGTTAACAGACATATACAAACACAGGTGAAATATATCATCACCAAAGACCTATGGAATACCAAGAGAAGACTACTCAACATTCTGTCATAACGTACATGGGAAAAGTATCCCAGGAAGAAGAGACATATATATATATATATATATATATATATATATATATATATATATATATATATGTGTGTGTGTGTGTGTGTGTGTGTGTGTGTGTGTGTGTATAAAAGAAACACATCTTGCACACGTACAACAAGCCGAACGTTGTAACCAAACTTGCTGTAATAAAAAATAAAAATAAATAAATTAAAAACACGAACAAGAAGTAGTGAGGCAAACCTGAGGGGCTCTCTCCTGGCACATTCCATTCTAAATTCCAATCCAGAACGCGACTTCCACTGAGGCTCTGCTGCCCTAGTAACCAGATTTGGTAAAGGAGAACTGCTGCCACCTTGTGGCCGTTTCACACAATAGCAGCTTTAATCCCAGCGCTAATGGTCAGTTGATATTCACAATCATTGCAGGCCTGTAAATGACACCTGCCCTGAAAACAAATCCTGGGGTCATATATCGACCAAAAAATTCAAAAGACGTCCATATTTCCAAACGACAGTTCCAAGAGGCATATTTGACGCACATTAGTGTTCTGCTTCTTTTGCTTTCTTTCTTTCTTTGTTAAAAAAACGGGAATGGAAAAAGGCAACCCTCAGAATGGGCGAAAACGTTCGCAAACGAATCAATGGACAAAGGTTTAAGCTCCAATATATATAAACAGCACATGCAGCTTAATATTAATAAAACAAACAACCCAATACAAAAATGGGCAGAAGGTCTAAATAGGCATTTCTTCAAAGAAGACACAGAGATGGCCAAGACGCACATGGAAAGCTGCTCAACATCACTAATTATTAGAGAAATGCAAATCAAAACGACAATGAGGTATGACCTCACACCTCTTAGAATCGGCATCATCAGAAAATCTACAAACCACAAATTCTGGGGAGGGTGTGGACAAAAGGAACCCTCTTCCACTACTGGTGGGAATGTAAATTGATACAGTCACTGGGGAGAACAGTATGGAGGTTCCTTTAAAATACTAAAAAGAGAATTACCATAGGATCCAGCAATCCCACTTCTGGGCATATACCCAGAGAAAACCATAAATCCAAAAGACACATTCACCACAATGCTCATTGCAGCCCTATTTACAATAGCCAGGTAATGGAAGCAACCTAAATGCCCACAGACAGACGAATGGATAAAGATGTGGTACATATATAAAATGGAATATTACTCAGCCATAAAAAGGAATGGAACTGGGTCATTTGTAGAGAAGTCGATGGATCTAGAGACTGTCATACAGAGTGAAGTAATTCAGAAAGAGGAAAACAAATATTGTATATTAATGCCTACATGTGGAACCTAGACAAATGGTACAGATGAACTGGTTTGCAGGGCAGAAATAGAGACACAGAGGTATAGAACCACCGTATGGACACCAAGTGGGGGAAGCAATGGGGTTGGTGGTGGTGGTGGGATGAGTTGGGAGATTGGGATTGACCTGTATTCATGTATATGCATAAAATAGATAACTAATAATAACCTGCTGTATAAAAAAAATAAATAAAATTAAATTTCAATTTTTTTTCAATATAAAATTTAAAAATAAAACAGAAAAAAGTTCTTCCATTCACACAGATGTATTTATAGGAATGAATTATTTCCATGCTTATATCTATAAATGCATAAAAGAGGAATAAAATCTAACTTGAACCCAAAAAGGAAAAGAAAATCCCTGAACCCAACAGTTATACAGAGGAAAACCCTATCAAGGCACTAGCTCCAGCGGGAAACAATTCTGAAATTGGTCAGAGGTGGGGAATCATCTCCCATACATCCAGCAGCCCCCCCCCCACCATGCGAGGAGCATCCTCCTTGCAAAGCTGGGGAACTGTACCGAGGCGTCTGTGAGTAAACGTGAGCTGAGCCCCGGGCCAGCTGCTGCTGAACTGTTCCCACCCTTCCCAGGTAAAACACCTGAATATGTACAAGGGCTTGAAAGCCTAGAGGAAGGGCCGTGGAGCCACAACAGCGACAGTACACAGGCCCACTTGGTGCCTGCAGGCCAGCCAGGATGGTCCTGGCCCCGGGCGCTCTTCTGGAAGCTTTCCATTTCCCTGCCTGAGATACCCCTCCTGTCCCGGCCCCCACTCCTTTTTTTCCTTCCTCACCTCAGCCCGGAGAGAAATTCCAGCGGAAGTTATGGGTGACACATCCTCTTCTTTACAGGTGGCAGCCTGGCCACTCCTGCAGAAAGTCCAGCAGAGCCCCACTCACACCGGGCCACCAACAAAGCCGTGGACCCTCACACCCTCCCACCAGCACAGCCCCGAGACTGCTGACGGGGCAGAGGATATGGAGTCAGGCCCAGCTGCAGGGGCTATTGCTGCCTGGAGCGCTGTTTCTATTGCCCTCAACCCAGGCACGCCTGGGGAGGCCTTGCCAGCAGGGTCAGGCTGCCCACGTCAGCTAACCCTCAGCCCTCAGGGCATCACATTGCAGAAAATGGACCTCTCAAAGACAGAATATTAGCCAAGGAAAAAAGGGACGCAATGCCATGTGCAGCACCGTAGATGTGTCTAGAGGTAATCACGTGACTTGTAGTAAGTCAGAAAGTGAAAGACACATATCGTATGATATCACTTATAGGTGTTACCTAAAAATTGATACCAGGGCAGATATTTCCGCGGAGAAGGGCAATCACAGATTCATTAAACAAACTTATGGTTCACCAATGGAAAGCTGTGAGGATTCGATACATTACGATATTGGGGTTAACAGACATATACAAACACAGGTGAAATATATCATCACCAAAGACCTATGGAATACCAAGAGAAGACTACTCAACATTCTGTCATAACGTACATGGGAAAAGGATCCCAGGAAGAAGAGACATATATATATATATATATATATATGTGTGTGTGTGTGTGTGTGTGTGTGTGTGTGTGTAAAAGAAACACATCTTGCACACGTACAACAAGCCGAACGTTGTAATCAAACTTGCTGTAATAAAAAATAAAAATAAATAAATTAAAAACACGAACAAGAAGTAGTGAGGCAAACCTGAGGGGCTTTCTCCTGGCACATTCCATTCTAAATTCCAATCCAGAACGCGACTTCCACTGAGGCTCTGCTGCCCTAGTAACCAGATTTGGTGAAGGAGAACTGCTGCCACCTTGTGGCCGTTTCACACAATAGCAGCTTTAATCCCAGCGCTAATGGTCAGTTGATATTCACAATCATTGCAGGCCTGTAAATGACACCTGCCCTGAAAACAAATCCTGGGGTCATATATCGACCAAAAAATTCAAAAGACGTCCATATTTCCAAACGACAGTTCCAAGAGGCATATTTGACGCACATTAGTGTTCTGCTTCTTTTGCTTTCTTTCTTTCTTTGTTAAAAAAACGGGAATGGAAAAAGGCAACCCTCAGAATGGGCGAAAACGTTCGCAAACGAATCAATGGACAAAGGTTTAAGCTCCAATATATATAAACAGCACATGCAGCTTAATATTAATAAAACAAACAACCCAATACAAAAATGGGCAGAAGGTCTAAATAGGCATTTCTTCAAAGAAGACACCGAGATGGCCAAGACGCACATGGAAAGCTGCTCAACATCACTAATTATTAGAGAAATGCAAATCAAAACTACAATGAGGTATGACCTCACACCTCTTAGTATCGGCATCATCAGAAAATCTACAAACCACAAATTCTGGGGAGGGTGTGGACAAAAGGAACCCTCTTCCACTACTGGTGGGAATATAAATTGATACAGTCACTGGGGAGAACAGTATGGAGGTTCCTTTAAAATACTAAAAAGAGAATTACCATAGGATCCAGCAATCCCACTTCTGGGCATATACCCAGAGAAAACCATAAATCCAAAAGACACATTCACCACAATGCTCATTGCAGCCCTATTTACAATAGCCAGGTAATGGAAGCAACCTAAATGCCCACAGACAGACGAATGGATAAAGATGTGGTACATATATAAAATGGAATATTACTCAGCCATAAAAAGGAATGGAACTGGGTCATTTGTAGAGAAGTCGATGGATCTAGAGACTGTCATACAGAGTGAAGTAATTCAGAAAGAGGAAAACAAATATTGTATATTAATGCCTACATGTGGAACCTAGACAAATGGTACAGATGAACTGGTTTGCAGGGCAGAAATAGAGACAGAGAGGTAGAGAACAAACGTATGGACACCAAGTGGGGGAAGCAATGGGGGGGTGGTGGTGGTGGGATGAGTTGGGAGATTGGGATTGACCTGTATTCATGTATATGCATAAAATAGATAACTAATAATAACCTGCTGTATAAAAAAAATAAATAAAATTAAATTTCAATTTTTTTTCAATATAAAATTTAAAAATAAAACAGAAAAAAGTTCTTCCATTCACACAGATGTATTTATAGGAATGAATTATTTCCATGCTTATATCTATAAATGCATAAAAGAGGAATAAAATCTAACTTGAACCCAAAAAGGAAAAGAAAATCCCTGAACCCAACAGTTATACAGAGGAAAACCCTATCAAGGCACTAGCTCCAGCGGGAAACAATTCTGAAATTGGTCAGAGGTGGGGAATCATCTCCCATACATCCAGCAGCCCCCCACCCCCCCACCATGCGAGGAGCGTCCTCCTTGCAAAGCTGGGGAACCGTACCGAGGCGTCTGTGAGTAAACGTGAGCTGAGCCCCGGGCCAGCTGCTGCTGAACTGTTCCCACCCTTCCCAGGTAAAACACCTGAATATGTACAAGGGCTTGAAAGCCTAGAGGAAGGGCGGTGGAGCCACACCGGCGACAGTACACAGGCCCACTTGGTGCCTGCAGACCAGCCAGGATGGTCCTGGCCCCGGGCGCTCTTCTGGAAGCTTTCCATTTCCCTGCCTGTGATACCCCTCCTGTCCCGGCCCCCACTCCATTTTTTCCTTCCTCACCTCAGCCCGGAGAGAAATTCCAGCGGAAGTTATGGGTGACACATCCTCTTCTTTACAGGTGGCAGCCTGGCCACTCCTGCAGAAAGTCCAGCAGAGCCCCACTCACACCGGGCCACCAACAAAGCCGTGGACCCTCACACCCTCCCACCAGCACAGCCCCGAGACTGCTGACGGGGCAGAGGATATGGAGTCAGGCCCAGCTGCAGGGGCTATTGCTGCCTGGAGCGCTGTTTCTATTGCCCTCAACCCAGGCACGCCTGGGGAGGCCTTGCCAGCAGGGTCAGGCTGCCCACGTCAGCTAACCCTCAGCCCTCAGGGCATCACATTGCAGAAAATGGACCTCTCAAAGACAGAATATTAGCCAAGGAAAAAAGGGACGCAATGCCATGTGCAGCACCGTAGATGTGTCTAGAGGTAATCACGTGACTTGTAGTAAGTCAGAAAGTGAAAGACACATATCGTATGATATCACTTATAGGTGTTACCTAAAAATTGATACCAGGGCAGATATTTCCGCGGAGAAGGGCAATCACAGATTCATTAAACAAACTTATGGTTCACCAATGGAAAGCTGTGAGGATTCGATACATTACGATATTGGGGTTAACAGACATATACAAACACAGGTGAAATATATCATCACCAAAGACCTATGGAATACCAAGAGAAGACTACTCAACATTCTGTCATAACGTACATGGGAAAAGGATCCCAGGAAGAAGAGACATATATATATATATATATATATATGTGTGTGTGTGTGTGTGTGTGTGTGTGTGTGTGTAAAAGAAACACATCTTGCACACGTACAACAAGCCGAACGTTGTAATCAAACTTGCTGTAATAAAAAATAAAAATAAATAAATTAAAAACACGAACAAGAAGTAGTGAGGCAAACCTGAGGGGCTTTCTCCTGGCACATTCCATTCTAAATTCCAATCCAGAACGCGACTTCCACTGAGGCTCTGCTGCCCTAGTAACCAGATTTGGTGAAGGAGAACTGCTGCCACCTTGTGGCCGTTTCACACAATAGCAGCTTTAATCCCAGCGCTAATGGTCAGTTGATATTCACAATCATTGCAGGCCTGTAAATGACACCTGCCCTGAAAACAAATCCTGGGGTCATATATCGACCAAAAAATTCAAAAGACGTCCATATTTCCAAACGACAGTTCCAAGAGGCATATTTGACGCACATTAGTGTTCTGCTTCTTTTGCTTTCTTTCTTTCTTTGTTAAAAAAACGGGAATGGAAAAAGGCAACCCTCAGAATGGGCGAAAACGTTCGCAAACGAATCAATGGACAAAGGTTTAAGCTCCAATATATATAAACAGCACATGCAGCTTAATATTAATAAAACAAACAACCCAATACAAAAATGGGCAGAAGGTCTAAATAGGCATTTCTTCAAAGAAGACACCGAGATGGCCAAGACGCACATGGAAAGCTGCTCAACATCACTAATTATTAGAGAAATGCAAATCAAAACTACAATGAGGTATGACCTCACACCTCTTAGTATCGGCATCATCAGAAAATCTACAAACCACAAATTCTGGGGAGGGTGTGGACAAAAGGAACCCTCTTCCACTACTGGTGGGAATATAAATTGATACAGTCACTGGGGAGAACAGTATGGAGGTTCCTTTAAAATACTAAAAAGAGAATTACCATAGGATCCAGCAATCCCACTTCTGGGCATATACCCAGAGAAAACCATAAATCCAAAAGACACATTCACCACAATGCTCATTGCAGCCCTATTTACAATAGCCAGGTAATGGAAGCAACCTAAATGCCCACAGACAGACGAATGGATAAAGATGTGGTACATATATAAAATGGAATATTACTCAGCCATAAAAAGGAATGGAACTGGGTCATTTGTAGAGAAGTCGATGGATCTAGAGACTGTCATACAGAGTGAAGTAATTCAGAAAGAGGAAAACAAATATTGTATATTAATGCCTACATGTGGAACCTAGACAAATGGTACAGATGAACTGGTTTGCAGGGCAGAAATAGAGACAGAGAGGTAGAGAACAAACGTATGGACACCAAGTGGGGGAAGCAATGGGGGGGTGGTGGTGGTGGGATGAGTTGGGAGATTGGGATTGACCTGTATTCATGTATATGCATAAAATAGATAACTAATAATAACCTGCTGTATAAAAAAAATAAATAAAATTAAATTTCAATTTTTTTTCAATATAAAATTTAAAAATAAAACAGAAAAAAGTTCTTCCATTCACACAGATGTATTTATAGGAATGAATTATTTCCATGCTTATATCTATAAATGCATAAAAGAGGAATAAAATCTAACTTGAACCCAAAAAGGAAAAGAAAATCCCTGAACCCAACAGTTATACAGAGGAAAACCCTATCAAGGCACTAGCTCCAGCGGGAAACAATTCTGAAATTGGTCAGAGGTGGGGAATCATCTCCCATACATCCAGCAGCCCCCCACCCCCCCACCATGCGAGGAGCGTCCTCCTTGCAAAGCTGGGGAACCGTACCGAGGCGTCTGTGAGTAAACGTGAGCTGAGCCCCGGGCCAGCTGCTGCTGAACTGTTCCCACCCTTCCCAGGTAAAACACCTGAATATGTACAAGGGCTTGAAAGCCTAGAGGAAGGGCGGTGGAGCCACACCGGCGACAGTACACAGGCCCACTTGGTGCCTGCAGACCAGCCAGGATGGTCCTGGCCCCGGGCGCTCTTCTGGAAGCTTTCCATTTCCCTGCCTGTGATACCCCTCCTGTCCCGGCCCCCACTCCATTTTTTCCTTCCTCACCTCAGCCCGGAGAGAAATTCCAGCGGAAGTTATGGGTGACACATCCTCTTCTTTACAGGTGGCAGCCTGGCCACTCCTGCAGAAAGTCCAGCAGAGCCCCACTCACACCGGGCCACCAACAAAGCCGTGGACCCTCACACCCTCCCACCAGCACAGCCCCGAGACTGCTGACGGGGCAGAGGATATGGAGTCATGCCCAGCTGCAGGGGCTATTGCTGCCTGGAGCGCTGTTTCTATTGCCCTCACCCCAGGCACACCTGGGGAGGGCTTGCCGGCAGGGTCAGGCTGCCCACGTCAGCTAACCCTCAGCCCTCAGGGCATCACATTGCAGAAAATGGACCTCTCAAAGACAGAATATTAGCCAAGGAAAAAAGGGACGCAATGCCATGTGCAGCACCGTAGATGTGTCTAGAGGTAATCACGTGACTTGTAGTAAGTCAGAAAGTGAAAGACACATATCGTATGATATCACTTATAGGTGTTACCTAAAAATTGATACCAGGGCAGATATTTCCGCGGAGAAGGGCAATCACAGATTCATTAAACAAACTTATGGTTCACCAATGGAAAGCTGTGAGGATTCGATACATTACGATATTGGGGTTAACAGGCATATACAAACACAGGTGAAATATATCATCACCAAAGACCTATGGAATACCAAGAGAAGACTACTCAACATTCTGTCATAACGTACATGGGAAAAGATCCCAGGAAGAAGAGACATATATATATATATATATATATATATATATATATATATATATATATATATATATATATATATATGTGTGTGTGTGTGTGTGTAAAAGAAACACATCTTGCACACGTACAACAAGCCGAACGTTGTAATGAAACTTGCTGTAATAAAAAATAAAAATAAATAAATTAAAAACACGAACAAGAAGTAGTGAGGCAAACCTGAGGGGCTCTCTCCTGGCACATTCCATTCTAAATTCCAATCCAGAACGCGACTTCCACTGAGGCTCTGCTGCCCTAGTAACCAGATTTGGTAAAGGAGAACTGCTGCCACCTTGTGGCCGTTTCACACAATAGCAGCTTTAATCCCAGCGCTAATGGTCAGTTGATATTCACAATCATTGCAGGCCTGTAAATGACACCTGCCCTGAAAACAAATCCTGGGGTCATATATCGACCAAAAAATTCAAAAGACGTCCATATTTCCAAACGACAGTTCCAAGAGGCATATTTGACGCACATTAGTGTTCTGCTTCTTTTGCTTTCTTTCTTTCTTTGTTAAAAAAACGGGAATGGAAAAAGGCAACCCTCAGAATGGGCCAAAACGTTCGCAAACGAATCAATGGACAAAGGTTTAAGCTCCAATATATATAAACAGCACATGCAGCTTAATATTAATAAAACAAACAACCCAATACAAAAATGGGCAGAAGGTCTAAATAGGCATTTCTTCAAAGAAGACACAGAGATGGCCAACACGCACATGGAAAGCTGCTCAACATCACTAATTATTAGAGAAATGCAAATCAAAACGACAATGAGGTATGACCTCACACCTCTTAGAATCGGCATCATCAGAAAATCTACAAACCACAAATTCTGGGGAGGGTGTGGACAAAAGGAACCCTCTTCCACTACTGGTGGGAATGTAAATTGATACAGTCACTGGGGAGAACAGTATGGAGGTTCCTTTAAAATACTAAAAAGAGAATTACCATAGGATCCAGCAATCCCACTTCTGGGCATATACCCAGAGAAAACCATAAATCCAAAAGACACATTCACCACAATGCTCATTGCAGCCCTATTTACAATAGCCAGGTAATGGAAGCAACCTAAATGCCCACAGACAGACGAATGGATAAAGATGTGGTACATATATAAAATGGAATATTACTCAGCCATAAAAAGGAATGGAACTGGGTCATTTGTAGAGAAGTCGATGGATCTAGAGACTGTCATACAGAGTGAAGTAATTCAGAAAGAGGAAAACAAATATTGTATATTAATGCCTACATGTGGAACCTAGACAAATGGTACAGATGAACTGGTTTGCAGGGCAGAAATAGAGACACAGAGGTAGAGAACAAACGTATGGACACCAAGTGGGGGAAGCAATGGGGGTGGTGGTGGTGGTGGGATGAGTTGGGAGATTGGGATCGACCTGTATTCATGTATATGCATAAAATAGATAACTAATAATAACCTGCTGTATAAAAAAATAAATAAAATTAAATTTCAATTTTTTTTCAATATAAAATTTAAAAATAAAACAGAAAAAAGTTCTTCCATTCACACAGATGTATTTATAGGAATGAATTATTTCCATGCTTATATCTATAAATGCATAAAAGAGGAATAAAATCTAACTTGAACCCAAAAAGGAAAAGAAAATCCCTGAACCCAACAGTTATACAGAGGAAAACCCTATCAAGGCACTAGCTCCAGCGGGAAACAATTCTGAAATTGGTCAGAGGTGGGGAATCATCTCCCATACATCCAGCAGCCCCCCACCTCCCCACCATGCGAGGAGCGTCCTCCTTGCAAAGCTGGGGAACCGTACCGAGGCGTCTGTGAGTAAACGTGAGCTGAGCCCCGGGCCAGCTGCTGCTGAACTGTTCCCACCCTTCCCAGGTAAAACACCTGAATATGTACAAGGGCTTGAAAGCCTAGAGGAAGGGCCGTGGAGCCACACCAGTGACAGTACACAGGCCCACTTGGTGCCTGCAGGCCAGCCAGGATGGTCCTGGCCCCGGGCGCTCTTCTGGAAGCTTTCCATTTCCCTGCCTGAGATACCCCTCCTGTCCCGGCCCCCACTCCTTTTTTTCCTTCCTCACCTCAGCCCGGAGAGAAATTCCAGCGGAAGTTATGGGTGACACATCCTCTTCTTTACAGGTGGCAGCCTGGCCACTCCTGCAGAAAGTCCAGCAGAGCCCCACTCACACCGGGCCACCAACAAAGCCGTGGACCCTCACACCCTCCCACCAGCACAGCCCCGAGACTGCTGACGGGGCAGAGGATATGGAGTCAGGCCCAGCTGCAGGGGCTATTGCTGCCTGGAGCGCTGTTTCTATTGCCATCAACCCAGGCACACCTGGGGAGGGCTTGCCGGCAGGGTCAGGCTGCCCACGTCAGCTAACCCTCAGCCCTCAGGGCATCACATTGCAGAAAATGGACCTCTCAAAGACAGAATATTAGCCAAGGAAAAAAGGGACGCAATGCCATGTGCAGCACCGTAGATGTATCTAGAGGTAATCACGTGACTTGTAGTAAGTCAGAAAGTGAAAGACACATATCGTATGATATCACTTATAGGTGTTACCTAAAAATTGATACCAGGGCAGATATTTCCGCGGAGAAGGGCAATCACAGATTCATTAAACAAACTTATGGTTCACCAATGGAAAGCTGTGAGGATTCGATACATTACGATATTGGGGTTAACAGACATATACAAACACAGGTGAAATATATCATCACCAAAGACCTATGGAATACCAAGAGAAGACTACTCAACATTCTGTCATAACGTACATGGGAAAAGGATCCCAGGAAGAAGAGACATATATATATATATATATATATATATATATATATATATATATATATATATATATATATGTGTGTGTGTGTGTGTGTGTGTAAAAGAAACACATCTTGCACACGTACAACAAGCCGAACGTTGTAATCAAACTTGCTGTAATAAAAAATAAAAATAAATAAATTAAAAACACGAACAAGAAGTAGTGAGGCAAACCTGAGGGGCTTTCTCCTGGCACATTCCATTCTAAATTCCAATCCAAACGCGACTTCCACTGAGGCTCTGCTGCCCTAGTAACCAGATTTGGTAAGGGAGAACTGCTGCCACCTTGTGGCCGTTTCACACAATAGCAGCTTTAATCCCAGCGCTAATGGTCAGTTGATATTCACAATCATTGCAGGCCTGTAAATGACACCTGCCCTGAAAACAAATCCTGGGGTCATATATCGACCAAAAAATTCAAAAGACGTCCATATTTCCAAACGACAGTTTCAAGAGGCATATTTGACGCACATTAGTGTTCTGCTTCTTTTGCTTTCTTTCTTTCTTTGTTAAAAAAACGGGAATGGAAAAAGGCAACCCTCAGAATGGGTGAAAACATTCGCAAACGAATCAATGGACAAAGGTTTAAGCTCCAATATATATAAACAGCACATGCAGCTTAATATTAATAAAACAAACAACCCAATACAAAAATGGGCAGAAGGTCTAAATAGGCATTTCTTCAAAGAAGACACCGAGATGGCCAAGACGCACATGGAAAGCTGCTCAACATCACTAATTATTAGAGAAATGCAAATCAAAACGACAATGAGGTATGACCTCACACCTCTTAGAATCGGCATCATCAGAAAATCTACAAACCACAAATTCTGGGGAGGGTGTGGACAAAAGGAACCCTCTTCCACTACTGGTGGGAATGTAAATTGATACAGTCACTGGGGAGAACAGTATGGAGGTTCCTTTAAAATACTAAAAAGAGAATTACCATAGGATCCAGCAATCCCACTTCTGGGCATATACCCAGAGAAAACCATAAATCCAAAAGACACATTCACCACAATGCTCATTGCAGCCCTATTTACAATAGCCAGGTAATGGAAGCAACCTAAATGCCCACAGACAGACGAATGGATAAAGATGTGGTACATATATAAAATGGAATATTACTCAGCCATAAAAAGGAATGGAACTGGGTCATTTGTAGAGAAGTCGATGGATCTAGAGACTGTCATACAGAGTGAAGTAATTCAGAAAGAGGAAAACAAATATTGTATATTAATGCCTACATGTGGAACCTAGACAAATGGTACAGATGAACTGGTTTGCAGGGCAGAAATAGAGACACAGAGGTAGAGAACAAACGTATGGACACCAAGTGGGGGAAGCAATGGGGGGTGGTGGTGGTGGTGGGATGAGTTGGGAGATTGGGATTGACCTGTATTCATGTATATGCATAAAATAGATAACTAATAATAACCTGCTGTATAAAAAAAAATAAAATTAAATTTCAATTTTTTTTCAATATAAAATTTAAAAATAAAACAGAAAATAGTTCTTCCATTCACACAGATGTATTTATAGGAATGAATTATTTCCATGCTTATATCTATAAATGCATAAAAGAGGAATAAAATCTAACTTGAACCCAAAAAGGAAAAGAAAATCCCTGAACCCAACAGTTATACAGAGGAAAACCCTATCAAGGCACTAGCTCCAGCGGGAAACAATTCTGAAATTGGTCAGAGGTGGGGAATCATCTCCCATACATCCAGCAGCCCCCCACCCCCCCACCATGCGAGGAGCGTCCTCCTTGCAAAGCTGGGGAACCGTACCGAGGCGTCTGTGAGTAAACGTGAGCTGAGCCCCGGGCCAGCTGCTGCTGAACTGTTCCCACCCTTCCCAGGTAAAACACCTGAATATGTACAAGGGCTTGAAAGCCTAGAGGAAGGGCCGTGGAGCCACACCAGCGACAGTACACAGGCCCACTTGGTGCCTGCAGGCCAGCCAGGATGGTCCTGGCCCCGGGCGCTCTTCTGGAAGCTTTCCATTTCCCTGCCTGTGATACCCCTCCTGTCCCGGCCCCCACTCCTTTTTTTCCTTCCTCACCTCAGCCCGGAGAGAAATTCCAGCGGAAGTTATGGGTGACACATCCTCTTCTTTACAGGTGGCAGCCTGGCCACTCCTGCAGAAAGTCCAGCAGAGCCCCACTCACACCGGGCCACCAACAAAGCCGTGGACCCTCACACCCTCCCACCAGCACAGCCCCGAGACTGCTGACGGGGCAGAGGATATGGAGTCAGGCCCAGCTGCAGGGGCTATTGCTGCCTGGAGCGCTGTTTCTATTGCCCTCAACCCAGGCACACCTGGGGAGGGCTTGCCGGCAGGGTCAGGCTGCCCAGGTCAGCTAACCCTCAGCCCTCAGGGCATCACATTGCAGAAAATGGACCTCTCAAAGACAGAATATTAGCCAAGGAAAAAAGGGACGCAATGCCATGTGCAGCACCGTAGATGTGTCTAGAGGTAATCACGTGACTTGTAGTAAGTCAGAAAGTGAAAGACACATATCGTATGATATCACTTATAGGTGTTACCTAAAAATTGATACCAGGGCAGATATTTCCGCGGAGAAGGGCAATCACAGATTCATTAAACAAACTTATGGTTCACCAATGGAAAGCTGTGAGGATTCGATACATTACGATATTGGGGTTAACAGACATATACAAACACAGGTGAAATATATCATCACCAAAGACCTATGGAATACCAAGAGAAGACTACTCAACATTCTGTCATAACGTACATGGGAAAAGGATCCCAGGAAGAAGAGACATATATATATATATATATATATATATATATATATATATATGTGTGTGTGTGTGTGTGTGTGTAAAAGAAACACATCTTGCACACGTACAACAAGCCGAACGTTGTAATGAAACTTGCTGTAATAAAAAATAAAAATAAATAAATTAAAAACACGAACAAGAAGTAGTGAGGCAAACCTGAGGGGCTTTCTCCTGGCACATTCCATTCTAAATTCCAATCCAAATGCGACTTCCACTGAGGCTCTGCTGCCCTAGTAACCAGATTTGGTAAAGGAGAACTGCTGCCATCTTGTGGCCGTTTCACACAATAGCAGCTTTAATCCCAGCGCTAATGGTCAGTTGATATTCACAATCATTGCAGGCCTGTAAATGACACCTGCCCTGAAAACAAATCCTGGGGTCATATATCGACCAAAAAATTCAAAAGACGTCCATATTTCCAAACGACAGTTTCAAGAGGCATATTTTACGCACATTAGTGTTCTGCTTCTTTTGCTTTCTTTCTTTCTTTGTTAAAAAAACGGGAATGGAAAAAGGCAACCCTCAGAATGGGCGAAAACGTTCGCAAACGAATCAATGGACAAAGGTTTAAGCTCCAATATATATATAAACAGCACATGCAGCTTAATATTAATAAAACAAACAACCCAATACAAAAATGGGCAGAAGGTCTAAATAGGCATTTCTTCCAAGAAGACACAGAGATGGCCAAGACGCACATGGAAAGCTGCTCAACATCACTAATTATTAGAGAAATGCAAATCAAAACTACAATGAGGTATGACCTCACACCTCTTAGTATCGGCATCATCAGAAAATCTACAAACCACAAATTCTGGGGAGGGTGTGGACAAAAGGAACCCTCTTCCACTACTGGTGGGAATATAAATTGATACAGTCACTGGGGAGAACAGTATGGAGGTTCCTTTAAAATACTAAAAAGAGAATTACCATAGGATCCAGCAATCCCACTTCTGGGCATATACCCAGAGAAAACCATAAATCCAAAAGACACATTCACCACAATGCTCATTGCAGCCCTATTTACAATAGCCAGGTAATGGAAGCAACCTAAATGCCCACAGACAGACGAATGGATAAAGATGTGGTACATATATAAAATGGAATATTACTCAGCCATAAAAAGGAATGGAACTGGGTCATTTGTAGAGAAGTCGATGGATCTAGAGACTGTCATACAGAGTGAAGTAATTCAGAAAGAGGAAAACAAATATTGTATATTAATGCCTACATGTGGAACCTAGACAAATGGTACAGATGAACTGGTTTGCAGGGCAGAAATAGAGACACAGAGGTAGAGAACAAACGTATGGACACCAAGTGGGGGAAGCAATGGGGGGTGGTGGTGGTGGTGGGATGAGTTGGGAGATTGGGATTGACCTGTATTCATGTATATGCATAAAATAGATAACTAATAATAACCTGCTGTATAAAAAAAAATAAAATTAAATTTCAATTTTTTTTCAATATAAAATTTAAAAATAAAACAGAAAATAGTTCTTCCATTCACACAGATGTATTTATAGGAATGAATTATTTCCATGCTTATATCTATAAATGCATAAAAGAGGAATAAAATCTAACTTGAACCCAAAAAGGAAAAGAAAATCCCTGAACCCAACAGTTATACAGAGGAAAACCCTATCAAGGCACTAGCTCCAGCGGGAAACAATTCTGAAATTGGTCAGAGGTGGGGAATCATCTCCCATACATCCAGCAGCCCCCCACCCCCCCACCATGCGAGGAGCGTCCTCCTTGCAAAGCTGGGGAACCGTACCGAGGCGTCTGTGAGTAAACGTGAGCTGAGCCCCGGGCCAGCTGCTGCTGAACTGTTCCCACCCTTCCCAGGTAAAACACCTGAATATGTACAAGGGCTTGAAAGCCTAGAGGAAGGGCCGTGGAGCCACACCAGCGACAGTACACAGGCCCACTTGGTGCCTGCAGGCCAGCCAGGATGGTCCTGGCCCCGGGCGCTCTTCTGGAAGCTTTCCATTTCCCTGCCTGTGATACCCCTCCTGTCCCGGCCCCCACTCCTTTTTTTCCTTCCTCACCTCAGCCCGGAGAGAAATTCCAGCGGAAGTTATGGGTGACACATCCTCTTCTTTACAGGTGGCAGCCTGGCCACTCCTGCAGAAAGTCCAGCAGAGCCCCACTCACACCGGGCCACCAACAAAGCCGTGGACCCTCACACCCTCCCACCAGCACAGCCCCGAGACTGCTGACGGGGCAGAGGATATGGAGTCAGGCCCAGCTGCAGGGGCTATTGCTGCCTGGAGCACTGTTTCTATTGCCCTCAACCCAGGCACACCTGGGGAGGGCTTGCCGGCAGGGTCAGGCTGCCCACGTCAGCTAACCCTCAGCCCTCAGGGCATCACATTGCAGAAAATGGACCTCTCAAAGACAGAATATTAGCCAAGGAAAAAAGGGACGCAATGCCATGTGCAGCACCGTAGATGTGTCTAGAGGTAATCACGTGACTTGTAGTAAGTCAGAAAGTGAAAGACACATATCGTATGATATCACTTATAGGTGTTACCTAAAAATTGATACCAGGGCAGATATTTCCGCGGAGAAGGGCAATCACAGATTCATTAAACAAACTTATGGTTCACCAATGGAAAGCTGTGAGGATTCGATACATTACGATATTGGGGTTAACAGACATATACAAACACAGGTGAAATATATCATCACCAAAGACCTATGGAATACCAAGAGAAGACTACTCAACATTCTGTCATAACGTACATGGGAAAAGGATCCCAGGAAGAAGAGACATATATATATATATATATATATATATGTGTGTGTGTGTGTGTGTGTGTGTGTGTGTAAAAGAAACACATCTTGCACACGTACAACAAGCCGAACGTTGTAATCAAACTTGCTGTAATAAAAAATAAAAATAAATAAATTAAAAACACGAACAAGAAGTAGTGAGGCAAACCTGAGGGGCTTTCTCCTGGCACATTCCATTCTAAATTCCAATCCAGAACGCGACTTCCACTGAGGCTCTGCTGCCCTAGTAACCAGATTTGGTGAAGGAGAACTGCTGCCACCTTGTGGCCGTTTCACACAATAGCAGCTTTAATCCCAGCGCTAATGGTCAGTTGATATTCACAATCATTGCAGGCCTGTAAATGACACCTGCCCTGAAAACAAATCCTGGGGTCATATATCGACCAAAAAATTCAAAAGACGTCCATATTTCCAAACGACAGTTCCAAGAGGCATATTTGACGCACATTAGTGTTCTGCTTCTTTTGCTTTCTTTCTTTCTTTGTTAAAAAAACGGGAATGGAAAAAGGCAACCCTCAGAATGGGCGAAAACGTTCGCAAACGAATCAATGGACAAAGGTTTAAGCTCCAATATATATAAACAGCACATGCAGCTTAATATTAATAAAACAAACAACCCAATACAAAAATGGGCAGAAGGTCTAAATAGGCATTTCTTCAAAGAAGACACAGAGATGGCCAACACGCACATGGAAAGCTGCTCAACATCACTAATTATTAGAGAAATGCAAATCAAAACTACAATGAGGTATGACCTCACACCTCTTAGTATCGGCATCATCAGAAAATCTACAAACCACAAATTCTGGGGAGGGTGTGGACAAAAGGAACCCTCTTCCACTACTGGTGGGAATATAAATTGATACAGTCACTGGGGAGAACAGTATGGAGGTTCCTTTAAAATACTAAAAAGAGAATTACCATAGGATCCAGCAATCCCACTTCTGGGCATATACCCAGAGAAAACCATAAATCCAAAAGACACATTCACCACAATGCTCATTGCAGCCCTATTTACAATAGCCAGGTAATGGAAGCAACCTAAATGCCCACAGACAGACGAATGGATAAAGATGTGGTACATATATAAAATGGAATATTACTCAGCCATAAAAAGGAATGGAACTGGGTCATTTGTAGAGAAGTCGATGGATCTAGAGACTGTCATACAGAGTGAAGTAATTCAGAAAGAGGAAAACAAATATTGTATATTAATGCCTACATGTGGAACCTAGACAAATGGTACAGATGAACTGGTTTGCAGGGCAGAAATAGAGACACAGAGGTAGAGAACAAACGTATGGACACCAAGTGGGGGAAGCAATGGGGGGGGGGTGGTGGGATGAGTTGGGAGATTGGGATTGACCTGTATTCATGTATATGCATAAAAGAGATAACTAATAATAACCTGCTGTATAAAAAAAATAAATAAAATTAAATTTCAATTTTTTATCAATATAAAATTTAAAAATAAAACAGAAAAAAGTTCTTCCATTCACACAGATGTATTTATAGGAATGAATTATTTCCATGCTTATATCTATAAATATATAAAAGAGGAATAAAATCTAACTTGAACCAAAAAAGGAAAAGAAAATCCCTGAACCCAACAGTTATACAGAGGAAAACCCTATCAAGGCACTAGCTCCAGCGGGAAACAATTCTGAAATTGGTCAGAGGTGGGGAATCATCTCCCATACATCCAGCAGCCCCCACCCCACCATGCGAGGAGCGTCCTCCTTGCAAAGCTGGGGAACCGTACCGAGGCGTCTGTGAGTAAACGTGAGCTGAGCCCCGGGCCAGCTGCTGCTGAACTGTTCCCACCCTTCCCAGGTAAAACACCTGAATATGTACAAGGGCTTGAAAGCCTAGAGGAAGGGCCGTGGAGCCACACCAGCGACAGTACACAGGCCCACTTGGTGCCTGCAGGCCAGCCAGGATGGTCCTGGCCCCGGGCGCTCTTCTGGAAGCTTTCCATTTCCCTGCCTGAGATACCCCTCCTGTCCCGGCCCCCACTCCTTTTTTTCCTTCCTCACCTCAGCCCGGAGAGAAATTCCAGCGGAAGTTATGGGTGACACATCCTCTTCTTTACAGGTGGCAGCCTGGCCACTCCTGCAGAAAGTCCAGCAGAGCCCCACTCACACCGGGCCACCAACAAAGCCGTGGACCCTCACACCCTCCCACCAGCACAGCCCCGAGACTGCTGACGGGGCAGAGGATATGGAGTCAGGCCCAGCTGCAGGGGCTATTGCTGCCTGGAGCGCTGTTTCTATTGCCCTCAACCCAGGCACACCTGGGGAGGGCTTGCCGGCAGGGTCAGGCTGCCCAGGTCAGCTAACCCTCAGCCCTCAGGGCATCACATTGCAGAAAATGGACCTCTCAAAGACAGAATATTAGCCAAGGAAAAAAGGGACGCAATGCCATGTGCAGCACCGTAGATGTGTCTAGAGGTAATCACGTGACTTGTAGTAAGTCAGAAAGTGAAAGACACATATCGTATGATATCACTTATAGGTGTTACCTAAAAATTGATACCAGGGCAGATATTTCCGCGGAGAAGGGCAATCACAGATTCATTAAACAAACTTATGGTTCACCAATGGAAAGCTGTGAGGATTCGATACATTACGATATTGGGGTTAACAGACATATACAAACACAGGTGAAATATATCATCACCAAAGACCTATGGAATACCAAGAGAAGACTACTCAACATTCTGTCATAACGTACATGGGAAAAGGATCCCAGGAAGAAGAGACATATATATATATATGTGTGAGTGTGTGTAAAAGAAACACATCTTGCACACGTACAACAAGCCGAACGTTGTAATCAAACTTGCTGTAATAAAAAATAAAAATAAATAAATTAAAAACACGAACAAGAAGTAGTGAGGCAAACCTGAGGGGCTTTCTCCTGGCACATTCCATTCTAAATTCCAATCCAGAACGCGACTTCCACTGAGGCTCTGCTGCCCTAGTAACCAGATTTGGTAAGGGAGAACTGCTGCCACCTTGTGGCCGTTTCACACAATAGCAGCTTTAATCCCAGCGCTAATGGTCAGTTGATATTCACAATCATTGCAGGCCTGTAAATGACACCTGCCCTGAAAACAAATCCTGGGGTCATATATCGACCAAAAAATTCAAAAGACGTCCATATTTCCAAACGACAGTTTCAAGAGGCATATTTGACGCACATTAGTGTTCTGCTTCTTTTGCTTTCTTGCTTTCTTTGTTAAAAAAACGGGAATGGAAAAAGGCAACCCTCAGAATGGGCGAAAACGTTCGCAAACGAATCAATGGACAAAGGTTTAAGCTCCAATATATATAAACAGCACATGCAGCTTAATATTAATAAAACAAACAACCCAATACAAAAATGGGCAGAAGGTCTAAATAGGCATTTCTTCAAAGAAGACACAGAGATGGCCAAGACGCACATGGAAAGCTGCTCAACATCACTAATTATTAGAGAAATGCAAATCAAAACTACAATGAGGTATGACCTCACACCTCTTAGAATCGGCATCATCAGAAAATCTACAAACCACAAATTCTGGGGAGGGTGTGGACAAAAGGAACCCTCTTCCACTACTGGTGGGAATGTAAATTGATACAGTCACTGGGGAGAACATTATGGAGGTTCCTTTAAAATACTAAAAAGAGAATTACCATAGGATCCAGCAATCCCACTTCTGGGCATATACCCAGAGAAAACCATAAATCAAAAAGACACATTCACCACAATGCTCATTGCAGCCCTATTTACAATAGCCAGGTAATGGAAGCAACCTAAATGCCCACAGACAGACGAATGGATAAAGATGTGGTACATATATAAAATGGAATATTACTCAGCCATAAAAAGGAATGGAACTGGGTCATTTGTAGAGAAGTCGATGGATCTAGAGACTGTCATACAGAGTGAAGTAATTCAGAAAGAGGAAAACAAATATTGTATATTAATGCCTACATGTGGAACCTAGACAAATGGTACAGATGAACTGGTTTGCAGGGCAGAAATAGAGACACAGAGGTAGAGAACAAACGTATGGACACCAAGTGGGGGAAGCAATGGGGGGTGGTGGTGGTGGTGGGATGAGTTGGGAGATTGGGATTGACCTGTATTCATGTATATGCATAAATAGATAACTAATAATAACCTGCTGTATAAAAAAAATAAATAAAATTAAATTTCAATTTTTTTTCAATATAAAATTTAAAAATAAAACAGAAAAAAGTTCTTCCATTCACACAGATGTATTTATAGGAATGAATTATTTCCATGCTTATATCTATAAATGCATAAAAGAGGAATAAAATATAACTTGAACCCAAAAAGGAAAAGAAAATCCCTGAACCCAACAGTTATACAGAGGAAAACCCTATCAAGGCACTAGCTCCAGCGGGAAACAATTCTGAAATTGGTCAGAGGTGGGGAATCATCTCCCATACATCCAGCAGCCCCCCCCCCACCATGCGAGGAGCGTCCTCCTTGCAAAGCTGGGGAACCGTACCGAGGCGTCTGTGAGTAAACGTGAGCTGAGCCCCGGGCCAGCTGCTGCTGAACTGTTCCCACCCTTCCCAGGTAAAACACCTGAATATGTACAAGGGCTTGAAAGCCTAGAGGAAGGGCCGTGGAGCCACACCAGCGACGGTACACAGGCCCACTTGGTGCCTGCAGGCCAGCCAGGATGGTCCTGGGCCCGGGCGCTCTTCTGGAAGCTTTCCATTTCCCTGCCTGAGATACCCGTCCTGTCCCGGCCCCCACTCCTTTTTTTCCTTCCTCACCTCAGCCCGGAGAGAAATTCCAGCGGAAGTTATGGGTGACACATCCTCTTCTTTACAGGTGGCAGCCTGGCCACTCCTGCAGAAAGTCCAGCAGAGCCCCACTCACACCGGGCCTCCAACAAAGCCGTGGACCCTCACACCCTCCCACCAGCACAGCCCCGAGACTGCTGACGGGGCAGGGGATATGGAGTCAGGCCCAGCTGCAGGGGCTATTGCTGCCTGGAGCGCTGTTTCTATTGCCCTCAACCCAGGCACACCTGGGGAGGGCTTGCCGGCAGGGTCAGGCTGCCCACGTCAGCTAACCCTCAGCCCTCAGGGCATCACATTGCAGAAAATGGACCTCTCAAAGACAGAATATTAGCCAAGGAAAAAAGGGACGCAATGCCATGTGCAGCACCGTAGATGTGTCTAGAGGTAATCACGTGACTTGTAGTAAGTCAGAAAGTGAAAGACACATATCGTATGATATCACTTATAGGAGTTACCTAAAAATTGATACCAGGGCAGATATTTCCGCGGAGAAGGGCAATCACAGATTCATTAAACAAACTTATGGTTCACCAATGGAAAGCTCTGAGGATTCGATACATTACGATATTGGGGTTAACAGACATATACAAACACAGGTGAAATATATCATCACCAAAGACCTATGGAATACCAAGAGAAGACTACTCAACATTCTGTCATAACGTACATGGGAAAAGGATCCCAGGAAGAAGAGACATATATATATATATGTGTGTGTGTGTAAAAGAAACACATCTTGCACACGTACAACAAGCCGAACGTTGTAATCAAACTTGCTGTAATAAAAAATAAAAATAAATAAATTAAAAACACGAACAAGAAGTAGTGAGGCAAACCTGAGGGGCTTTCTCCTGGCACATTCCATTCTAAATTCCAATCCAGAACGCGACTTCCACTGAGGCTCTGCTGCCCTAGTAACCAGATTTGGTAAGGGAGAACTGCTGCCACCTTGTGGCCGTTTCACACAATAGCAGCTTTAATCCCAGCGCTAATGGTCAGTTGATATTCACAATCATTGCAGGCCTGTAAATGACACCTGCCCTGAAAACAAATCCTGGGGTCATATATCGACCAAAAAATTCAAAAGACGTCCATATTTCCAAACGACAGTTTCAAGAGGCATATTTGACGCACATTAGTGTTCTGCTTCTTTTGCTTTCTTTCTTTCTTTGTTAAAAAAACGGGAATGGAAAAAGGCAACCCTCAGAATGGGCGAAAACGTTCGCAAACGAATCAATGGACAAAGGTTTAAGCTCCAATATATATAAACAGCACATGCAGCTTAATATTAATAAAACAAACAACCCAATACAAAAATGGGCAGAAGGTCTAAATAGGCATTTCTTCAAAGAAGACACAGAGATGGCCAAGACGCACATGGAAAGCTGCTCAACATCACTAATTATTAGAGAAATGCAAATCAAAACTACAATGAGGTATGACCTCACACCTCTTAGAATCGGCATCATCAGAAAATCTACAAACCACAAATTCTGGGGAGGGTGTGGACAAAAGGAACCCTCTTCCACTACTGGTGGGAATGTAAATTGATACAGTCACTGGGGAGAACAGTATGGAGGTTCCTTTAAAATACTAAAAAGAGAATTACCATAGGATCCAGCAATCCCACTTCTGGGCATATACCCAGAGAAAACCATAAATCCAAAAGACACATTCACCACAATGCTCATTGCAGCCCTATTTACAATAGCCAGGTAATGGAAGCAAACTAAATGCCCACAGACAGACGAATGGATAAAGATGTGGTACATATATAAAATGGAATATTACTCAGCCATAAAAAGGAATGGAACTGGGTCATTTGTAGAGAAGTCGATGGATCTAGAGACTGTCATACAGAGTGAAGTAATTCAGAAAGAGGAAAACAAATATTGTATATTAATGCCTACATGTGGAACCTAGACAAATGGTACAGATGAACTGGTTTGCAGGGCAGAAATAGAGACACAGAGGTAGAGAACAAACGTATGGACACCAAGTGGGGGAAGCAATGGGGGGGTGGTGGTGGGATGAGTTGGGAGATTGGGATTGACCTGTATTCATGTATATGCATAAAAGAGATAACTAATAATAACCTGCTGTATAAAAAAAATAAATAAAATTAAATTTCAATTTTTTATCAATATAAAATTTAAAAATAAAACAGAAAAAAGTTCTTCCATTCACACAGATGTATTTATAGGAATGAATTATTTCCATGCTTATATCTATAAATATATAAAAGAGGAATAAAATCTAACTTGAACCCAAAAAGGAAAAGAAAATCCCTGAACCCAACAGTTATACAGAGGAAAACCCTATCAAGGCACTAGCTCCAGCGGGAAACAATTCTGAAATTGGTCAGAGGTGGGGAATCATCTCCCATACATCCAGCAGCCCCCCCCCACCATGCGAGGAGCGTCCTCCTTGCAAAGCTGGGGAACCGTACCGAGGCGTCTGTGAGTAAACGTGAGCTGAGCCCCGGGCCAGCTGCTGCTGAACTGTTCCCACCCTTCCCAGGTAAAACACCTGAATATGTACAAGGGCTTGAAAGCCTAGAGGAAGGGCCGTGGAGCCACACCAGCGACAGTACACAGGCCCACTTGGTGCCTGCAGGCCAGCCAGGATGGTCCTGGCCCCGGGCGCTCTTCTGGAAGCTTTCCATTTCCCTGCCTGAGATACCCCTCCTGTCCCGGCCCCCACTCCTTTTTTTCCTTCCTCACCTCAGCCCGGAGAGAAATTCCAGCGGAAGTTATGGGTGACACATCCTCTTCTTTACAGGTGGCAGCCTGGCCACTCCTGCAGAAAGTCCAGCAGAGCCCCACTCACACCGGGCCACCAACAAAGCCGTGGACCCTCACACCCTCCCACCAGCACAGCCCCGAGACTGCTGACGGGGCAGAGGATATGGAGTCAGGCCCAGCTGCAGGGGCTATTGCTGCCTGGAGCGCTGTTTCTATTGCCCTCAACCCAGGCACACCTGGGGAGGGCTTGCCGGCAGGGTCAGGCTGCCCAGGTCAGCTAACCCTCAGCCCTCAGGGCATCACATTGCAGAAAATGGACCTCTCAAAGACAGAATATTAGCCAAGGAAAAAAGGGACGCAATGCCATGTGCAGCACCGTAGATGTGTCTAGAGGTAATCACGTGACTTGTAGTAAGTCAGAAAGTGAAAGACACATATCGTATGATATCACTTATAGGTGTTACCTAAAAATTGATACCAGGGCAGATATTTCCGCGGAGAAGGGCAATCACAGATTCATTAAACAAACTTATGGTTCACCAATGGAAAGCTGTGAGGATTCGATACATTACGATATTGGGGTTAACAGACATATACAAACACAGGTGAAATATATCATCACCAAAGACCTATGGAATACCAAGAGAAGACTACTCAACATTCTGTCATAACGTACATGGGAAAAGGATCCCAGGAAGAAGAGACATATATATATATATATATATATATATATATATATATATGTGTGTGTGTGTGTGTGTGTGTGTGTGTGTGTGTGTAAAAGAAACACATCTTGCACACGTACAACAAGCTGAACGTTGTAATCAAACTTGCTGTAATAAAAAATAAAAATAAATAAATTAAAAACACGAACAAGAAGTAGTGAGGCAAACCTGAGGGGCTTTCTCCTGGCACATTCCATTCTAAATTCCAATCCAGAACGCGACTTCCACTGAGGCTCTGCTGCCCTAGTAACCAGATTTGGTAAGGGAGAACTGCTGCCACCTTGTGGCCGTTTCACACAATAGCAGCTTTAATCCCAGCGCTAATGGTCAGTTGATATTCACAATCATTGCAGGCCTGTAAATGACACCTGCCCTGAAAACAAATCCTGGGGTCATATATCGACCAAAAAATTCAAAAGACGTCCATATTTCCAAACGACAGTTTCAAGAGGCATATTTGACGCACATTAGTGTTCTGCTTCTTTTGCTTTCTTTCTTTCTTTGTTAAAAAAACGGGAATGGAAAAAGGCAACCCTCAGAATGGGCGAAAACGTTCGCAAACGAATCAATGGACAAAGGTTTAAGCTCCAATATATATAAACAGCACATGCAGCTTAATATTAATAAAACAAACAACCCAATACAAAAATGGGCAGAAGGTCTAAATAGGCATTTCTTCAAAGATGACACAGAGATGGCCAAGACGCACATGGAAAGCTGCTCAACATCACTAATTATTAGAGAAATGCAAATCAAAACTACAATGAGGTATGACCTCACACCTCTTAGAATCGGCATCATCAGAAAATCTACAAACCACAAATTCTGGGGAGGGTGTGGACAAAAGGAACCCTCTTCCACTACTGGTGGGAATGTAAATTGATACAGTCACTGGGGAGAACAGTATGGAGGTTCCTTTAAAATACTAAAAAGAGAATTACCATAGGATCCAGCAATCCCACTTCTGGGCATATACCCAGAGAAAACCATAAATCCAAAAGACACATTCACCACAATGCTCATTGCAGCCCTATTTACAATAGCCAGGTAATGGAAGCAACCTAAATGCCCACAGACAGACGAATGGATAAAGATGTGGTACATATATAAAATGGAATATTACTCAGCCATAAAAAGGAATGGAACTGGGTCATTTGTAGAGAAGTCGATGGATCTAGAGACTGTCATACAGAGTGAAGTAATTCAGAAAGAGGAAAACAAATATTGTATATTAATGCCTACATGTGGAACCTAGACAAATGGTACAGATGAACTGGTTTGCAGGGCAGAAATAGAGACACAGAGGTAGAGAACAAACGTATGGACACCAAGTGGGGGAAGCAATGGGGGGGGTGTGGTGGTGGTGGGATGAGTTGGGAGATTTGGATTGACCTGTATTCATGTATATGCATAAAATAGATAACTAATAATAACCTGCCGTATAAAAAAATAAATAAAATTAAATTTCAATTTTTTTTCAATATAAAATTTAAAAATAAAACAGAAAAAAGTTCTTCCATTCACACAGATGTATTTATAGGAATGAATTATTTCCATGCTTATATCTATAAATGCATAAAAGAGGAATAAAATATAACTTGAACCCAAAAAGGAAAAGAAAATCCCTGAACCCAACAGTTATACAGAGGAAAACCCTATCAAGGCACTAGCTCCAGCGGGAAACAATTCTGAAATTGGTCAGAGGTGGGGAATCTTCTCCCATACATCTAGCAGCCCCCCCCCACCATGCGAGGAGCGTCCTCCTTGCAAAGCTGGGGAACCGTACCGAGGCGTCTGTGAGTAAACATGAGCTGAGCCCCGGGCCAGCTGCTGCTGAACTGTTCCCACCCTTCCCAGGTAAAACACCTGAATATGTACAAGGGCTTGAAAGCCTAGAGGAAGGGCCGTGGAGCCACACCAGCGACAGTACACAGGCCCACTTGGTGCCTGCAGGCCAGCCAGGATGGTCCTGGCCCCGGGCGCTCTTCTGGAAGCTTTCCATTTCCCTGCCTGAGATACCCCTCCTGTCCCGGCCCCCACTCCTTTTTTTCCTTCCTCACCTCAGCCCGGAGAGAAATTCCAGCGGAAGTTATGGGTGACACATCCTCTTCTTTACAGGTGGCAGCCTGGCCACTCCTGCAGAAAGTCCAGCAGAGCCCCACTCACACCGGGCCACCAACAAAGCCGTGGACCCTCACACCCTCCCACCAGCACAGCCCCGAGACTGCTGACGGGGCAGAGGATATGGAGTCAGGCCCAGCTGCAGGGGCTATTGCTGCCTGGAGCGCTGTTTCTATTACCCTCAACCCAGGCACACCTGGGGAGGGCTTGCCGGCAGGGTCAGGCTGCCCACGTCAGCTAACCCTCAGCCCTCAGGGCATCACATTGCAGAAAATGGACCTCTCAAAGACAGAATATTAGCCAAGGAAAAAAGGGACGCAATGCCATGTGCAGCACCGTAGATGTGTCTAGAGGTAATCACGTGACTTGTAGTAAGTCAGAAAGTGAAAGACACATATCGTATGATATCACTTATAGGAGTTACCTAAAAATTGATACCAGGGCAGATATTTCCGCGGAGAAGGGCAATCACAGATTCATTAAACAAACTTATGGTTCACCAATGGAAAACTGTGAGGATTCGATACATTACGATATTGGGGTTAACAGACATATACAAACACAGGTGAAATATATCATCACCAAAGACCTATGGAATACCAAGAGAAGACTACTCAACATTCTGTCATAACGTACATGGGAAAAGGATCCCAGGAAGAAGAGACATATATATATATATATGTGTGTGTGTAAAAGAAACACATCTTGCACACGTACAACAAGCCGAACGTTGTAATCAAACTTGCTGTAATAAAAAATAAAAATAAATAAATTAAAAACACGAACAAGAAGTAGTGAGGCAAACCTGAGGGGCTTTCTCCTGGCACATTCCATTCTAAATTCCAATCCAGAACGCGACTTCCACTGAGGCTCTGCTGCCCTAGTAACCAGATTTGGTAAGGGAGAACTGCTGCCACCTTGTGGCCGTTTCACACAATAGCAGCTTTAATCCCAGCGCTAATGGTCAGTTGATATTCACAATCATTGCAGGCCTGTAAATGACACCTGCCCTGAAAACAAATCCTGGGGTCATATATCGACCAAAAAATTCAAAAGACGTCCATATTTCCAAACGACAGTTTCAAGAGGCATATTTGACGCACATTAGTGTTCTGCTTCTTTTGCTTTCTTTCTTTCTTTGTTAAAAAAACGGGAATGGAAAAAGGCAACCCTCAGAATGGGCGAAAACGTTCGCAAACGAATCAATGGACAAAGGTTTAAGCTCCAATATATATAAACAGCACATGCAGCTTAATATTAATAAAACAAACAACCCAATACAAAAATGGGCAGAAGGTCTAAATAGGCATTTCTTCAAAGAAGACACAGAGATGGCCAAGACGCACATGGAAAGCTGCTCAACATCACTAATTATTAGAGAAATGCAAATCAAAACTACAATGAGGTATGACCTCACACCTCTTAGAATCGGCATCATCAGAAAATCTACAAACCACAAATTCTGGGGAGGGTGTGGACAAAAGGAACCCTCTTCCACTACTGGTGGGAATGTAAATTGATACAGTCACTGGGGAGAACAGTATGGAGGTTCCTTTAAAATACTAAAAAGAGAATTACCATAGGATCCAGCAATCCCACTTCTGGGCATATACCCAGAGAAAACCATAAGTCCAAAAGACACATTCACCACAATGCTCATTGCAGCCCTATTTACAATAGCCAGGTAATGGAAGCAACCTAAATGCCCACAGACAGACGAATGGATAAAGATGTGGTACATATATAAAATGGAATATTACTCAGCCATAAAAAGGAATGGAACTGGGTCATTTGTAGAGAAGTCGATGGATCTAGAGACTGTCATACAGAGTGAAGTAATTCAGAAAGAGGAAAACAAATATTGTATATTAATGCCTACATGTGGAACCTAGACAAATGGTACAGATGAACTGGTTTGCAGGGCAGAAATAGAGACACAGAGGTAGAGAACAAACGTATGGACACCAAGTGGGGGAAGCATTGGGGGGGGTGGTGGTGGTGGGATGAGTTGGGAGATTGGGATTGACCTGTATTCATGTATATGCATAAATAGATAACTAATAATAACCTGCTGTATAAAAAAAATAAATAAAATTAAATTTCAATTTTTTTCAATATAAAATTTAAAAATAAAACAGAAAAAAGTTCTTCCATTCACACAGATGTATTTATAGGAATGAATTATTTCCATGCTTATATCTATAAATGCATAAAAGAGGAATAAAATCTAACTTGAACCCAAAAAGGAAAAGAAAATCCCTGAACCCAACAGTTATACAGAGGAAAACCCTATCAAGGCACTAGCTCCAGCGGGAAACAATTCTGAAATTGGTCAGAGGTGGGGAATCATCTCCCATACATCCAGCAGCCCCCCCACACCATGCGAGGAGCGTCCTCCTTGCAAAGCTGGGGAACTGTACCGAGGCGTCTGTGAGTAAACGTGAGCTGAGCCCCGGGCCAGCTGCTGCTGAACTGTTCCCACCCTTCCCAGGTAAAACACCTGAATATGTACAAGGGCTTGAAAGCCTAGAGGAAGGGCCGTGGAGCCACACCAGCGACGGTACACAGGCCCACTTGGTGCCTGCAGGCCAGCCAGGATGGTCCTGGCCCCGGGCGCTCTTCTGGAAGCTTTCCATTTCCCTGCCTGAGATACCCCTCCTGTCCCGGCCCCCACTCCTTTTTTTCCTTCCTCACCTCAGCCCGGAGAGAAATTCCAGCGGAAGTTATGGGTGACACATCCTCTTCTTTACAGGTGGCAGCCTGGCCACTCCTGCAGAAAGTCCAGCAGAGCCCCACTCACACCGGGCCACCAACAAAGCCGCGGACCCTCACACCCTCCCACCAGCACAGCCCCGAGACTGCTGACGGGGCAGAGGATATGGAGTCAGGCCCAGCTGCAGGGGCTATTGCTGCCTGGAGCGCTGTTTCTATTGCCCTCAACCCAGGCACACCTGGGGAGGGCTTGCCGGCAGGGTCAGGCTGCCCAGGTCAGCTAACCCTCAGCCCTCAGGGCATCACATTGCAGAAAATGGACCTCTCAAAGACAGAATATTAGCCAAGGAAAAAAGGGACGCAATGCCATGTGCAGCACCGTAGATGTGTCTAGAGGTAATCACGTGACTTGTAGTAAGTCAGAAAGTGAAAGACACATATCGTATGATATCACTTATAGGAGTTACCTAAAAATTGATACCAGGGCAGATATTTCCGCGGAGAAGGGCAATCACAGATTCATTAAACAAACTTATGGTTCACCAATGGAAAGCTGTGAGGATTCGATACATTACGATATTGGGGTTAACAGACATATACAAACACAGGTGAAATATATCATCACCAAAGACCTATGGAATACCAAGAGAAGACTACTCAACATTCTGTCATAACGTACATGGGAAAAGGATCCCAGGAAGAAGAGACATATATATATATATATATATATATATATATATATATATATATATATATATATGTGTGTGTGTGTGTGTGTGTGTGTGTGTGTGTAAAAGAAACACATCTTGCACACGTACAACAAGCTGAACGTTGTAATCAAACTTGCTGTAATAAAAAATAAAAATAAATAAATTAAAAACACGAACAAGAAGTAGTGAGGCAAACCTGAGGGGCTTTCTCCTGGCACATTCCATTCTAAATTCCAATCCAGAACGCGACTTCCACTGAGGCTCTGCTGCCCTAGTAACCAGATTTGGTAAGGGAGAACTGCTGCCACCTTGTGGCCGTTTCACACAATAGCAGCTTTAATCCCAGCGCTAATGGTCAGTTGATATTCACAATCATTGCAGGCCTGTAAATGACACCTGCCCTGAAAACAAATCCTGGGGTCATATATCGACCAAAAAATTCAAAAGACGTCCATATTTCCAAACGACAGTTTCAAGAGGCATATTTGACGCACATTAGTGTTCTGCTTCTTTTGCTTTCTTTCTTTCTTTGTTAAAAAAACGGGAATGGAAAAAGGCAACCCTCAGAATGGGCGAAAACGTTCGCAAACGAATCAATGGACAAAGGTTTAAGCTCCAATATATATAAACAGCACATGCAGCTTAATATTAATAAAACAAACAACCCAATACAAAAATGGGCAGAAGGTCTAAATAGGCATTTCTTCAAAGATGACACAGAGATGGCCAAGACGCACATGGAAAGCTGCTCAACATCACTAATTATTAGAGAAATGCAAATCAAAACTACAATGAGGTATGACCTCACACCTCTTAGAATCGGCATCATCAGAAAATCTACAAACCACAAATTCTGGGGAGGGTGTGGACAAAAGGAACCCTCTTCCACTACTGGTGGGAATGTAAATTGATACAGTCACTGGGGAGAACAGTATGGAGGTTCCTTTAAAATACTAAAAAGAGAATTACCATAGGATCCAGCAATCCCACTTCTGGGCATATACCCAGAGAAAACCATAAATCCAAAAGACACATTCACCACAATGCTCATTGCAGCCCTATTTACAATAGCCAGGTAATGGAAGCAACCTAAATGCCCACAGACAGACGAATGGATAAAGATGTGGTACATATATAAAATGGAATATTACTCAGCCATAAAAAGGAATGGAACTGGGTCATTTGTAGAGAAGTCGATGGATCTAGAGACTGTCATACAGAGTGAAGTAATTCAGAAAGAGGAAAACAAATATTGTATATTAATGCCTACATGTGGAACCTAGACAAATGGTACAGATGAACTGGTTTGCAGGGCAGAAATAGAGACACAGAGGTAGAGAACAAACGTATGGACACCAAGTGGGGGAAGCAATGGGGGGGGTGTGGTGGTGGTGGGATGAGTTGGGAGATTGGGATTGACCTGTATTCATGTATATGCATAAAATAGATAACTAATAATAACCTGCCGTATAAAAAAAATAAATAAAATTAAATTTCAATTTTTTTTCAATATAAAATTTAAAAATAAAACAGAAAAAAGTTCTTCCATTCACACAGATGTATTTATAGGAATGAATTATTTCCATGCTTATATCTATAAATGCATAAAAGAGGAATAAAATATAACTTGAACCCAAAAAGGAAAAGAAAATCCCTGAACCCAACAGTTATACAGAGGAAAACCCTATCAAGGCACTAGCTCCAGCGGGAAACAATTCTGAAATTGGTCAGAGGTGGGGAATCATCTCCCATACATCTAGCAGCCCCCCCCCCACCATGCGAGGAGCGTCCTCCTTGCAAAGCTGGGGAACCGTACCGAGGCGTCTGTGAGTAAACATGAGCTGAGCCCCGGGCCAGCTGCTGCTGAACTGTTCCCACCCTTCCCAGGTAAAACACCTGAATATGTACAAGGGCTTGAAAGCCTAGAGGAAGGGCCGTGGAGCCACACCAGCGACAGTACACAGGCCCACTTGGTGCCTGCAGGCCAGCCAGGATGGTCCTGGCCCCGGGCGCTCTTCTGGAAGCTTTCCATTTCCCTGCCTGAGATACCCCTCCTGTCCCGGCCCCCACTCCTTTTTTTCCTTCCTCACCTCAGCCCGGAGAGAAATTCCAGCGGAAGTTATGGGTGACACATCCTCTTCTTTACAGGTGGCAGCCTGGCCACTCCTGCAGAAAGTCCAGCAGAGCCCCACTCACACCGGGCCACCAACAAAGCCGTGGACCCTCACACCCTCCCACCAGCACAGCCCCGAGACTGCTGACGGGGCAGAGGATATGGAGTCAGGCCCAGCTGCAGGGGCTATTGCTGCCTGGAGCGCTGTTTCTATTACCCTCAACCCAGGCACACCTGGGGAGGGCTTGCCGGCAGGGTCAGGCTGCCCAGGTCAGCTAACCCTCAGCCCTCAGTGCATCACATTGCAGAAAATGGACCTCTCAAAGACAGAATATTAGCCAAGGAAAAAAGGGACGCAATGCCATGTGCAGCACCGTAGATGTGTCTAGAGGTAATCACGTGACTTGTAGTAAGTCAGAAAGTGAAAGACACATATCGTATGATATCACTTATAGGTGTTACCTAAAAATTGATACCAGGGCAGATATTTCCGCGGAGAAGGGCAATCACAGATTCATTAAACAAACTTATGGTTCACCAATGGAAAGCTGTGAGGATTCGATACATTACGATATTGGGGTTAACAGACATATACAAACACAGGTGAAATATATCATCACCAAAGACCTATGGAATACCAAGAGAAGACTACTCAACATTCTGTCATAACGTACATGGGAAAAGGATCCCAGGAAGAAGAGACATATATATATATATATGTGTGTGTGTAAAAGAAACACATCTTGCACACGTACAACAAGCCGAACGTTGTAATCAAACTTGCTGTAATAAAAAATAAAAATAAATAAATTAAAAACACGAACAAGAAGTAGTGAGGCAAACCTGAGGGGCTTTCTCCTGGCACATTCCATTCTAAATTCCAATCCAGAACGCGACTTCCACTGAGGCTCTGCTGCCCTAGTAACCAGATTTGGTAAGGGAGAACTGCTGCCACCTTGTGGCCGTTTCACACAATAGCAGCTTTAATCCCAGCGCTAATGGTCAGTTGATATTCACAATCATTGCAGGCCTGTAAATGACACCTGCCCTGAAAACAAATCCTGGGGTCATATATCGACCAAAAAATTCAAAAGACGTCCATATTTCCAAACGACAGTTTCAAGAGGCATATTTGACGCACATTAGTGTTCTGCTTCTTTTGCTTTCTTTCTTTCTTTGTTAAAAAAACGGGAATGGAAAAAGGCAACCCTCAGAATGGGCGAAAACGTTCGCAAACGAATCAATGGACAAAGGTTTAAGCTCCAATATATATAAACAGCACATGCAGCTTAATATTAATAAAACAAACAACCCAATACAAAAATGGGCAGAAGGTCTAAATAGGCATTTCTTCAAAGAAGACACAGAGATGGCCAAGACGCACATGGAAAGCTGCTCAACATCACTAATTATTAGAGAAATGCAAATCAAAACTACAATGAGGTATGACCTCACACCTCTTAGAATCGGCATCATCAGAAAATCTACAAACCACAAATTCTGGGGAGGGTGTGGACAAAAGGAACCCTCTTCCACTACTGGTGGGAATGTAAATTGATACAGTCACTGGGGAGAACAGTATGGAGGTTCCTTTAAAATACTAAAAAGAGAATTACCATAGGATCCAGCAATCCCACTTCTGGGCATATACCCAGAGAAAACCATAAGTCCAAAAGACACATTCACCACAATGCTCATTGCAGCCCTATTTACAATAGCCAGGTAATGGAAGCAACCTAAATGCCCACAGACAGACGAATGGATAAAGATGTGGTACATATATAAAATGGAATATTACTCAGCCATAAAAAGGAATGGAACTGGGTCATTTGTAGAGAAGTCGATGGATCTAGAGACTGTCATACAGAGTGAAGTAATTCAGAAAGAGGAAAACAAATATTGTATATTAATGCCTACATGTGGAACCTAGACAAATGGTACAGATGAACTGGTTTGCAGGGCAGAAATAGAGACACAGAGGTAGAGAACAAACGTATGGACACCAAGTGGGGGAAGCATTGGGGGGGGTGGTGGTGGTGGGATGAGTTGGGAGATTGGGATTGACCTGTATTCATGTATATGCATAAATAGATAACTAATAATAACCTGCTGTATAAAAAAAATAAATAAAATTAAATTTCAATTTTTTTCAATATAAAATTTAAAAATAAAACAGAAAAAAGTTCTTCCATTCACACAGATGTATTTATAGGAATGAATTATTTCCATGCTTATATCTATAAATGCATAAAAGAGGAATAAAATCTAACTTGAACCCAAAAAGGAAAAGAAAATCCCTGAACCCAACAGTTATACAGAGGAAAACCCTATCAAGGCACTAGCTCCAGCGGGAAACAATTCTGAAATTGGTCAGAGGTGGGGAATCATCTCCCATACATCCAGCAGCCCCCCCACACCATGCGAGGAGCGTCCTCCTTGCAAAGCTGGGGAACTGTACCGAGGCGTCTGTGAGTAAACGTGAGCTGAGCCCCGGGCCAGCTGCTGCTGAACTGTTCCCACCCTTCCCAGGTAAAACACCTGAATATGTACAAGGGCTTCAAAGCCTAGAGGAAGGGCCGTGGAGCCACACCAGCGACGGTACACAGGCCCACTTGGTGCCTGCAGGCCAGCCAGGATGGTCCTGGCCCCGGGCGCTCTTCTGGAAGCTTTCCATTTCCCTGCCTGAGATACCCCTCCTGTCCCGGCCCCCACTCCTTTTTTTCCTTCCTCACCTCAGCCCGGAGAGAAATTCCAGCGGAAGTTATGGGTGACACATCCTCTTCTTTACAGGTGGCAGCCTGGCCACTCCTGCAGAAAGTCCAGCAGAGCCCCACTCACACCGGGCCACCAACAAAGCCGCGGACCCTCACACCCTCCCACCAGCACAGCCCCGAGACTGCTGACGGGGCAGAGGATATGGAGTCAGGCCCAGCTGCAGGGGCTATTGCTGCCTGGAGCGCTGTTTCTATTGCCCTCAACCCAGGCACACCTGGGGAGGGCTTGCCGGCAGGGTCAGGCTGCCCAGGTCAGCTAACCCTCAGCCCTCAGGGCATCACATTGCAGAAAATGGACCTCTCAAAGACAGAATATTAGCCAAGGAAAAAAGGGACGCAATGCCATGTGCAGCACCGTAGATGTGTCTAGAGGTAATCACGTGACTTGTAGTAAGTCAGAAAGTGAAAGACACATATCGTATGATATCACTTATAGGAGTTACCTAAAAATTGATACCAGGGCAGATATTTCCGCGGAGAAGGGCAATCACAGATTCATTAAACAAACTTATGGTTCACCAATGGAAAGCTGTGAGGATTCGATACATTACGATATTGGGGTTAACAGACATATACAAACACAGGTGAAATATATCATCACCAAAGACCTATGGAATACCAAGAGAAGACTACTCAACATTCTGTCATAACGTACATGGGAAAAGGATCCCAGGAAGAAGAGACATATATATATATATGTGTGTGTGTGTAAAAGAAACACATCTTGCACACGTACAACAAGCCGAACGTTGTAATCAAACTTGCTGTAATAAAAAATAAAAATAAATAAATTAAAAACACGAACAAGAAGTAGTGAGGCAAACCTGAGGGGCTTTCTCCTGGCACATTCCATTCTAAATTCCAATCCAGAAGGCGACTTCCACTGAGGCTCTGCTGCCCTAGTAACCAGATTTGGTAAGGGAGAACTGCTGCCACCTTGTGGCCGTTTCACACAATAGCAGCTTTAATCCCAGCGCTAATGGTCAGTTGATATTCACAATCATTGCAGGCCTGTAAATGACACCTGCCCTGAAAACAAATCCTGGGGTCATATATCGACCAAAAAATTCAAAAGACGTCCATATTTCCAAACGACAGTTTCAAGAGGCATATTTGACGCACATTAGTGTTCTGCTTCTTTTGCTTTCTTTCTTTCTTTGTTAAAAAAACGGGAATGGAAAAAGGCAACCCTCAGAATGGGTGAAAACGTTCGCAAACGAATCAATGGACAAAGGTTTAAGCTCCAATATATATAAACAGCACATGCAGCTTAATATTAATAAAACAAACAACCCAATACAAAAATGGGCAGAAGGTCTAAATAGGCATTTCTTCAAAGAAGACACAGAGATGGCCAAGACGCACATGGAAAGCTGCTCAACATCACTAATTATTAGAGAAATGCAAATCAAAACTACAATGAGGTATGACCTCACACCTCTTAGAATCGGCATCATCAGAAAATCTACAAACCACAAATTCTGGGGAGGGTGTGGACAAAAGGAACCCTCTTCCACTACTGGTGGGAATGTAAATTGATACAGTCACTGGGGAGAACAGTATGGAGGTTCCTTTAAAATACTAAAAAGAGAATTACCATAGGATCCAGCAATCCCACTTCTGGGCATATACCCAGAGAAAACCATAAATCCAAAAGACACATTCACCACAATGCTCATTGCAGCCCTGTTTACAATAGCCAGGTAATGGAAGGAACCTAAATGCCCACAGACAGACGAATGGATAAAGATGTGGTACATATATAAAATGGAATATTACTCAGCCATAAAAAGGAATGGAACTGGGTCATTTGTAGAGAAGTCGATGGATCTAGAGACTGTCATACAGAGTGAAGTAATTCAGAAAGAGGAAAACAAATATTGTATATTAATGCCTACATGTGGAACCTAGACAAATGGTACAGATGAACTGGTTTGCAGGGCAGAAATAGAGACACAGAGGTAGAGAACAAACGTATGGACACCAAGTGGGGGAAGCAATGGGGGGTGGTGGTGGTGGTGGGATGAGTTGGGAGATTGGGATTGACCTGTATTCATGTATATGCATAAAATAGATAACTAATAATAACCTGCTGTATAAAAAAATAAATAAAATTAAATTTCAATTTTTTTTCAATATAAAATTTAAAAATAAAACAGAAAAAAGTTCTTCCATTCACACAGATGTATTTATAGGAATGAATTATTTCCATGCTTATATCTATAAATGCATAAATGAGGAATAAAATCTAACTTGAACCCAAAAAGGGAAAGAAAATCCCTGAACCCAACAGTTATACAGAGGAAAACCCTATCAAGGCACTAGCTCCAGCGGGAAACAATTCTGAAATTGGTCAGAGGTGGGGAATCATCTCCCATACATCCAGCAGCCCTCCCCCACCATGCGAGGAGCGTCCTCCTTGCAAAACTGGGGAACCGTACCAAGGCGTCTGTGAGTAAACGTGAGCTGAGCCCCGGGCCAGCTTCTGCTGAACTGTTCCCACCCTTCCCAGGTAAAACACCTGAATATGTACAAGGGCTTGAAAGCCTAGAGGAAGGGCCGTGGAGCCACACCAGCGACAGTACACAGGCCCACTTGGTGCCTGCAGGCCAGCCAGGATGGTCCTGGCCCCGGGCGCTCTTCTGGAAGCTTTCCATTTCCCTGCCTGAGATACCCCTCCTGTCCCGGCCCCCACTCCTTTTTTTCCTTCCTCACCTCAGCCCGGAGAGAAATTGCAGCGGAAGTTATGGGTGACACATCCTCTTCTTTACAGGTGGCAGCCTGGCCACTCCTGCAGAAAGTCCAGCAGAGCCCCACTCACACCGGGCCACCAACAAAGCCGTGGACCCTCACACCCTCCCACCAGCACAGCCCCGAGACTGCTGACGGGGCAGAGGATATGGAGTCAGGCCCAGCTGCAGGGGCTATTGCTGCCTGGAGCGCTGTTTCTATTGCCCTCAACCCAGGCACACCTGGGGAGGGTTTGCCGGCAGGGTCAGGCTGCCCACGTCAGCTAACCCTCAGCCCTCAGGGCATCACATTGAAGAAAATGGACCTCTCAAAGACAGAATATTAGCCAAGGAAAAAAGGGACGCAATGCCATGTGCAGCACCGTAGATATGTCTAGAGGTAATCACGTGACTTGTAGTAAGTCAGAAAGTGAAAGACACATATCGTATGATATCACTTATAGGTGTTACCTAAAAATTGATACCAGGGCAGATATTTCCGCGGAGAAGGGCAATCACAGATTCATTAAACAAACTTATGGTTCACCAATGGAAAGCTGTGAGGATTCGATACATTACGATATTGGGGTTAACAGACATATACAAACACAGGTGAAATATATCATCACCAAAGACCTATGGAATACCAAGAGAAGACTACTCAACATTCTGTCATAACGTACATGGGAAAAGGATCCCAGGAAGAAGAGACATATATATATATATATGTGTGTGTGTAAAAGAAACACATCTTGCACACGTACAACAAGCCGAACGTTGTAATCAAACTTGCTGTAATAAAAAATAAAAATAAATAAATTAAAAACACGAACAAGAAGTAGTGAGGCAAACCTGAGGGGCTTTCTCCTGGCACATTCCATTCTAAATTCCAATCCAGAAGGCGACTTCCACTGAGGCTCTGCTGCCCTAGTAACCAGATTTGGTAAGGGAGAACTGCTGCCACCTTGTGGCCGTTTCACACAATAGCAGCTTTAATCCCAGCGCTAATGGTCAGTTGATATTCACAATCATTGCAGGCCTGTAAATGACACCTGCCCTGAAAACAAATCCTGGGGTCATATATCGACCAAAAAATTCAAAAGACGTCCATATTTCCAAACGACAGTTTCAAGAGGCATATTTGACGCACATTAGTGTTCTGCTTCTTTTGCTTTCTTTCTTTCTTTGTTAAAAAAACGGGAATGGAAAAAGGCAACCCTCAGAATGGGCGAAAACGTTCGCAAACGAATCAATGGACAAAGGTTTAAGCTCCAATATATATAAACAGCACATGCAGCTTAATATTAATAAAACAAACAACCCAATACAAAAATGGGCAGAAGGTCTAAATAGGCATTTCTTCAAAGAAGACACAGAGATGGCCAAGACGCACATGGAAAGCTGCTCAACATCACTAATTATTAGAGAAATGCAAATCAAAACTACAATGAGGTATGACCTCACACCTCTTAGAATCGGCATCATCAGAAAATCTACAAACCACAAATTCTGGGGAGGGTGTGGACAAAAGGAACCCTCTTCCACTACTGGTGGGAATGTAAATTGATACAGTCACTGGGGAGAACAGTATGGAGGTTCCTTTAAAATACTAAAAAGAGAATTACCATAGGATCCAGCAATCCCACTTCTGGGCATATACCCAGAGAAAACCATAAATCCAAAAGACACATTCACCACAATGCTCATTGCAGCCCTATTTACAATAGCCAGGTAATGGAAGCAAACTAAATGCCCACAGACAGATGAATGGATAAAGATGTGGTACATATATAAAATGGAATATTACTCAGCCATAAAAAGGAATGGAACTGGGTCATTTGTAGAGAAGTCGATGGATCTAGAGACTGTCATACAGAGTGAAGTAATTCAGAAAGAGGAAAACAAATATTGTATATTAATGCCTACATGTGGAACCTAGACAAATGGTACAGATGAACTGGTTTGCAGGGCAGAAATAGAGACACAGAGGTAGAGAACAAACGTATGGACAACAAGTGGGGGAAGCATTGGGGGGGGTGGTGGTGGTGGGATGAGTTGGGAGATTGGGATTGACCTGTATTCATGTATATGCATAAATAGATAACTAATAATAACCTGCTGTATAAAAAAAATAAATAAAATTAAATTTCAATTTTTTTTCAATATAAAATTTAAAAATAAAACAGAAAAAAGTTCTTCCATTCACACAGATGTATTTATAGGAATGAATTATTTCCATGCTTATATCTATAAATGCATAAAAGAGGAATAAAATCTAAGTTGAACCCAAAAAGGAAAAGAAAATCCCTGAACCCAACAGTTATACAGAGGAAAACCCTATCAAGGCACTAGCTCCAGCGGGAAACAATTCTGAAATTGGTCAGAGGTGGGGAATCATCTCCCATACATCCAGCAGCCCCCCCCCACCATGCGAGGAGCGTCCTCCTTGCAAAGCTGGGGAACTGTACCGAGGCGTCTGTGAGTAAACGTGAGCTGAGCCCCGGGCCAGCTGCTGCTGAACTGTTCCCACCCTTCCCAGGTAAAACACCTGAATATGTACAAGGGCTTGAAAGCCTAGAGGAAGGGCCGTGGAGCCACACCAGCGACGGTACACAGGCCCACTTGGTGCCTGCAGGCCAGCCAGGATGGTCCTGGCCCCGGGCGCTCTTCTGGAAGCTTTCCATTTCCCTGCCTGAGATACCCCTCCTGTCCCGGCCCCCACTCCTTTTTTTCCTTCCTCACCTCAGCCCGGAGAGAAATTCCAGCGGAAGTTATGGGTGACACATCCTCTTCTTTACAGGTGGCAGCCTGGCCACTCCTGCAGAAAGTCCAGCAGAGCCCCACTCACACCGGGCCACCAACAAAGCCGCGGACCCTCACACCCTCCCACCAGCACAGCCCCGAGACTGCTGACGGGGCAGAGGATATGGAGTCAGGCCCAGCTGCAGGGGCTATTGCTGCCTGGAGCGCTGTTTCTATTGCCCTCAACCCAGGCACACCTGGGGAGGGCTTGCCGGCAGGGTCAGGCTGCCCAGGTCAGCTAACCCTCAGCCCTCAGGGCATCACATTGCAGAAAATGGACCTCTCAAAGACAGAATATTAGCCAAGGAAAAAAGGGACGCAATGCCATGTGCAGCACCGTAGATGTGTCTAGAGGTAATCACGTGACTTGTAGTAAGTCAGAAAGTGAAAGACACATATCGTATGATATCACTTATAGGAGTTACCTAAAAATTGATACCAGGGCAGATATTTCCGCGGAGAAGGGCAATCACAGATTCATTAAACAAACTTATGGTTCACCAATGGAAAGCTGTGAGGATTCGATACATTACGATATTGGGGTTAACAGACATATACAAACACAGGTGAAATATATCATCACCAAAGACCTATGGAATACCAAGAGAAGACTACTCAACATTCTGTCATAACGTACATGGGAAAAGGATCCCAGGAAGAAGAGACATATATATATATATGTGTGTGTGTGTAAAAGAAACACATCTTGCACACGTACAACAAGCCGAACGTTGTAATCAAACTTGCTGTAATAAAAAATAAAAATAAATAAATTAAAAACACGAACAAGAAGTAGTGAGGCAAACCTGAGGGGCTTTCTCCTGGCACATTCCATTCTAAATTCCAATCCAGAAGGCGACTTCCACTGAGGCTCTGCTGCCCTAGTAACCAGATTTGGTAAGGGAGAACTGCTGCCACCTTGTGGCCGTTTCACACAATAGCAGCTTTAATCCCAGCGCTAATGGTCAGTTGATATTCACAATCATTGCAGGCCTGTAAATGACACCTGCCCTGAAAACAAATCCTGGGGTCATATATCGACCAAAAAATTCAAAAGACGTCCATAATTCCAAACGACAGTTTCAAGAGGCATATTTGACGCACATTAGTGTTCTGCTTCTTTTGCTTTCTTTCTTTCTTTGTTAAAAAAACGGGAATGGAAAAAGGCAACCCTCAGAATGGGTGAAAACGTTCGCAAACGAATCAATGGACAAAGGTTTAAGCTCCAATATATATAAACAGCACATGCAGCTTAATATTAATAAAACAAACAACCCAATACAAAAATGGGCAGAAGGTCTAAATAGGCATTTCTTCAAAGAAGACACAGAGATGGCCAAGACGCACATGGAAAGCTGCTCAACATCACTAATTATTAGAGAAATGCAAATCAAAACTACAATGAGGTATGACCTCACACCTCTTAGAATCGGCATCATCAGAAAATCTACAAACCACAAATTCTGGGGAGGGTGTGGACAAAAGGAACCCTCTTCCACTACTGGTGGGAATGTAAATTGATACAGTCACTGGGGAGAACAGTATGGAGGTTCCTTTAAAATACTAAAAAGAGAATTACCATAGGATCCAGCAATCCCACTTCTGGGCATATACCCAGAGAAAACCATAAATCCAAAAGACACATTCACCACAATGCTCATTGCAGCCCTGTTTACAATAGCCAGGTAATGGAAGGAACCTAAATGCCCACAGACAGACGAATGGATAAAGATGTGGTACATATATAAAATGGAATATTACTCAGCCATAAAAAGGAATGGAACTGGGTCATTTGTAGAGAAGTCGATGGATCTAGAGACTGTCATACAGAGTGAAGTAATTCAGAAAGAGGAAAACAAATATTGTATATTAATGCCTACATGTGGAACCTAGACAAATGGTACAGATGAACTGGTTTGCAGGGCAGAAATAGAGACACAGAGGTAGAGAACAAACGTATGGACACCAAGTGGGGGAAGCAATGGGGGGTGGTGGTCGTGGTGGGATGAGTTGGGAGATTGGGATTGACCTGTATTCATGTATATGCATAAAATAGATAACTAATAATAACCTGCTGTATAAAAAATAAATAAAATTAAATTTCAATTTTTTTCAATATAAAATTTAAAAATAAAACAGAAAAAAGTTCTTCCATTCACACAGATGTATTTATAGGAATGAATTATTTCCATGCTTATATCTATAAATGCATAAAAGAGGAATAAAATCTAACTTGAACCCAAAAAGGAAAAGAAAATCCCTGAACCCAACAGTTATACAGAGGAAAACCCTATCAAGGCACTAGCTCCAGTGGGAAACAATTCTGAAATTGGTCAGAGGTGGGGAATCATCTCCCATACATCCAGCAGCCCCCCCCCACCATGCGAGGAGCGTCCTCCTTGCAAAGCTGGGGAACCGTACCGAGGCGTCTGTGAGTAAACGTGAGCTGAGCCCCGGCCAGCTGCTGCTGAACTGTTCCCACCCTTCCCAGGTAAAACACCTGAATATGTACAAGGGCTTGAAAGCCTAGAGGAAGGGCCGTGGAGCCACATCAGCGACAGTACACAGGCCCACTTGGTGCCTGCAGGCCAGCCAGGATGGTCCTGGCCCCGGGCGCTCTTCTGGAAGCTTTCCATTTCCCTGCCTGAGATACCCCTGCTGTCCCGGCCCCCACTCTTTTTTTCCTTCCTCACCTCAGCCCGGAGAGAAATTCCAGCGGAAATTTTGGGTGACACATCCTCTTCTTTACAGGTGGCAGCCTGGCCACTCCTGCAGAAAGTCCAGCAGAGCCCCACTCACACCGGGCCACCAACAAAGCCGTGGACCCTCACACCCTCCCACCAGCACAGCCCCGAGACTGCTGACGGGGCAGAGGATATGGAGTCAGGCCCAGCTGCAGGGGCTATTGCTGCCTGGAGCGCTGTTTCTATTGCCCTCAACCCAGGCACACCTGGGGAGGGCTTGCCGGCAGGGTCAGGCTGCCCACGTCAGCTAACCCTCAGCCCTCAGGGCATCACATTGCAGAAAATGGACCTCTCAAAGACAGAATATTAGCCAAGGAAAAAAGGGACGCAATGCCATGTGCAGCACCGTAGATGTGTCTAGAGGTAATCACGTGACTTGTAGTAAGTCAGAAAGTGAAAGACACATATCGTATGATATCACTTATAGGTGTTACCTAAAAATTGATACCAGGGCAGATATTTCCGCGGAGAAGGGCAATCACAGATTCATTAAACAAACTTATGGTTCACCAATGGAAAGCTGTGAGGATTCGATACATTACGATATTGGGGTTAACAGACATATACAAACACAGGTGAAATATATCATCACCAAAGACCTATGGAATACCAAGAGAAGACTACTCAACATTCTGTCATAACGTACATGGGAAAAGGATCCCAGGAAGAAGAGACATATATATATATATATATATGTGTGTGTGTGTAAAAGAAACACATCTTGCACACGTACAACAAGCCGAACGTTGTAATCAAACTTGCTGTAATAAAAAATAAAAATAAATAAATTAAAAACACGAACAAGAAGTAGTGAGGCAAACCTGAGGGGCTTTCTCCTGGCACATTCCATTCTAAATTCCAATCCAGAACGCGACTTCCACTGAGGCTCTGCTGCCCTAGTAACCAGATTTGGTAAGGGAGAACTGCTGCCACCTTGTGGCCGTTTCACACAATAGCAGCTTTAATCCCAGCGCTAATGGTCAGTTGATATTCACAATCATTGCAGGCCTGTAAATGACACCTGCCCTGAAAACAAATCCTGGGGTCATATATCGACCAAAAAATTCAAAAGACGTCCATATTTCCAAACGACAGTTTCAAGAGGCATATTTGACGCACATTAGTGTTCTGCTTCTTTTGCTTTCTTTCTTTCTTTGTTAAAAAAACGGGAATGGAAAAAGGCAACCCTCAGAATGGGCGAAAACGTTCGCAAACGAATCAATGGACAAAAGTTTAAGCTCCAATATATATAAACAGCACATGCAGCTTAATATTAATAAAACAAACAACCCAATACAAAAATGGGCAGAAGGTCTAAATAGGCATTTCTTCAAAGAAGACACAGAGATGGCCAAGACGCACATGGAAAGCTGCTCAACATCACTAATTATTAGAGAAATGCAAATCAAAACTACAATGAGGTATGACCTCACACCTCTTAGAATCGGCATCATCAGAAAATCTACAAACCACAAATTCTGGGGAGGGTGTGGACAAAAGGAACCCTCTTCCACTACTGGTGGGAATGTAAATTGATACAGTCACTGGGGAGAACAGTATGGAGGTTCCTTTAAAATACTAAAAAGAGAATTACCATAGGATCCAGCAATCCCACTTCTGGGCATATACCCAGAGAAAACCATAAATCCAAAAGACACATTCACCACAATGCTCATTGCAGCCCTATTTACAATAGCCAGGTAATGGAAGCAACCTAAATGCCCACAGACAGACGAATGGATAAAGATGTGGTACATATATAAAATGGAATATTACTCAGCCATAAAAAGGAATGGAACTGGGTCATTTGTAGAGAAGTCGATGGATCTAGAGACTGTCATACAGAGTGAAGTAATTCAGAAAGAGGAAAACAAATATTGTATATTAATGCCTACATGTGGAACCTAGACAAATGGTACAGATGAACTGGTTTGCAGGGCAGAAATAGAGACACAGAGGTAGAGAACAAACGTATGGACAACAAGTGGGGGAAGCAATGGGGGGGTGTGGTGGTGGTGGGATGAGTTGGGAGATTGGGATTGACCTGTATTCATGTATATGCATAAAATAGATAACTAATAATAACCTGCTGTATAAAAAAAATAAATAAAATTAAATTTCAATTTTTTTTCAATATAAAATTTAAAAATAAAACAGAAAAAAGTTCTTCCATTCACACAGATGTATTTATAGGAATGAATTATTCCCATGCTTATATCTATAAATGCATAAAAGAGGAATAAAATATAACTTGAACCCAAAAAGGAAAAGAAAATCCCTGAACCCAACAGTTATACAGAGGAAAACCCTATCAAGGCACTAGCTCCAGCGGGAAACAATTCTGAAATTGGTCAGAGGTGGGGAATCATCTCCCATACATCCAGCAGCCCCCCACCCCCCCACCATGCGAGGAGCGTCCTCCTTGCAAAGCTGGGGAACCGTACCGAGGCGTCTGTGAGTAAACGTGAGCTGAGCCCCGGGCCAGCTGCTGCTGAACTGTTCCCACCCTTCCCAGGTAAAACACCTGAATATGTACAAGGGCTTGAAAGCCTAGAGGAAGGGCCGTGGAGCCACACCAGCGACAGTACACAGGCCCACTTGGTGCCTGCAGGCCAGCCAGGATGGTCCTGGCCCCGGGCGCTCTTCTGGAAGCTTTCCATTTCCCTGCCTGAGATACCCCTCCTGTCCCGGCCCCCACTCCTTTTTTTCCTTCCTCACCTCAGCCCGGAGAGAAATTCCAGCGGAAGTTATGGGTGACACATCCTCTTCTTTACAGGTGGCAGCCTGGCCACTCCTGCAGAAAGTCCAGCAGAGCCCCACTCACACTGGGCCACCAACAAAGCCGTGGACCCTCACACCCTCCCACCAGCACAGCACGGGGCAGAGGATATGGAGTCAGGCCCAGCTGCAGGGGCTATTGCTGCCTGGAGCGCTGTTTCTATTGCCCTCAACCCAGGCACACCTGGGGAGGGCTTGCCGGCAGGGTCAGGCTGCCCACGTCAGCTAACCCTCAGCCCTCAGGGCATCACATTGCAGAAAATGGACCTCTCAAAGACAGAATATTAGCCAAGGAAAAAAGGGACGCAATGCCATGTGCAGCACCGTACATGTGTCTAGAGGTAATCACGTGACTTGTAGTAAGTCAGAAAGTGAAAGACACATATCGTATGATATCACTTATAGGTGTTACCTAAAAATTGATACCAGGGCAGATATTTCCGTGGAGAAGGGCAATCACAGATTCATTAAACAAACTTATGGTTCACCAATGGAAAGGTGTGAGGATTCGATACATTACGATATTGGGGTTAACAGACATATACAAACACAGGTGAAATATATCATCACCAAAGACCTATGGAATACCAAGAGAAGACTACTCAACATTCTGTCATAACGTACATGGGAAAATGATCCCAGGAAGAAGAGACATATATATATATATATATATATATATATATATATATATATATATATATATATGTGTGTGTGTGTGTGTGTGTGTGTGTGTGTGTGTGTGTGTGTGTGTGTAAAAGAAACACATCTTGCACACGTACAACAAGCCGAATGTTGTAATCAAACTTGCTGTAATAAAAAATAAAAATAAATAAATTAAAAACACGAACAAGAAGTAGTGAGGCAAACCTGAGGGGCTTTCTCCTGGCACATTCCATTCTAAATTCCAATCCAGAACGCGACTTCCACTGAGGCTCTGCTGCCCTAGTAACCAGATTTGGTAAGGGAGAACTGCTGCCACCTTGTGGCCGTTTCACACAATAGCAGCTTTAATCCCAGCGTTAATGGTCAGTTGATATTCACAATCATTGCAGGCCTGTAAATGACACCTGCCCTGAAAACAAATCCTGGGGTCATATATCGACCAAAAAATTCAAAAGACGTCCATATTTCCAAACGACAGTTTCAAGAAGCATATTTGACGCACATTAGTGTTCTGCTTCTTTTGCTTTCTTTCTTTCTTTGTTAAAAAAACGGGAATGGAAAAAGGCAACCCTCAGAATGGGCGAAAACGTTCGCAAACGAATCAATGGACAAAAGTTTAAGCTCCAATATATATAAACAGCACATGCAGCTTAATATTAATAAAACAAACAACCCAATACAAAAATGGGCAGAAGGTCTAAATAGGCATTTCTTCAAAGAAGACACAGAGATGGCCAAGACGCACATGGAAAGCTGCTCAACATCACTAATTATTAGAGAAATGCAAATCAAAACTACAATGAGGTATGACCTCACACCTCTTAGAATCGGCATCATCAGAAAATCTACAAACCACAAATTCTGGGGAGGGTGTGGACAAAAGGAACCCTCTTCCACTACTGGTGGGAATGTAAATTGATACAGTCACTGGGGAGAACAGTATGGAGGTTCCTTTAAAATACTAAAAAGAGAATTACCATAGGATCCAGCAATCCCACTTCTGGGCATATACCCAGAGAAAACCATAACTCCAAAAGACACATTCACCACAATGCTCATTGCAGCCCTATTTACAATAGCCAGGTAATGGAAGCAACCTAAATGCCCACAGACAGACGAATGGATAAAGATGTGGTACATATATAAAATGGAATATTACTCAGCCATAAAAAGGAATGGAACTGGGTCATTTGTAGAGAAGTCGATGGATCTAGAGACTGTCATACAGAGTGAAGTAATTCAGAAAGAGGAAAACAAATATTGTATATTAATGCCTACATGTGGAACCTAGACAAATGGTACAGATGAACTGGTTTGCAGGGCAGAAATAGAGACACAGAGGTAGAGAACAAACGTATGGACAACAAGTGGGGGAAGCAATGGGGGGGTGTGGTGGTGGTGGGATGAGTTGGGAGATTGGGATTGACCTGTATTCATGTATATGCATAAAATAGATAACTAATAATAACCTGCTGTATAAAAAAAATAAATAAAATTAAATTTCAATTTTTTTTCAATATAAAATTTAAAAATAAAACAGAAAAAAGTTCTTCCATTCACACAGATGTATTTATAGGAATGAATTATTCCCATGCTTATATCTATAAATGCATAAAAGAGGAATAAAATATAACTTGAACCCAAAAAGGAAAAGAAAATCCCTGAACCCAACAGTTATACAGAGGAAAACCCTATCAAGGCACTAGCTCCAGCGGGAAACAATTCTGAAATTGGTCAGAGGTGGGGAATCATCTCCCATACATCCAGCAGCCCCCCACCCCCCCACCATGCGAGGAGCGTCCTCCTTGCAAAGCTGGGGAACCGTACCGAGGCGTCTGTGAGTAAACGTGAGCTGAGCCCCGGGCCAGCTGCTGCTGAACTGTTCCCACCCTTCCCAGGTAAAACACCTGAATATGTACAAGGGCTTGAAAGCCTAGAGGAAGGGCCGTGGAGCCACACCAGCGACAGTACACAGGCCCACTTGGTGCCTGCAGGCCAGCCAGGATGGTCCTGGCCCCGGGCGCTCTTCTGGAAGCTTTCCATTTCCCTGCCTGAGATACCCCTCCTGTCCCGGCCCCCACTCCTTTTTTTCCTTCCTCACCTCAGCCCGGAGAGAAATTCCAGCGGAAGTTATGGGTGACACATCCTCTTCTTTACAGGTGGCAGCCTGGCCACTCCTGCAGAAAGTCCAGCAGAGCCCCACTCACACTGGGCCACCAACAAAGCCGTGGACCCTCACACCCTCCCACCAGCACAGCACGGGGCAGAGGATATGGAGTCAGGCCCAGCTGCAGGGGCTATTGCTGCCTGGAGCGCTGTTTCTATTGCCCTCAACCCAGGCACACCTGGGGAGGGCTTGCCGGCAGGGTCAGGCTGCCCACGTCAGCTAACCCTCAGCCCTCAGGGCATCACATTGCAGAAAATGGACCTCTCAAAGACAGAATATTAGCCAAGGAAAAAAGGGACGCAATGCCATGTGCAGCACCGTAGATGTGTCTAGAGGTAATCACGTGACTTGTAGTAAGTCAGAAAGTGAAAGACACATATCGTATGATATCACTTATAGGTGTTACCTAAAAATTGATACCAGGGCAGATATTTCCGTGGAGAAGGGCAATCACAGATTCATTAAACAAACTTATGGTTCACCAATGGAAAGGTGTGAGGATTCGATACATTACGATATTGGGGTTAACAGACATATACAAACACAGGTGAAATATATCATCACCAAAGACCTATGGAATACCAAGAGAAGACTACTCAACATTCTGTCATAACGTACATGGGAAAAGGATCCCAGGAAGAAGAGACATATATATATATATATATATATATATATATATATATATATATATATGTGTGTGTGTGTGTGTGTGTGTGTGTGTGTGTGTGTGTGTGTGTGTGTGTGTAAAAGAAACACATCTTGCACACGTACAACAAGCCGAACGTTGTAATCAAACTTGCTGTAATAAAAAATAAAAATAAATAAATTAAAAACACGAACAAGAAGTAGTGAGGCAAACCTGAGGGGCTTTCTCCTGGCACATTCCATTCTAAACTCCAATCCAGAACGCGACTTCCACTGAGGCTCTGCTGCCCTAGTAACCAGATTTGGTAAGGGAGAACTGCTGCCACCTTGTGGCCGTTTCACACAATAGCAGCTTTAATCCCAGCGCTAATGGTCAGTTGATATTCACAATCATTGCAGGCCTGTAAATGACACCTGCCCTGAAAACAAATCCTGGGGTCATATATCGACCAAAAAATTCAAAAGACGTCCATATTTCCAAACGACAGTTTCAAGAAGCATATTTGATGCACATTAGTGTTCTGCTTCTTTTGCTTTCTTTCTTTCTTTGTTAAAAAAACGGGAATGGAAAAAGGCAACCCTCAGAATGGGCGAAAACGTTCGCAAACGAATCAATGGACAAAGGTTTAAGCTCCAATATATATAAACAGCACATGCAGCTTAATATTAATAAAACAAACAACCCAATACACAAATGGGCAGAAAGTCTAAATAGGCATTTCTTCAAAGAAGACACAGAGATGGCCAGGACGCACATGGAAAGCTGCTCAACATCACTAATTATTAGAGAAATGCAAATCAAAACTACAATGAGGTATGACCTCACACCTCTTAGAATCGGCATCATCAGAAAATCTACAAACCACAAATTCTGGGGAGGGTGTGGACAAAAGGAACCCTCTTCCACTACTGGTGGGAATGTAAATTGATACAGTCACTGGGGAGAACAGTATGGAGGTTCCTTTAAAATACTAAAAAGAGAATTACCATAGGATCCAGCAATCCCACTTCTGGGCATATACCCAGAGAAAACCATAAATCCAAAAGACACATTCACCACAATGCTCATTGCAGCACTATTTACAATAGCCAGGTAATGGAAGCAACCTAAATGCCCACAGACAGACGAATGGATAAAGATGTGGTACATATATAAAATGGAATATTACTCAGCCATAAAAAGGAATGGAACTGGGTCATTTGTAGAGAAGTCGATGGATCTAGAGACTGTCATACAGAGTGAAGTAATTCAGAAAGAGGAAAACAAATATTGTATATTAATGCCTACATGTGGAACCTAGACAAATGGTACAGATGAACTGGTTTGCAGGGCAGAAATAGAGACACAGAGGTAGAGAACAAACGTATGGACACCAAGTGGGGGAAGCAATGGGGGGTGTGGTGGTGGTGGGATGAGTTGGGAGATTGGGATTGACCTGTATTCATGTATATGCATAAAAGAGATAACTAATAATAACCTGCTGTATAAAAAAAATAAATAAAATTAAATTTCAATTTTTTTCAATATAAAATTTAAAAATAAAACAGAAAAAAGTTCTTCCATTCACACAGATGTATTTATAGGAATGAATTATTTCCATGCTTATATCTATAAATGCATAAAAGAGGAATAAAATCTAACTTGAACCCAAAAAGGAAAAGAAAATCCCTGAACCCAACAGTTATACAGAGGAAAACCCTATCAAGGCACTAGCTCCAGCGGGAAACAATTCTGAAATTGGTCAGAGGTGGGGAATCATCTCCCATACATCCAGCAGCCCCCCCCCACCATGCGAGGAGCGTCCTCCTTGCAAAGCTGGGGAACCGTACCGAGGCGTCTGTAAGTAAACGTGAGCTGAGCCCCGGGCCAGCTGCTGCTGAACTGTTCCCACCCTTCCCAGGTAAAACACCTGAATATGTACAAGGGCTTGAAAGCCTAGAGGAAGGGCCGTGGAGCCACACCAGCGACAGTACACAGGCCCACTTGGTGCCTGCAGGCCAGCCAGGATGGTCCTGGCCCCGGGCGCTCTTCTGGAAGCTTTCCATTTCCCTGCCTGAGATACCCTTCCTGTCCCGGCCCCCACTCCTTTTTTTCCTTCCTCACCTCAGCCCGGAGAGAAATTCCAGCGGAAGTTATGGGTGACACATCCTCTTCTTTACAGGTGGCAGCCTGGCCACTCCTGCAGAAAGTCCAGCAGAGCCCCACTCACACCGGGCCACCAACAAAGCCGTGGACCCTCACACCCTCCCACCAGCACAGCCCCGAGACTGCTGACGGGGCAGAGGATATGGAGTCAGGCCCAGCTGCAGGGGCTATTGCTGCCTGGAGCGCTGTTTCTATTGCCCTCAACCCAGGCACACCTGGGGAGGGCTTGCCGGCAGGGTCAGGCTGCCCACGTCAGCTAACCCTCAGCCCTCAGGGCATCACATTGCAGAAAATGGACCTCTCAAAGACAGAATATTAGCCAAGGAAAAAAGGGACGCAATGCCATGTGCAGCACCGTAGATGTGTCTAGAGGTAATCACGTGACTTGTAGTAAGTCAGAAAGTGAAAGACACATATCGTATGATATCACTTATAGGTGTTACCTAAAAATTGATACCAGGGCAGATATTTCCGCGGAGAAGGGCAATCACAGATTCATTAAACAAACTTATGGTTCACCAATGGAAAGCTGTGAGGATTCGATACATTACGATATTGGGGTTAACAGACATATACAAACACAGGTGAAATATATCATCACCAAAGACCAATGGAATACCAAGAGAAGACTACTCAACATTCTGTCATAACGTACATGGGAAAAGGATCCCAGGAAGAAGAGACATATATATATATATGTGTGTGTGTGTAAAAGAAACACATCTTGCACACGTACAACAAGCCGAACGTTGTAATCAAACTTGCTGTAATAAAAAATAAAAATAAATAAATTAAAAACACGAACAAGAAGTAGTGAGGCAAACCTGAGGGGCTTTCTCCTGGCACATTCCATTCTAAATTCCAATCCAGAAGGCGACTTCCACTGAGGCTCTGCTGCCCTAGTAACCAGATTTGGTAAGGGAGAACTGCTGCCACCTTGTGGCCGTTTCACACAATAGCAGCTTTAATCCCAGCGCTAATGGTCAGTTGATATTCACAATCATTGCAGGCCTGTAAATGACACCTGCCCTGAAAACAAATCCTGGGGTCATATATTGACCAAAAAATTCAAAAGACGTCCATATTTCCAAACGACAGTTTCAAGAAGCATATTTGACGCACATTAGTGTTCTGCTTCTTTTGCTTTCTTTCTTTCTTTGTTAAAAAAACGGGAATGGAAAAAGGCAACCCTCAGAATGGGCGAAAACGTTCGCAAACGAATCAATGGACAAAGGTTTAAGCTCCAATATATATAAACAGCACATGCAGCTTAATATTAATAAAACAAACAACCCAATACACAAATGGGCAGAAAGTCTAAATAGGCATTTCTTCAAAGAAGACACAGAGATGGCCAAGACGCACATGTAAAGCTGCTCAACATCACTAATTATTAGAGAAATGCAAATCAAAACTACAATGAGGTATGACCTCACACCTCTTAGAATCGGCATCATCAGAAAATCTACAAACCACAAATTCTGGGGAGGGTGTGGACAAAAGGAACCCTCTTCCACTACTGGTGGGAATGTAAATTGATACAGTCACTGGGGAGAACAGTATGGAGGTTCCTTTAAAATACTAAAAAGAGAATTACCATAGGATCCAGCAATCCCACTTCTGGGCATATACCCAGAGAAAACCATAAATCCAAAAGACACATTCACCACAATGCTCATTGCAGCCCTATTTACAATAGCCAGGTAATGGAAGCAACCTAAATGCCCACAGACAGACGAATGGATAAAGATGTGGTACATATATAAAATGGAATATTACTCAGCCATAAAAAGGAATGGAACTGGGTCATTTGTAGAGAAGTCGATGGATCTAGAGACTGTCATACAGAGTGAAGTAATTCAGAAAGAGGAAAACAAATATTGTATATTAATGCCTACATGTGGAACCTAGACAAATGGTACAGATGAACTGGTTTGCAGGGCAGAAATAGAGACACAGAGGTAGAGAACAAACGTATGGACAACAAGTGGGGGAAGCAATGGGGGGGTGTGGTGGTGGTGGGATGAGTTGGGAGATTGGGATTGACCTGTATTCATGTATATGCATAAAATAGATAACTAATAATAACCTGCTGTATAAAAAAAATAAATAAAATTAAATTTCAATTTTTTTTCAATATAAAATTTAAAAATAAAACAGAAAAAAGTTCTTCCATTCACACAGATGTATTTATAGGAATGAATTATTCCCATGCTTATATCTATAAATGCATAAAAGAGGAATAAAATATAACTTGAACCCAAAAAGGAAAAGAAAATCCCTGAACCCAACAGTTATACAGAGGAAAACCCTATCAAGGCACTAGCTCCAGCGGGAAACAATTCTGAAATTGGTCAGAGGTGGGGAATCATCTCCCATACATCCAGCAGCCCCCCACCCCCCCACCATGCGAGGAGCGTCCTCCTTGCAAAGCTGGGGAACCGTACCGAGGCGTCTGTGAGTAAACGTGAGCTGAGCCCCGGGCCAGCTGCTGCTGAACTGTTCCCACCCTTCCCAGGTAAAACACCTGAATATGTACAAGGGCTTGAAAGCCTAGAGGAAGGGCCGTGGAGCCACACCAGCGACAGTACACAGGCCCACTTGGTGCCTGCAGGCCAGCCAGGATGGTCCTGGCCCCGGGCGCTCTTCTGGAAGCTTTCCATTTCCCTGCCTGAGATACCCCTCCTGTCCCGGCCCCCACTCCTTTTTTTCCTTCCTCACCTCAGCCCGGAGAGAAATTCCAGCGGAAGTTATGGGTGACACATCCTCTTCTTTACAGGTGGCAGCCTGGCCACTCCTGCAGAAAGTCCAGCAGAGCCCCACTCACACTGGGCCACCAACAAAGCCGTGGACCCTCACACCCTCCCACCAGCACAGCACGGGGCAGAGGATATGGAGTCAGGCCCAGCTGCAGGGGCTATTGCTGCCTGGAGCGCTGTTTCTATTGCCCTCAACCCAGGCACACCTGGGGAGGGCTTGCCGGCAGGGTCAGGCTGCCCACGTCAGCTAACCCTCAGCCCTCAGGGCATCACATTGCAGAAAATGGACCTCTCAAAGACAGAATATTAGCCAAGGAAAAAAGGGACGCAATGCCATGTGCAGCACCGTACATGTGTCTAGAGGTAATCACGTGACTTGTAGTAAGTCAGAAAGTGAAAGACACATATCGTATGATATCACTTATAGGTGTTACCTAAAAATTGATACCAGGGCAGATATTTCCGTGGAGAAGGGCAATCACAGATTCATTAAACAAACTTATGGTTCACCAATGGAAAGGTGTGAGGATTCGATACATTACGATATTGGGGTTAACAGACATATACAAACACAGGTGAAATATATCATCACCAAAGACCTATGGAATACCAAGAGAAGACTACTCAACATTCTGTCATAACGTACATGGGAAAATGATCCCAGGAAGAAGAGACATATATATATATATATATATATATATATATATATATATATATATATATATATGTGTGTGTGTGTGTGTGTGTGTGTGTGTGTGTGTGTGTGTGTGTGTGTAAAAGAAACACATCTTGCACACGTACAACAAGCCGAATGTTGTAATCAAACTTGCTGTAATAAAAAAATAAAAATAAATAAATTAAAAACACGAACAAGAAGTAGTGAGGCAAACCTGAGGGGCTTTCTCCTGGCACATTCCATTCTAAATTCCAATCCAGAACGCGACTTCCACTGAGGCTCTGCTGCCCTAGTAACCAGATTTGGTAAGGGAGAACTGCTGCCACCTTGTGGCCGTTTCACACAATAGCAGCTTTAATCCCAGCGTTAATGGTCAGTTGATATTCACAATCATTGCAGGCCTGTAAATGACACCTGCCCTGAAAACAAATCCTGGGGTCATATATCGACCAAAAAATTCAAAAGACGTCCATATTTCCAAACGACAGTTTCAAGAAGCATATTTGACGCACATTAGTGTTCTGCTTCTTTTGCTTTCTTTCTTTCTTTGTTAAAAAAACGGGAATGGAAAAAGGCAACCCTCAGAATGGGCGAAAACGTTCGCAAACGAATCAATGGACAAAAGTTTAAGCTCCAATATATATAAACAGCACATGCAGCTTAATATTAATAAAACAAACAACCCAATACAAAAATGGGCAGAAGGTCTAAATAGGCATTTCTTCAAAGAAGACACAGAGATGGCCAAGACGCACATGGAAAGCTGCTCAACATCACTAATTATTAGAGAAATGCAAATCAAAACTACAATGAGGTATGACCTCACACCTCTTAGAATCGGCATCATCAGAAAATCTACAAACCACAAATTCTGGGGAGGGTGTGGACAAAAGGAACCCTCTTCCACTACTGGTGGGAATGTAAATTGATACAGTCACTGGGGAGAACAGTATGGAGGTTCCTTTAAAATACTAAAAAGAGAATTACCATAGGATCCAGCAATCCCACTTCTGGGCATATACCCAGAGAAAACCATAACTCCAAAAGACACATTCACCACAATGCTCATTGCAGCCCTATTTACAATAGCCAGGTAATGGAAGCAACCTAAATGCCCACAGACAGACGAATGGATAAAGATGTGGTACATATATAAAATGGAATATTACTCAGCCATAAAAAGGAATGGAACTGGGTCATTTGTAGAGAAGTCGATGGATCTAGAGACTGTCATACAGAGTGAAGTAATTCAGAAAGAGGAAAACAAATATTGTATATTAATGCCTACATGTGGAACCTAGACAAATGGTACAGATGAACTGGTTTGCAGGGCAGAAATAGAGACACAGAGGTAGAGAACAAACGTATGGACAACAAGTGGGGGAAGCAATGGGGGGGTGTGGTGGTGGTGGGATGAGTTGGGAGATTGGGATTGACCTGTATTCATGTATATGCATAAAATAGATAACTAATAATAACCTGCTGTATAAAAAAAATAAATAAAATTAAATTTCAATTTTTTTTCAATATAAAATTTAAAAATAAAACAGAAAAAAGTTCTTCCATTCACACAGATGTATTTATAGGAATGAATTATTCCCATGCTTATATCTATAAATGCATAAAAGAGGAATAAAATATAACTTGAACCCAAAAAGGAAAAGAAAATCCCTGAACCCAACAGTTATACAGAGGAAAACCCTATCAAGGCACTAGCTCCAGCGGGAAACAATTCTGAAATTGGTCAGAGGTGGGGAATCATCTCCCATACATCCAGCAGCCCCCCACCCCCCCACCATGCGAGGAGCGTCCTCCTTGCAAAGCTGGGGAACCGTACCGAGGCGTCTGTGAGTAAACGTGAGCTGAGCCCCGGGCCAGCTGCTGCTGAACTGTTCCCACCCTTCCCAGGTAAAACACCTGAATATGTACAAGGGCTTGAAAGCCTAGAGGAAGGGCCGTGGAGCCACACCAGCGACAGTACACAGGCCCACTTGGTGCCTGCAGGCCAGCCAGGATGGTCCTGGCCCCGGGCGCTCTTCTGGAAGCTTTCCATTTCCCTGCCTGAGATACCCCTCCTGTCCCGGCCCCCACTCCTTTTTTTCCTTCCTCACCTCAGCCCGGAGAGAAATTCCAGCGGAAGTTATGGGTGACACATCCTCTTCTTTACAGGTGGCAGCCTGGCCACTCCTGCAGAAAGTCCAGCAGAGCCCCACTCACACTGGGCCACCAACAAAGCCGTGGACCCTCACACCCTCCCACCAGCACAGCACGGGGCAGAGGATATGGAGTCAGGCCCAGCTGCAGGGGCTATTGCTGCCTGGAGCGCTGTTTCTATTGCCCTCAACCCAGGCACACCTGGGGAGGGCTTGCCGGCAGGGTCAGGCTGCCCACGTCAGCTAACCCTCAGCCCTCAGGGCATCACATTGCAGAAAATGGACCTCTCAAAGACAGAATATTAGCCAAGGAAAAAAGGGACGCAATGCCATGTGCAGCACCGTAGATGTGTCTAGAGGTAATCACGTGACTTGTAGTAAGTCAGAAAGTGAAAGACACATATCGTATGATATCACTTATAGGTGTTACCTAAAAATTGATACCAGGGCAGATATTTCCGTGGAGAAGGGCAATCACAGATTCATTAAACAAACTTATGGTTCACCAATGGAAAGGTGTGAGGATTCGATACATTACGATATTGGGGTTAACAGACATATACAAACACAGGTGAAATATATCATCACCAAAGACCTATGGAATACCAAGAGAAGACTACTCAACATTCTGTCATAACGTACATGGGAAAAGGATCCCAGGAAGAAGAGACATATATATATATATATATATATATATATATATATATATATATATATGTGTGTGTGTGTGTGTGTGTGTGTGTGTGTGTGTGTGTGTGTGTGTGTGTGTAAAAGAAACACATCTTGCACACGTACAACAAGCCGAACGTTGTAATCAAACTTGCTGTAATAAAAAATAAAAATAAATAAATTAAAAACACGAACAAGAAGTAGTGAGGCAAACCTGAGGGGCTTTCTCCTGGCACATTCCATTCTAAACTCCAATCCAGAACGCGACTTCCACTGAGGCTCTGCTGCCCTAGTAACCAGATTTGGTAAGGGAGAACTGCTGCCACCTTGTGGCCGTTTCACACAATAGCAGCTTTAATCCCAGCGCTAATGGTCAGTTGATATTCACAATCATTGCAGGCCTGTAAATGACACCTGCCCTGAAAACAAATCCTGGGGTCATATATCGACCAAAAAATTCAAAAGACGTCCATATTTCCAAACGACAGTTTCAAGAAGCATATTTGATGCACATTAGTGTTCTGCTTCTTTTGCTTTCTTTCTTTCTTTGTTAAAAAAACGGGAATGGAAAAAGGCAACCCTCAGAATGGGCGAAAACGTTCGCAAACGAATCAATGGACAAAGGTTTAAGCTCCAATATATATAAACAGCACATGCAGCTTAATATTAATAAAACAAACAACCCAATACACAAATGGGCAGAAAGTCTAAATAGGCATTTCTTCAAAGAAGACACAGAGATGGCCAGGACGCACATGGAAAGCTGCTCAACATCACTAATTATTAGAGAAATGCAAATCAAAACTACAATGAGGTATGACCTCACACCTCTTAGAATCGGCATCATCAGAAAATCTACAAACCACAAATTCTGGGGAGGGTGTGGACAAAAGGAACCCTCTTCCACTACTGGTGGGAATGTAAATTGATACAGTCACTGGGGAGAACAGTATGGAGGTTCCTTTAAAATACTAAAAAGAGAATTACCATAGGATCCAGCAATCCCACTTCTGGGCATATACCCAGAGAAAACCATAAATCCAAAAGACACATTCACCACAATGCTCATTGCAGCACTATTTACAATAGCCAGGTAATGGAAGCAACCTAAATGCCCACAGACAGACGAATGGATAAAGATGTGGTACATATATAAAATGGAATATTACTCAGCCATAAAAAGGAATGGAACTGGGTCATTTGTAGAGAAGTCGATGGATCTAGAGACTGTCATACAGAGTGAAGTAATTCAGAAAGAGGAAAACAAATATTGTATATTAATGCCTACATGTGGAACCTAGACAAATGGTACAGATGAACTGGTTTGCAGGGCAGAAATAGAGACACAGAGGTAGAGAACAAACGTATGGACACCAAGTGGGGGAAGCAATGGGGGGTGTGGTGGTGGTGGGATGAGTTGGGAGATTGGGATTGACCTGTATTCATGTATATGCATAAAAGAGATAACTAATAATAACCTGCTGTATAAAAAAAATAAATAAAATTAAATTTCAATTTTTTTCAATATAAAATTTAAAAATAAAACAGAAAAAAGTTCTTCCATTCACACAGATGTATTTATAGGAATGAATTATTTCCATGCTTATATCTATAAATGCATAAAAGAGGAATAAAATCTAACTTGAACCCAAAAAGGAAAAGAAAATCCCTGAACCCAACAGTTATACAGAGGAAAACCCTATCAAGGCACTAGCTCCAGCGGGAAACAATTCTGAAATTGGTCAGAGGTGGGGAATCATCTCCCATACATCCAGCAGCCCCCCCCCACCATGCGAGGAGCGTCCTCCTTGCAAAGCTGGGGAACCGTACCGAGGCGTCTGTAAGTAAACGTGAGCTGAGCCCCGGGCCAGCTGCTGCTGAACTGTTCCCACCCTTCCCAGGTAAAACACCTGAATATGTACAAGGGCTTGAAAGCCTAGAGGAAGGGCCGTGGAGCCACACCAGCGACAGTACACAGGCCCACTTGGTGCCTGCAGGCCAGCCAGGATGGTCCTGGCCCCGGGCGCTCTTCTGGAAGCTTTCCATTTCCCTGCCTGAGATACCCTTCCTGTCCCGGCCCCCACTCCTTTTTTTCCTTCCTCACCTCAGCCCGGAGAGAAATTCCAGCGGAAGTTATGGGTGACACATCCTCTTCTTTACAGGTGGCAGCCTGGCCACTCCTGCAGAAAGTCCAGCAGAGCCCCACTCACACCGGGCCACCAACAAAGCCGTGGACCCTCACACCCTCCCACCAGCACAGCCCCGAGACTGCTGACGGGGCAGAGGATATGGAGTCAGGCCCAGCTGCAGGGGCTATTGCTGCCTGGAGCGCTGTTTCTATTGCCCTCAACCCAGGCACACCTGGGGAGGGCTTGCCGGCAGGGTCAGGCTGCCCACGTCAGCTAACCCTCAGCCCTCAGGGCATCACATTGCAGAAAATGGACCTCTCAAAGACAGAATATTAGCCAAGGAAAAAAGGGACGCAATGCCATGTGCAGCACCGTAGATGTGTCTAGAGGTAATCACGTGACTTGTAGTAAGTCAGAAAGTGAAAGACACATATCGTATGATATCACTTATAGGTGTTACCTAAAAATTGATACCAGGGCAGATATTTCCGCGGAGAAGGGCAATCACAGATTCATTAAACAAACTTATGGTTCACCAATGGAAAGCTGTGAGGATTCGATACATTACGATATTGGGGTTAACAGACATATACAAACACAGGTGAAATATATCATCACCAAAGACCAATGGAATACCAAGAGAAGACTACTCAACATTCTGTCATAACGTACATGGGAAAAGGATCCCAGGAAGAAGAGACATATATATATATATGTGTGTGTGTGTAAAAGAAACACATCTTGCACACGTACAACAAGCCGAACGTTGTAATCAAACTTGCTGTAATAAAAAATAAAAATAAATAAATTAAAAACACGAACAAGAAGTAGTGAGGCAAACCTGAGGGGCTTTCTCCTGGCACATTCCATTCTAAATTCCAATCCAGAAGGCGACTTCCACTGAGGCTCTGCTGCCCTAGTAACCAGATTTGGTAAGGGAGAACTGCTGCCACCTTGTGGCCGTTTCACACAATAGCAGCTTTAATCCCAGCGCTAATGGTCAGTTGATATTCACAATCATTGCAGGCCTGTAAATGACACCTGCCCTGAAAACAAATCCTGGGGTCATATATTGACCAAAAAATTCAAAAGACGTCCATATTTCCAAACGACAGTTTCAAGAAGCATATTTGACGCACATTAGTGTTCTGCTTCTTTTGCTTTCTTTCTTTCTTTGTTAAAAAAACGGGAATGGAAAAAGGCAACCCTCAGAATGGGCGAAAACGTTCGCAAACGAATCAATGGACAAAGGTTTAAGCTCCAATATATATAAACAGCACATGCAGCTTAATATTAATAAAACAAACAACCCAATACACAAATGGGCAGAAAGTCTAAATAGGCATTTCTTCAAAGAAGACACAGAGATGGCCAAGACGCACATGTAAAGCTGCTCAACATCACTAATTATTAGAGAAATGCAAATCAAAACTACAATGAGGTATGACCTCACACCTCTTAGAATCGGCATCATCAGAAAATCTACAAACCACAAATTCTGGGGAGGGTGTGGACAAAAGGAACCCTCTTCCACTACTGGTGGGAATGTAAATTGATACAGTCACTGGGGAGAACAGTATGGAGGTTCCTTTAAAATACTAAAAAGAGAATTACCATAGGATCCAGCAATCCCACTTCTGGGCATATACCCAGAGAAAACCATAAATCCAAAAGACACATTCACCACAATGCTCATTGCAGCCCTATTTACAATAGCCAGGTAATGGAAGCAACCTAAATGCCCACAGACAGACGAATGGATAAAGATGTGGTACATATATAAAATGGAATATTACTCAGCCATAAAAAGGAATGGAACTGGGTCATTTGTAGAGAAGTCGATGGATCTAGAGACTGTCATACAGAGTGAAGTAATTCAGAAAGAGGAAAACAAATATTGTATATTAATGCCTACATGTGGAACCTAGACAAATGGTACAGATGAACTGGTTTGCAGGGCAGAAATAGAGACACAGAGGTAGAGAACAAACGTATGGACACCAAGTGGGGGAATCAATGGGGGGGTGGTGGTTGGATGAGTTGGGAGATTGAGATTGACCTGTATTCATGTATATGCATAAAAGAGATAACTAATAATAACCTGCTGTATAAAAAAATAAATAAAATTAAATTTCAATTTTTTTCAATATAAAATTTAAAAATAAAACAGAAAAATGTTCTTCTATTCAAACAGATGTATTTATAGGAATGAATTATTTCCATGCTTATATCTATAAATACATAAAAGAGGAATAAAATCTAACTTGAACCCAAAAAGGAAATGAAAATCCCTGAACCCAACAGTTATACAGAGGAAAACCCTATCAAGGCACTAGCTCCAGCGGGAAACAATTCTGAAATTGGTCAGAGGTGGGGAATCATCTCCCATACATCCAGCAGCCCCCCCCCCACCATGCGAGGAGCGTCCTCCTTGCAAAGCTGGGGAACCGTACCGAGGCGTCTGTGAGTAAACGTGAGCTGAGCCCCGGGCCAGCTGCTGCTGAACTGTTCCCACCCTTCCCAGGTAAAACACCTGAATATGTACAAGGGCTTGAAAGCCTAGAGGAAGGGCCGTGGAGCCACACCAGCGACAGTACACAGGCCCACTTGGTGCCTGCAGGCCAGCCAGGATGGTCCTGGCCCCGGGCGCTCTTCTGGAAGCTTTCCATTTCCCTGCCTGAGATACCCCTCCTGTCCCGGCCCCCACTCCTTTTTTTCCTTCCTCACCTCAGCCCGGAGAGAAATTCCAGCGGAAGTTATGGGTGACACATCCTCTTCTTTACAGGTGGCAGCCTGGCCACTCCTGCAGAAAGTCCAGCAGAGCCCCACTCACACCGGGCCACCAACAAAGCCGTGGACCCTCACACCCTCCCACCAGCACAGCCCCGAGACTGCTGACGGGGCAGAGGATATGGAGTCAGGCCCAGCTGCAGGGGCTATTGCTGCCTGGAGCGCTGTTTCTATTGCCCTCAACCCAGGCACACCTGGGGAGGGCTTGCCGGCAGGGTCAGGCTGCCCAGGTCAGCTAACCCTCAGCCCTCAGGGCATCACATTGCAGAAAATGGACCTCTCAAAGACAGAATATTAGCCAAGGAAAAAAGGGACGCAATGCCATGTGCAGCACCGTAGATGTGTCTAGAGGTAATCACGTGACTTGTAGTAAGTCAGAAAGTGAAAGACACATATCGTATGATATCACTTATAGGTGTTACCTAAAAATTGATACCAGGGCAGATATTTCCGCGGAGAAGGGCAATCACAGATTCATTAAACAAACTTATGGTTCACCAATGGAAAGCTGTGAGGATTCGATACATTACGATATTGGGGTTAACAGACATATACAAACACAGGTGAAATATATCATCACCAAAGACCTATGGAATACCAAGAGAAGACTACTCAACATTCTGTCATAACGTACATGGGAAAAGGATCCCAGGAAGAAGAGACATATATATATATATATATATATATATATATATATATATATATATATATATATATATATGTGTGTGTGTGTGTGTGTGTGTGAAAGAAACACATCTTGCACACGTACAACAAGCCGAACGTTGTAATCAAACTTGCTGTAATAAAAAATAAAAATAAATAAATTAAAAACACGAACAAGAAGTAGTGAGGCAAACCTGAGGGGCTTTCTCCTGGCACATTCCATTCTAAATTCCAATCCAGAAGGCGACTTCCACTGAGGCTCTGCTGCCCTAGTAACCAGATTTGGTAAGGGAGAACTGCTGCCACCTTGTGGCCGTTTCACACAATAGCAGCTTTAATCCCAGCGCTAATGGTCAGTTGATATTCACAATCATTGCAGGCCTGTAAATGACACCTGCCCTGAAAACAAATCCTGGGGTCATATATCGACCAAAAAATTCAAAAGACGTCCATATTTCCAAACGACAGTTTCAAGAGGCATATTTGACGCACATTAGTGTTCTGCTTCTTTTGCTTTCTTTCTTTCTTTGTTAAAAAAACGGGAATGGAAAAAGGCAACCCTCAGAATGGGTGAAAACGTTCGCAAACGAATCAATGGACAAAGGTTTAAGCTCCAATATATATAAACAGCACATGCAGCTTAATATTAATAAAACAAACAACCCAGTACAAAAATGGGCAGAAGGTCTAAATAGGCATTTCTTCAAAGATGACACAGAGATGGCCAAGACGCACATGGAAAGCTGCTCAACATCACTAATTATTAGAGAAATGCAAATCAAAACTACAATGAGGTATGACCTCACACCTCTTAGAATCGGCATCATCAGAAAATCTACAAACCACAAATTCTGGGGAGGGTGTGGACAAAAGGAACCCTCTTCCACTACTGGTGGGAATGTAAATTGATACAGTCACTGGGGAGAACAGTATGGAGGTTCCTTTAAAATACTAAAAAGAGAATTACCATAGGATCCAGCAATCCCACTTCTGGGCATATACCCAGAGAAAACCATAAATCCAAAAGACACATTCACCACAATGCTCATTGCAGCCCTATTTACAATAGCCAGGTAATGGAAGCAACCTAAATGCCCACAGACAGACGAATGGATAAAGATGTGGTACATATATAAAATGGAATATTACTCAGCCATAAAAAGGAATGGAACTGGGTCATTTGTAGAGAAGTCGATGGATCTAGAGACTGTCATACAGAGTGAAGTAATTCAGAAAGAGGAAAACAAATATTGTATATTAATGCCTACATGTGGAACCTAGACAAATGGTACAGATGAACTGGTTTGCAGGGCAGAAATAGAGACACAGAGGTAGAGAACAAACGTATGGACACCAAGTGGAGGAAGCAATGGGGGGGGTGTGGTGGTGGTGGGATGAGTTGGGAGATTGGGATTGACCTGTATTCATGTATATGCATAAAATAGATAACTAATAATAACCTGCCGTATAAAAAAATAAATAAAATTAAATTTCAATTTTTTTTCAATATAAAATTTAAAAATAAAACAGAAAAAAGTTCTTCCATTCACACAGATGTATTTATAGGAATGAATTATTTCCATGCTTATATCTATAAATGCATAAAAGAGGAATAAAATATAACTTGAACCCAAAAAGGAAAAGAAAATCCCTGAACCCAACAGTTATACAGAGGAAAACCCTATCAAGGCACTAGCTCCAGCGGGAAACAATTCTGAAATTGGTCAGAGGTGGGGAATCATCTCCCATACATCCAGCAGCCCCCACCCCCACCATGCGAGGAGCGTCCTCCTTGCAAAGCTGGTGAACTGTACCGAGGCATCTGTGAGTAAACGTGAGCTGAGCCCTGGGCCAGCTGCTGCTGAACTGTTCCCACCCTTCCCAGGTAAAACACCTGAATATGTACAAGGGCTTGAAAGCCTAGAGGAAGGGCCGTGGAGCCACACCAGCGACAGTACACAGGCCCACTTGGTGCCTGCAGGCCAGCCAGGATGGTCCTGGCCCCGGGCGCTCTTCTGGAAGCTTTCCATTTCCCTGCCTGAGATACCCCTCCTGTCCCGGCCCCCACTCCTTTTTTTCCTTCCTCACCTCAGCCCGGAGAGAAATTCCAGCGGAAGTTATGGGTGACACATCCTCTTCTTTACAGGTGGCAGCCTGGCCACTCCTGCAGAAAGTCCAGCAGAGCCCCACTCACACCGGGCCACCAACAAAGCCGTGGACCCTCACACCCTCCCACCAGCACAGCCCCGAGACTGCTGACGGGGCAGAGGATATGGAGTCAGGCCCAGCTGCAGGGGCTATTGCTGCCTGGAGCGCTGTTTCTATTGCCCTCAACCCAGGCACACCTGGGGAGGGCTTGCCGGCAGGGTCAGGCTGCCCAGGTCAGCTAACCCTCAGCCCTCAGGGCATCACATTGCAGAAAATGGACCTCTCAAAGACAGAATATTAGCCAAGGAAAAAAGGGACGCAATGCCATGTGCAGCACCGTAGATGTGTCTAGAGGTAATCACGTGACTTGTAGTAAGTCAGAAAGTGAAAGACACATATCGTATGATATCACTTATAGGTGTTACCTAAAAATTGATACCAGGGCAGATATTTCCGCGGAGAAGGGCAATCACAGATTCATTAAACAAACTTATGGTTCACCAATGGAAAGCTGTGAGGATTCGATACATTACGATATTGGGGTTAACAGACATATACAAACACAGGTGAAATATATCATCACCAAAGACCTATGGAATACCAAGAGAAGACTACTCAACATTCTGTCATAACGTACATGGGAAAAGGATCCCAGGAAGAAGAGACATATATATATATATATATATATATATATATATATATATATATATATATATATATATATATGTGTGTGTGTGTGTGTGTGTGTGTGAAAGAAACACATCTTGCACACGTACAACAAGCCGAACGTTGTAATCAAACTTGCTGTAATAAAAAATAAAAATAAATAAATTAAAAACACGAACAAGAAGTAGTGAGGCAAACCTGAGGGGCTTTCTCCTGGCACATTCCATTCTAAATTCCAATCCAGAAGGCGACTTCCACTGAGGCTCTGCTGCCCTAGTAACCAGATTTGGTAAGGGAGAACTGCTGCCACCTTGTGGCCGTTTCACACAATAGCAGCTTTAATCCCAGCGCTAATGGTCAGTTGATATTCACAATCATTGCAGGCCTGTAAATGACACCTGCCCTGAAAACAAATCCTGGGGTCATATATCGACCAAAAAATTCAAAAGACGTCCATATTTCCAAACGACAGTTTCAAGAGGCATATTTGACGCACATTAGTGTTCTGCTTCTTTTGCTTTCTTTCTTTCTTTGTTAAAAAAACGGGAATGGAAAAAGGCAACCCTCAGAATGGGTGAAAACGTTCGCAAACGAATCAATGGACAAAGGTTTAAGCTCCAATATATATAAACAGCACATGCAGCTTAATATTAATAAAACAAACAACCCAGTACAAAAATGGGCAGAAGGTCTAAATAGGCATTTCTTCAAAGATGACACAGAGATGGCCAAGACGCACATGGAAAGCTGCTCAACATCACTAATTATTAGAGAAATGCAAATCAAAACTACAATGAGGTATGACCTCACACCTCTTAGAATCGGCATCATCAGAAAATCTACAAACCACAAATTCTGGGGAGGGTGTGGACAAAAGGAACCCTCTTCCACTACTGGTGGGAATGTAAATTGATACAGTCACTGGGGAGAACAGTATGGAGGTTCCTTTAAAATACTAAAAAGAGAATTACCATAGGATCCAGCAATCCCACTTCTGGGCATATACCCAGAGAAAACCATAAATCCAAAAGACACATTCACCACAATGCTCATTGCAGCCCTATTTACAATAGCCAGGTAATGGAAGCAACCTAAATGCCCACAGACAGACGAATGGATAAAGATGTGGTACATATATAAAATGGAATATTACTCAGCCATAAAAAGGAATGGAACTGGGTCATTTGTAGAGAAGTCGATGGATCTAGAGACTGTCATACAGAGTGAAGTAATTCAGAAAGAGGAAAACAAATATTGTATATTAATGCCTACATGTGGAACCTAGACAAATGGTACAGATGAACTGGTTTGCAGGGCAGAAATAGAGACACAGAGGTAGAGAACAAACGTATGGACACCAAGTGGAGGAAGCAATGGGGGGGGTGTGGTGGTGGTGGGATGAGTTGGGAGATTGGGATTGACCTGTATTCATGTATATGCATAAAATAGATAACTAATAATAACCTGCCGTATAAAAAAATAAATAAAATTAAATTTCAATTTTTTTTCAATATAAAATTTAAAAATAAAACAGAAAAAAGTTCTTCCATTCACACAGATGTATTTATAGGAATGAATTATTTCCATGCTTATATCTATAAATGCATAAAAGAGGAATAAAATACAACTTGAACCCAAAAAGGAAAAGAAAATCCCTGAACCCAACAGTTATACAGAGGAAAACCCTATCAAGGCACTAGCTCCAGCGGGAAACAATTCTGAAATTGGTCAGAGGTGGGGAATCATCTCCCATACATCCAGCAGCCCCCACCCCCACCATGCGAGGAGCGTCCTCCTTGCAAAGCTGGTGAACTGTACCGAGGCATCTGTGAGTAAACGTGAGCTGAGCCCCGGGCCAGCTGCTGCTGAACTGTTCCCACCCTTCCCAGGTAAAACACCTGAATATGTACAAGGGCTTGAAAGCCTAGAGGAAGGGCCGTGGAGCCACACCAGCGACAGTACACAGGCCCACTTGGTGCCTGCAGGCCAGCCAGGATGGTCCTGGCCCCGGGCGCTCTTCTGGAAGCTTTCCATTTCCCTGCCTGAGATACCCCTCCTGTCCCGGCCCCCACTCCTTTTTTTCCTTCCTCACCTCAGCCCGGAGAGAAATTCCAGCGGAAGTTATGGGTGACACATCCTCTTCTTTACAGGTGGCAGCCTGGCCACTCCTGCAGAAAGTCCAGCAGAGCCCCACTCACACCGGGCCACCAACAAAGCCGTGGACCCTCACACCCTCCCACCAGCACAGCCCCGAGACTGCTGACGGGGCAGAGGATATGGAGTCAGGCCCAGCTGCAGGGGCTATTGCTGCCTGGAGCGCTGTTTCTATTGCCCTCAACCCAGGCACACCTGGGGAGGGCTTGCCGGCAGGGTCAGGCTGCCCAGGTCAGCTAACCCTCAGCCCTCAGGGCATCACATTGCAGAAAATGGACCTCTCAAAGACAGAATATTAGCCAAGGAAAAAAGGGACGCAATGCCATGTGCAGCACCGTAGATGTGTCTAGAGGTAATCACGTGACTTGTAGTAAGTCAGAAAGTGAAAGACACATATCGTATGATATCACTTATAGGTGTTACCTAAAAATTGATACCAGGGCAGATATTTCCGCGGAGAAGGGCAATCACAGATTCATTAAACAAACTTATGGTTCACCAATGGAAAGCTGTGAGGATTCGATACATTACGATATTGGGGTTAACAGACATATACAAACACAGGTGAAATATATCATCACCAAAGACCTATGGAATACCAAGAGAAGACTACTCAACATTCTGTCATAACGTACATGGGAAAAGGATCCCAGGAAGAAGAGACATATATATATATATATATATATATATATATATATATATATATATATATATATATATATATATGTGTGTGTGTGTGTGTGTGTGTGTGAAAGAAACACATCTTGCACACGTACAACAAGCCGAACGTTGTAATCAAACTTGCTGTAATAAAAAATAAAAATAAATAAATTAAAAACACGAACAAGAAGTAGTGAGGCAAACCTGAGGGGCTTTCTCCTGGCACATTCCATTCTAAATTCCAATCCAGAAGGCGACTTCCACTGAGGCTCTGCTGCCCTAGTAACCAGATTTGGTAAGGGAGAACTGCTGCCACCTTGTGGCCGTTTCACACAATAGCAGCTTTAATCCCAGCGCTAATGGTCAGTTGATATTCACAATCATTGCAGGCCTGTAAATGACACCTGCCCTGAAAACAAATCCTGGGGTCATATATCGACCAAAAAATTCAAAAGACGTCCATATTTCCAAACGACAGTTTCAAGAGGCATATTTGACGCACATTAGTGTTCTGCTTCTTTTGCTTTCTTTCTTTCTTTGTTAAAAAAACGGGAATGGAAAAAGGCAACCCTCAGAATGGGTGAAAACGTTCGCAAACGAATCAATGGACAAAGGTTTAAGCTCCAATATATATAAACAGCACATGCAGCTTAATATTAATAAAACAAACAACCCAGTACAAAAATGGGCAGAAGGTCTAAATAGGCATTTCTTCAAAGATGACACAGAGATGGCCAAGACGCACATGGAAAGCTGCTCAACATCACTAATTATTAGAGAAATGCAAATCAAAACTACAATGAGGTATGACCTCACACCTCTTAGAATCGGCATCATCAGAAAATCTACAAACCACAAATTCTGGGGAGGGTGTGGACAAAAGGAACCCTCTTCCACTACTGGTGGGAATGTAAATTGATACAGTCACTGGGGAGAACAGTATGGAGGTTCCTTTAAAATACTAAAAAGAGAATTACCATAGGATCCAGCAATCCCACTTCTGGGCATATACCCAGAGAAAACCATAAATCCAAAAGACACATTCACCACAATGCTCATTGCAGCCCTATTTACAATAGCCAGGTAATGGAAGCAACCTAAATGCCCACAGACAGACGAATGGATAAAGATGTGGTACATATATAAAATGGAATATTACTCAGCCATAAAAAGGAATGGAACTGGGTCATTTGTAGAGAAGTCGATGGATCTAGAGACTGTCATACAGAGTGAAGTAATTCAGAAAGAGGAAAACAAATATTGTATATTAATGCCTACATGTGGAACCTAGACAAATGGTACAGATGAACTGGTTTGCAGGGCAGAAATAGAGACACAGAGGTAGAGAACAAACGTATGGACACCAAGTGGAGGAAGCAATGGGGGGGGTGTGGTGGTGGTGGGATGAGTTGGGAGATTGGGATTGACCTGTATTCATGTATATGCATAAAATAGATAACTAATAATAACCTGCCGTATAAAAAAATAAATAAAATTAAATTTCAATTTTTTTTCAATATAAAATTTAAAAATAAAACAGAAAAAAGTTCTTCCATTCACACAGATGTATTTATAGGAATGAATTATTTCCATGCTTATATCTATAAATGCATAAAAGAGGAATAAAATATAACTTGAACCCAAAAAGGAAAAGAAAATCCCTGAACCCAACAGTTATACAGAGGAAAACCCTATCAAGGCACTAGCTCCAGCGGGAAACAATTCTGAAATTGGTCAGAGGTGGGGAATCATCTCCCATACATCCAGCAGCCCCCACCCCCACCATGCGAGGAGCGTCCTCCTTGCAAAGCTGGTGAACTGTACCGAGGCATCTGTGAGTAAACGTGAGCTGAGCCCCGGGCCAGCTGCTGCTGAACTGTTCCCACCCTTCCCAGGTAAAACACCTGAATATGTACAAGGGCTTGAAAGCCTAGAGGAAGGGCCGTGGAGCCACACCAGCGACAGTACACAGGCCCACTTGGTGCCTGCAGGCCAGCCAGGATGGTCCTGGCCCCGGGCGCTCTTCTGGAAGCTTTCCATTTCCCTGCCTGAGATACCCCTCCTGTCCCGGCCCCCACTCCTTTTTTTCCTTCCTCACCTCAGCCCGGAGAGAAATTCCAGCGGAAGTTATGGGTGACACATCCTCTTCTTTACAGGTGGCAGCCTGGCCACTCCTGCAGAAAGTCCAGCAGAGCCCCACTCACACCGGGCCACCAACAAAGCCGTGGACCCTCACACCCTCCCACCAGCACAGCCCCGAGACTGCTGACGGGGCAGAGGATATGGAGTCAGGCCCAGCTGCAGGGGCTATTGCTGCCTGGAGCGCTGTTTCTATTGCCCTCAACCCAGGCACACCTGGGGAGGGCTTGCCGGCAGGGTCAGGCTGCCCAGGTCAGCTAACCCTCAGCCCTCAGGGCATCACATTGCAGAAAATGGACCTCTCAAAGACAGAATATTAGCCAAGGAAAAAAGGGACGCAATGCCATGTGCAGCACCGTAGATGTGTCTAGAGGTAATCACGTGACTTGTAGTAAGTCAGAAAGTGAAAGACACATATCGTATGATATCACTTATAGGTGTTACCTAAAAATTGATACCAGGGCAGATATTTCCGCGGAGAAGGGCAATCACAGATTCATTAAACAAACTTATGGTTCACCAATGGAAAGCTGTGAGGATTCGATACATTACGATATTGGGGTTAACAGACATATACAAACACAGGTGAAATATATCATCACCAAAGACCTATGGAATACCAAGAGAAGACTACTCAACATTCTGTCATAACGTACATGGGAAAAGGATCCCAGGAAGAAGAGACATATATATATATATATATATATATATATATATATATATATATATATATATATATATATATATATATATATATATATATGTGTGTGTGTGTGTGTGTGTGTGAAAGAAACACATCTTGCACACGTACAACAAGCCGAACGTTGTAATCAAACTTGCTGTAATAAAAAATAAAAATAAATAAATTAAAAACACGAACAAGAAGTAGTGAGGCAAACCTGAGGGGCTTTCTCCTGGCACATTCCATTCTAAATTCCAATCCAGAAGGCGACTTCCACTGAGGCTCTGCTGCCCTAGTAACCAGATTTGGTAAGGGAGAACTGCTGCCACCTTGTGGCCGTTTCACACAATAGCAGCTTTAATCCCAGCGCTAATGGTCAGTTGATATTCACAATCATTGCAGGCCTGTAAATGACACCTGCCCTGAAAACAAATCCTGGGGTCATATATCGACCAAAAAATTCAAAAGACGTCCATATTTCCAAACGACAGTTTCAAGAGGCATATTTGACGCACATTAGTGTTCTGCTTCTTTTGCTTTCTTTCTTTCTTTGTTAAAAAAACGGGAATGGAAAAAGGCAACCCTCAGAATGGGTGAAAACGTTCGCAAACGAATCAATGGACAAAGGTTTAAGCTCCAATATATATAAACAGCACATGCAGCTTAATATTAATAAAACAAACAACCCAGTACAAAAATGGGCAGAAGGTCTAAATAGGCATTTCTTCAAAGATGACACAGAGATGGCCAAGACGCACATGGAAAGCTGCTCAACATCACTAATTATTAGAGAAATGCAAATCAAAACTACAATGAGGTATGACCTCACACCTCTTAGAATCGGCATCATCAGAAAATCTACAAACCACAAATTCTGGGGAGGGTGTGGACAAAAGGAACCCTCTTCCACTACTGGTGGGAATGTAAATTGATACAGTCACTGGGGAGAACAGTATGGAGGTTCCTTTAAAATACTAAAAAGAGAATTACCATAGGATCCAGCAATCCCACTTCTGGGCATATACCCAGAGAAAACCATAAATCCAAAAGACACATTCACCACAATGCTCATTGCAGCCCTATTTACAATAGCCAGGTAATGGAAGCAACCTAAATGCCCACAGACAGACGAATGGATAAAGATGTGGTACATATATAAAATGGAATATTACTCAGCCATAAAAAGGAATGGAACTGGGTCATTTGTAGAGAAGTCGATGGATCTAGAGACTGTCATACAGAGTGAAGTAATTCAGAAAGAGGAAAACAAATATTGTATATTAATGCCTACATGTGGAACCTAGACAAATGGTACAGATGAACTGGTTTGCAGGGCAGAAATAGAGACACAGAGGTAGAGAACAAACGTATGGACACCAAGTGGAGGAAGCAATGGGGGGGGTGTGGTGGTGGTGGGATGAGTTGGGAGATTGGGATTGACCTGTATTCATGTATATGCATAAAATAGATAACTAATAATAACCTGCCGTATAAAAAAATAAATAAAATTAAATTTCAATTTTTTTTCAATATAAAATTTAAAAATAAAACAGAAAAAAGTTCTTCCATTCACACAGATGTATTTATAGGAATGAATTATTTCCATGCTTATATCTATAAATGCATAAAAGAGGAATAAAATATAACTTGAACCCAAAAAGGAAAAGAAAATCCCTGAACCCAACAGTTATACAGAGGAAAACCCTATCAAGGCACTAGCTCCAGCGGGAAACAATTCTGAAATTGGTCAGAGGTGGGGAATCATCTCCCATACATCCAGCAGCCCCCACCCCCACCATGCGAGGAGCGTCCTCCTTGCAAAGCTGGTGAACTGTACCGAGGCATCTGTGAGTAAACGTGAGCTGAGCCCCGGGCCAGCTGCTGCTGAACTGTTCCCACCCTTCCCAGGTAAAACACCTGAATATGTACAAGGGCTTGAAAGCCTAGAGGAAGGGCCGTGGAGCCACACCAGCGACAGTACACAGGCCCACTTGGTGCCTGCAGGCCAGCCAGGATGGTCCTGGCCCCGGGCGCTCTTCTGGAAGCTTTCCATTTCCCTGCCTGAGATACCCCTCCTGTCCCGGCCCCCACTCCTTTTTTTCCTTCCTCACCTCAGCCCGGAGAGAAATTCCAGCGGAAGTTATGGGTGACACATCCTCTTCTTTACAGGTGGCAGCCTGGCCACTCCTGCAGAAAGTCCAGCAGAGCCCCACTCACACCGGGCCACCAACAAAGCCGTGGACCCTCACACCCTCCCACCAGCACAGCCCCGAGACTGCTGACGGGGCAGAGGATATGGAGTCAGGCCCAGCTGCAGGGGCTATTGCTGCCTGGAGCGCTGTTTCTATTGCCCTCAACCCAGGCACACCTGGGGAGGGCTTGCCGGCAGGGTCAGGCTGCCCAGGTCAGCTAACCCTCAGCCCTCAGGGCATCACATTGCAGAAAATGGACCTCTCAAAGACAGAATATTAGCCAAGGAAAAAAGGGACGCAATGCCATGTGCAGCACCGTAGATGTGTCTAGAGGTAATCACGTGACTTGTAGTAAGTCAGAAAGTGAAAGACACATATCGTATGATATCACTTATAGGTGTTACCTAAAAATTGATACCAGGGCAGATATTTCCGCGGAGAAGGGCAATCACAGATTCATTAAACAAACTTATGGTTCACCAATGGAAAGCTGTGAGGATTCGATACATTACGATATTGGGGTTAACAGACATATACAAACACAGGTGAAATATATCATCACCAAAGACCTATGGAATACCAAGAGAAGACTACTCAACATTCTGTCATAACGTACATGGGAAAAGGATCCCAGGAAGAAGAGACATATATATATATATATATATATATATATATATATATATATATATATATATATATATATATATATATATGTGTGTGTGTGTGTGTGTGTGTGAAAGAAACACATCTTGCACACGTACAACAAGCCGAACGTTGTAATCAAACTTGCTGTAATAAAAAATAAAAATAAATAAATTAAAAACACGAACAAGAAGTAGTGAGGCAAACCTGAGGGGCTTTCTCCTGGCACATTCCATTCTAAATTCCAATCCAGAAGGCGACTTCCACTGAGGCTCTGCTGCCCTAGTAACCAGATTTGGTAAGGGAGAACTGCTGCCACCTTGTGGCCGTTTCACACAATAGCAGCTTTAATCCCAGCGCTAATGGTCAGTTGATATTCACAATCATTGCAGGCCTGTAAATGACACCTGCCCTGAAAACAAATCCTGGGGTCATATATCGACCAAAAAATTCAAAAGACGTCCATATTTCCAAACGACAGTTTCAAGAGGCATATTTGACGCACATTAGTGTTCTGCTTCTTTTGCTTTCTTTCTTTCTTTGTTAAAAAAACGGGAATGGAAAAAGGCAACCCTCAGAATGGGTGAAAACGTTCGCAAACGAATCAATGGACAAAGGTTTAAGCTCCAATATATATAAACAGCACATGCAGCTTAATATTAATAAAACAAACAACCCAGTACAAAAATGGGCAGAAGGTCTAAATAGGCATTTCTTCAAAGATGACACAGAGATGGCCAAGACGCACATGGAAAGCTGCTCAACATCACTAATTATTAGAGAAATGCAAATCAAAACTACAATGAGGTATGACCTCACACCTCTTAGAATCGGCATCATCAGAAAATCTACAAACCACAAATTCTGGGGAGGGTGTGGACAAAAGGAACCCTCTTCCACTACTGGTGGGAATGTAAATTGATACAGTCACTGGGGAGAACAGTATGGAGGTTCCTTTAAAATACTAAAAAGAGAATTACCATAGGATCCAGCAATCCCACTTCTGGGCATATACCCAGAGAAAACCATAAATCCAAAAGACACATTCACCACAATGCTCATTGCAGCCCTATTTACAATAGCCAGGTAATGGAAGCAACCTAAATGCCCACAGACAGACGAATGGATAAAGATGTGGTACATATATAAAATGGAATATTACTCAGCCATAAAAAGGAATGGAACTGGGTCATTTGTAGAGAAGTCGATGGATCTAGAGACTGTCATACAGAGTGAAGTAATTCAGAAAGAGGAAAACAAATATTGTATATTAATGCCTACATGTGGAACCTAGACAAATGGTACAGATGAACTGGTTTGCAGGGCAGAAATAGAGACACAGAGGTAGAGAACAAACGTATGGACACCAAGTGGAGGAAGCAATGGGGGGGGTGTGGTGGTGGTGGGATGAGTTGGGAGATTGGGATTGACCTGTATTCATGTATATGCATAAAATAGATAACTAATAATAACCTGCCGTATAAAAAAATAAATAAAATTAAATTTCAATTTTTTTTCAATATAAAATTTAAAAATAAAACAGAAAAAAGTTCTTCCATTCACACAGATGTATTTATAGGAATGAATTATTTCCATGCTTATATCTATAAATGCATAAAAGAGGAATAAAATATAACTTGAACCCAAAAAGGAAAAGAAAATCCCTGAACCCAACAGTTATACAGAGGAAAACCCTATCAAGGCACTAGCTCCAGCGGGAAACAATTCTGAAATTGGTCAGAGGTGGGGAATCATCTCCCATACATCCAGCAGCCCCCACCCCCACCATGCGAGGAGCGTCCTCCTTGCAAAGCTGGTGAACTGTACCGAGGCATCTGTGAGTAAACGTGAGCTGAGCCCCGGGCCAGCTGCTGCTGAACTGTTCCCACCCTTCCCAGGTAAAACACCTGAATATGTACAAGGGCTTGAAAGCCTAGAGGAAGGGCCGTGGAGCCACACCAGCGACAGTACACAGGCCCACTTGGTGCCTGCAGGCCAGCCAGGATGGTCCTGGCCCCGGGCGCTCTTCTGGAAGCTTTCCATTTCCCTGCCTGAGATACCCCTCCTGTCCCGGCCCCCACTCCTTTTTTTCCTTCCTCACCTCAGCCCGGAGAGAAATTCCAGCGGAAGTTATGGGTGACACATCCTCTTCTTTACAGGTGGCAGCCTGGCCACTCCTGCAGAAAGTCCAGCAGAGCCCCACTCACACCGGGCCACCAACAAAGCCGTGGACCCTCACACCCTCCCACCAGCACAGCCCCGAGACTGCTGACGGGGCAGAGGATATGGAGTCAGGCCCAGCTGCAGGGGCTATTGCTGCCTGGAGCGCTGTTTCTATTGCCCTCAACCCAGGCACACCTGGGGAGGGCTTGCCGGCAGGGTCAGGCTGCCCAGGTCAGCTAACCCTCAGCCCTCAGGGCATCACATTGCAGAAAATGGACCTCTCAAAGACAGAATATTAGCCAAGGAAAAAAGGGACGCAATGCCATGTGCAGCACCGTAGATGTGTCTAGAGGTAATCACGTGACTTGTAGTAAGTCAGAAAGTGAAAGACACATATCGTATGATATCACTTATAGGTGTTACCTAAAAATTGATACCAGGGCAGATATTTCCGCGGAGAAGGGCAATCACAGATTCATTAAACAAACTTATGGTTCACCAATGGAAAGCTGTGAGGATTCGATACATTACGATATTGGGGTTAACAGACATATACAAACACAGGTGAAATATATCATCACCAAAGACCTATGGAATACCAAGAGAAGACTACTCAACATTCTGTCATAACGTACATGGGAAAAGGATCCCAGGAAGAAGAGACATATATATATATATATATATATATATATATATATATATATGTGTGTGTGTGTGTGTGTGTGTGAAAGAAACACATCTTGCACACGTACAACAAGCCGAACGTTGTAATCAAACTTGCTGTAATAAAAAATAAAAATAAATAAATTAAAAACACGAACAAGAAGTAGTGAGGCAAACCTGAGGGGCTTTCTCCTGGCACATTCCATTCTAAATTCCAATCCAGAAGGCGACTTCCACTGAGGCTCTGCTGCCCTAGTAACCAGATTTGGTAAGGGAGAACTGCTGCCACCTTGTGGCCGTTTCACACAATAGCAGCTTTAATCCCAGCGCTAATGGTCAGTTGATATTCACAATCATTGCAGGCCTGTAAATGACACCTGCCCTGAAAACAAATCCTGGGGTCATATATCGACCAAAAAATTCAAAAGACGTCCATATTTCCAAACGACAGTTTCAAGAGGCATATTTGACGCACATTAGTGTTCTGCTTCTTTTGCTTTCTTTCTTTCTTTGTTAAAAAAACGGGAATGGAAAAAGGCAACCCTCAGAATGGGTGAAAACGTTCGCAAACGAATCAATGGACAAAGGTTTAAGCTCCAATATATATAAACAGCACATGCAGCTTAATATTAATAAAACAAACAACCCAGTACAAAAATGGGCAGAAGGTCTAAATAGGCATTTCTTCAAAGATGACACAGAGATGGCCAAGACGCACATGGAAAGCTGCTCAACATCACTAATTATTAGAGAAATGCAAATCAAAACTACAATGAGGTATGACCTCACACCTCTTAGAATCGGCATCATCAGAAAATCTACAAACCACAAATTCTGGGGAGGGTGTGGACAAAAGGAACCCTCTTCCACTACTGGTGGGAATGTAAATTGATACAGTCACTGGGGAGAACAGTATGGAGGTTCCTTTAAAATACTAAAAAGAGAATTACCATAGGATCCAGCAATCCCACTTCTGGGCATATACCCAGAGAAAACCATAAATCCAAAAGACACATTCACCACAATGCTCATTGCAGCCCTATTTACAATAGCCAGGTAATGGAAGCAACCTAAATGCCCACAGACAGACGAATGGATAAAGATGTGGTACATATATAAAATGGAATATTACTCAGCCATAAAAAGGAATGGAACTGGGTCATTTGTAGAGAAGTCGATGGATCTAGAGACTGTCATACAGAGTGAAGTAATTCAGAAAGAGGAAAACAAATATTGTATATTAATGCCTACATGTGGAACCTAGACAAATGGTACAGATGAACTGGTTTGCAGGGCAGAAATAGAGACACAGAGGTAGAGAACAAACGTATGGACACCAAGTGGAGGAAGCAATGGGGGGGGTGTGGTGGTGGTGGGATGAGTTGGGAGATTGGGATTGACCTGTATTCATGTATATGCATAAAATAGATAACTAATAATAACCTGCCGTATAAAAAAATAAATAAAATTAAATTTCAATTTTTTTTCAATATAAAATTTAAAAATAAAACAGAAAAAAGTTCTTCCATTCACACAGATGTATTTATAGGAATGAATTATTTCCATGCTTATATCTATAAATGCATAAAAGAGGAATAAAATATAACTTGAACCCAAAAAGGAAAAGAAAATCCCTGAACCCAACAGTTATACAGAGGAAAACCCTATCAAGGCACTAGCTCCAGCGGGAAACAATTCTGAAATTGGTCAGAGGTGGGGAATCATCTCCCATACATCCAGCAGCCCCCACCCCCACCATGCGAGGAGCGTCCTCCTTGCAAAGCTGGTGAACTGTACCGAGGCATCTGTGAGTAAACGTGAGCTGAGCCCCGGGCCAGCTGCTGCTGAACTGTTCCCACCCTTCCCAGGTAAAACACCTGAATATGTACAAGGGCTTGAAAGCCTAGAGGAAGGGCCGTGGAGCCACACCAGCGACAGTACACAGGCCCACTTGGTGCCTGCAGGCCAGCCAGGATGGTCCTGGCCCCGGGCGCTCTTCTGGAAGCTTTCCATTTCCCTGCCTGAGATACCCCTCCTGTCCCGGCCCCCACTCCTTTTTTTCCTTCCTCACCTCAGCCCGGAGAGAAATTCCAGCGGAAGTTATGGGTGACACATCCTCTTCTTTACAGGTGGCAGCCTGGCCACTCCTGCAGAAAGTCCAGCAGAGCCCCACTCACACCGGGCCACCAACAAAGCCGTGGACCCTCACACCCTCCCACCAGCACAGCCCCGAGACTGCTGACGGGGCAGAGGATATGGAGTCAGGCCCAGCTGCAGGGGCTATTGCTGCCTGGAGCGCTGTTTCTATTGCCCTCAACCCAGGCACACCTGGGGAGGGCTTGCCGGCAGGGTCAGGCTGCCCAGGTCAGCTAACCCTCAGCCCTCAGGGCATCACATTGCAGAAAATGGACCTCTCAAAGACAGAATATTAGCCAAGGAAAAAAGGGACGCAATGCCATGTGCAGCACCGTAGATGTGTCTAGAGGTAATCACGTGACTTGTAGTAAGTCAGAAAGTGAAAGACACATATCGTATGATATCACTTATAGGTGTTACCTAAAAATTGATACCAGGGCAGATATTTCCGCGGAGAAGGGCAATCACAGATTCATTAAACAAACTTATGGTTCACCAATGGAAAGCTGTGAGGATTCGATACATTACGATATTGGGGTTAACAGACATATACAAACACAGGTGAAATATATCATCACCAAAGACCTATGGAATACCAAGAGAAGACTACTCAACATTCTGTCATAACGTACATGGGAAAAGGATCCCAGGAAGAAGAGACATATATATATATATATATATATATATATATATATATATATATGTGTGTGTGTGTGTGTGTGTGTGTGAAAGAAACACATCTTGCACACGTACAACAAGCCGAACGTTGTAATCAAACTTGCTGTAATAAAAAATAAAAATAAATAAATTAAAAACACGAACAAGAAGTAGTGAGGCAAACCTGAGGGGCTTTCTCCTGGCACATTCCATTCTAAATTCCAATCCAGAAGGCGACTTCCACTGAGGCTCTGCTGCCCTAGTAACCAGATTTGGTAAGGGAGAACTGCTGCCACCTTGTGGCCGTTTCACACAATAGCAGCTTTAATCCCAGCGCTAATGGTCAGTTGATATTCACAATCATTGCAGGCCTGTAAATGACACCTGCCCTGAAAACAAATCCTGGGGTCATATATCGACCAAAAAATTCAAAAGACGTCCATATTTCCAAACGACAGTTTCAAGAGGCATATTTGACGCACATTAGTGTTCTGCTTCTTTTGCTTTCTTTCTTTCTTTGTTAAAAAAACGGGAATGGAAAAAGGCAACCCTCAGAATGGGTGAAAACGTTCGCAAACGAATCAATGGACAAAGGTTTAAGCTCCAATATATATAAACAGCACATGCAGCTTAATATTAATAAAACAAACAACCCAGTACAAAAATGGGCAGAAGGTCTAAATAGGCATTTCTTCAAAGATGACACAGAGATGGCCAAGACGCACATGGAAAGCTGCTCAACATCACTAATTATTAGAGAAATGCAAATCAAAACTACAATGAGGTATGACCTCACACCTCTTAGAATCGGCATCATCAGAAAATCTACAAACCACAAATTCTGGGGAGGGTGTGGACAAAAGGAACCCTCTTCCACTACTGGTGGGAATGTAAATTGATACAGTCACTGGGGAGAACAGTATGGAGGTTCCTTTAAAATACTAAAAAGAGAATTACCATAGGATCCAGCAATCCCACTTCTGGGCATATACCCAGAGAAAACCATAAATCAAAAAGACACATTCACCACAATGCTCATTGCAGCCCTATTTACAATAGCCAGGTAATGGAAGCAACCTAAATGCCCACAGACAGACGAATGGATAAAGATGTGGTACATATATAAAATGGAATATTACTCAGCCATAAAAAGGAATGGAACTGGGTCATTTGTAGAGAAGTCGATGGATCTAGAGACTGTCATACAGAGTGAAGTAATTCAGAAAGAGGAAAACAAATATTGTATATTAATGCCTACATGTGGAACCTAGACAAATGGTACAGATGAACTGGTTTGCAGGGCAGAAATAGAGACACAGAGGTAGAGAACAAACGTATGGACACCAAGTGGAGGAAGCAATGGGGGGGTGTGGTGGTGGTGGGATGAGTTGGGAGATTGGGATTGACCTGTATTCATGTATATGCATAAAATAGATAACTAATAATAACCTGCCGTATAAAAAAATAAATAAAATTAAATTTCAATTTTTTTTCAATATAAAATTTAAAAATAAAACAGAAAAAAGTTCTTCCATTCACACAGATGTATTTATAGGAATGAATTATTTCCATGCTTATATCTATAAATGCATAAAAGAGGAATAAAATATAACTTGAACCCAAAAAGGAAAAGAAAATCCCTGAACCCAACAGTTATACAGAGGAAAACCCTATCAAGGCACTAGCTCCAGCGGGAAACAATTCTGAAATTGGTCAGAGGTGGGGAATCATCTCCCATACATCCAGCAGCCCCCACCCCCACCATGCGAGGAGCGTCCTCCTTGCAAAGCTGGTGAACTGTACCGAGGCATCTGTGAGTAAACGTGAGCTGAGCCCCGGGCCAGCTGCTGCTGAACTGTTCCCACCCTTCCCAGGTAAAACACCTGAATATGTACAAGGGCTTGAAAGCCTAGAGGAAGGGCCGTGGAGCCACACCAGCGACAGTACACAGGCCCACTTGGTGCCTGCAGGCCAGCCAGGATGGTCCTGGCCCCGGGCGCTCTTCTGGAAGCTTTCCATTTCCCTGCCTGAGATACCCCTCCTGTCCCGGCCCCCACTCCTTTTTTTCCTTCCTCACCTCAGCCCGGAGAGAAATTCCAGCGGAAGTTATGGGTGACACATCCTCTTCTTTACAGGTGGCAGCCTGGCCACTCCTGCAGAAAGTCCAGCAGAGCCCCACTCACACCGGGCCACCAACAAAGCCGTGGACCCTCACACCCTCCCACCAGCACAGCCCCGAGACTGCTGACGGGGCAGAGGATATGGAGTCAGGCCCAGCTGCAGGGGCTATTGCTGCCTGGAGCGCTGTTTCTATTGCCCTCAACCCAGGCACACCTGGGGAGGGCTTGCCGGCAGGGTCAGGCTGCCCAGGTCAGCTAACCCTCAGCCCTCAGGGCATCACATTGCAGAAAATGGACCTCTCAAAGACAGAATATTAGCCAAGGAAAAAAGGGACGCAATGCCATGTGCAGCACCGTAGATGTGTCTAGAGGTAATCACGTGACTTGTAGTAAGTCAGAAAGTGAAAGACACATATCGTATGATATCACTTATAGGTGTTACCTAAAAATTGATACCAGGGCAGATATTTCCGCGGAGAAGGGCAATCACAGATTCATTAAACAAACTTATGGTTCACCAATGGAAAGCTGTGAGGATTCGATACATTACGATATTGGGGTTAACAGACATATACAAACACAGGTGAAATATATCATCACCAAAGACCTATGGAATACCAAGAGAAGACTACTCAACATTCTGTCATAACGTACATGGGAAAAGGATCCCAGGAAGAAGAGACATATATATATATATATATATATATATATATATATATATATGTGTGTGTGTGTGTGTGTGTGTGTGAAAGAAACACATCTTGCACACGTACAACAAGCCGAACGTTGTAATCAAACTTGCTGTAATAAAAAATAAAAATAAATAAATTAAAAACACGAACAAGAAGTAGTGAGGCAAACCTGAGGGGCTTTCTCCTGGCACATTCCATTCTAAATTCCAATCCAGAAGGCGACTTCCACTGAGGCTCTGCTGCCCTAGTAACCAGATTTGGTAAGGGAGAACTGCTGCCACCTTGTGGCCGTTTCACACAATAGCAGCTTTAATCCCAGCGCTAATGGTCAGTTGATATTCACAATCATTGCAGGCCTGTAAATGACACCTGCCCTGAAAACAAATCCTGGGGTCATATATCGACCAAAAAATTCAAAAGACGTCCATATTTCCAAACGACAGTTTCAAGAGGCATATTTGACGCACATTAGTGTTCTGCTTCTTTTGCTTTCTTTCTTTCTTTGTTAAAAAAACGGGAATGGAAAAAGGCAACCCTCAGAATGGGTGAAAACGTTCGCAAACGAATCAATGGACAAAGGTTTAAGCTCCAATATATATAAACAGCACATGCAGCTTAATATTAATAAAACAAACAACCCAGTACAAAAATGGGCAGAAGGTCTAAATAGGCATTTCTTCAAAGATGACACAGAGATGGCCAAGACGCACATGGAAAGCTGCTCAACATCACTAATTATTAGAGAAATGCAAATCAAAACTACAATGAGGTATGACCTCACACCTCTTAGAATCGGCATCATCAGAAAATCTACAAACCACAAATTCTGGGGAGGGTGTGGACAAAAGGAACCCTCTTCCACTACTGGTGGGAATGTAAATTGATACAGTCACTGGGGAGAACAGTATGGAGGTTCCTTTAAAATACTAAAAAGAGAATTACCATAGGATCCAGCAATCCCACTTCTGGGCATATACCCAGAGAAAACCATAAATCCAAAAGACACATTCACCACAATGCTCATTGCAGCCCTATTTACAATAGCCAGGTAATGGAAGCAACCTAAATGCCCACAGACAGACGAATGGATAAAGATGTGGTACATATATAAAATGGAATATTACTCAGCCATAAAAAGGAATGGAACTGGGTCATTTGTAGAGAAGTCGATGGATCTAGAGACTGTCATACAGAGTGAAGTAATTCAGAAAGAGGAAAACAAATATTGTATATTAATGCCTACATGTGGAACCTAGACAAATGGTACAGATGAACTGGTTTGCAGGGCAGAAATAGAGACACAGAGGTAGAGAACAAACGTATGGACACCAAGTGGAGGAAGCAATGGGGGGGGTGTGGTGGTGGTGGGATGAGTTGGGAGATTGGGATTGACCTGTATTCATGTATATGCATAAAATAGATAACTAATAATAACCTGCCGTATAAAAAAATAAATAAAATTAAATTTCAATTTTTTTTCAATATAAAATTTAAAAATAAAACAGAAAAAAGTTCTTCCATTCACACAGATGTATTTATAGGAATGAATTATTTCCATGCTTATATCTATAAATGCATAAAAGAGGAATAAAATATAACTTGAACCCAAAAAGGAAAAGAAAATCCCTGAACCCAACAGTTATACAGAGGAAAACCCTATCAAGGCACTAGCTCCAGCGGGAAACAATTCTGAAATTGGTCAGAGGTGGGGAATCATCTCCCATACATCCAGCAGCCCCCACCCCCACCATGCGAGGAGCGTCCTCCTTGCAAAGCTGGTGAACTGTACCGAGGCATCTGTGAGTAAACGTGAGCTGAGCCCCGGGCCAGCTGCTGCTGAACTGTTCCCACCCTTCCCAGGTAAAACACCTGAATATGTACAAGGGCTTGAAAGCCTAGAGGAAGGGCCGTGGAGCCACACCAGCGACAGTACACAGGCCCACTTGGTGCCTGCAGGCCAGCCAGGATGGTCCTGGCCCCGGGCGCTCTTCTGGAAGCTTTCCATTTCCCTGCCTGAGATACCCCTCCTGTCCCGGCCCCCACTCCTTTTTTTCCTTCCTCACCTCAGCCCGGAGAGAAATTCCAGCGGAAGTTATGGGTGACACATCCTCTTCTTTACAGGTGGCAGCCTGGCCACTCCTGCAGAAAGTCCAGCAGAGCCCCACTCACACCGGGCCACCAACAAAGCCGTGGACCCTCACACCCTCCCACCAGCACAGCCCCGAGACTGCTGACGGGGCAGAGGATATGGAGTCAGGCCCAGCTGCAGGGGCTATTGCTGCCTGGAGCGCTGTTTCTATTGCCCTCAACCCAGGCACACCTGGGGAGGGCTTGCCGGCAGGGTCAGGCTGCCCAGGTCAGCTAACCCTCAGCCCTCAGGGCATCACATTGCAGAAAATGGACCTCTCAAAGACAGAATATTAGCCAAGGAAAAAAGGGACGCAATGCCATGTGCAGCACCGTAGATGTGTCTAGAGGTAATCACGTGACTTGTAGTAAGTCAGAAAGTGAAAGACACATATCGTATGATATCACTTATAGGTGTTACCTAAAAATTGATACCAGGGCAGATATTTCCGCGGAGAAGGGCAATCACAGATTCATTAAACAAACTTATGGTTCACCAATGGAAAGCTGTGAGGATTCGATACATTACGATATTGGGGTTAACAGACATATACAAACACAGGTGAAATATATCATCACCAAAGACCTATGGAATACCAAGAGAAGACTACTCAACATTCTGTCATAACGTACATGGGAAAAGGATCCCAGGAAGAAGAGACATATATATATATATATATATATATATATATATATATATATATATATATATATATATATATATATATATGTGTGTGTGTGTGTGTGTGTGTGAAAGAAACACATCTTGCACACGTACAACAAGCCGAACGTTGTAATCAAACTTGCTGTAATAAAAAATAAAAATAAATAAATTAAAAACACGAACAAGAAGTAGTGAGGCAAACCTGAGGGGCTTTCTCCTGGCACATTCCATTCTAAATTCCAATCCAGAAGGCGACTTCCACTGAGGCTCTGCTGCCCTAGTAACCAGATTTGGTAAGGGAGAACTGCTGCCACCTTGTGGCCGTTTCACACAATAGCAGCTTTAATCCCAGCGCTAATGGTCAGTTGATATTCACAATCATTGCAGGCCTGTAAATGACACCTGCCCTGAAAACAAATCCTGGGGTCATATATCGACCAAAAAATTCAAAAGACGTCCATATTTCCAAACGACAGTTTCAAGAGGCATATTTGACGCACATTAGTGTTCTGCTTCTTTTGCTTTCTTTCTTTCTTTGTTAAAAAAACGGGAATGGAAAAAGGCAACCCTCAGAATGGGTGAAAACGTTCGCAAACGAATCAATGGACAAAGGTTTAAGCTCCAATATATATAAACAGCACATGCAGCTTAATATTAATAAAACAAACAACCCAGTACAAAAATGGGCAGAAGGTCTAAATAGGCATTTCTTCAAAGATGACACAGAGATGGCCAAGACGCACATGGAAAGCTGCTCAACATCACTAATTATTAGAGAAATGCAAATCAAAACTACAATGAGGTATGACCTCACACCTCTTAGAATCGGCATCATCAGAAAATCTACAAACCACAAATTCTGGGGAGGGTGTGGACAAAAGGAACCCTCTTCCACTACTGGTGGGAATGTAAATTGATACAGTCACTGGGGAGAACAGTATGGAGGTTCCTTTAAAATACTAAAAAGAGAATTACCATAGGATCCAGCAATCCCACTTCTGGGCATATACCCAGAGAAAACCATAAATCCAAAAGACACATTCACCACAATGCTCATTGCAGCCCTATTTACAATAGCCAGGTAATGGAAGCAACCTAAATGCCCACAGACAGACGAATGGATAAAGATGTGGTACATATATAAAATGGAATATTACTCAGCCATAAAAAGGAATGGAACTGGGTCATTTGTAGAGAAGTCGATGGATCTAGAGACTGTCATACAGAGTGAAGTAATTCAGAAAGAGGAAAACAAATATTGTATATTAATGCCTACATGTGGAACCTAGACAAATGGTACAGATGAACTGGTTTGCAGGGCAGAAATAGAGACACAGAGGTAGAGAACAAACGTATGGACACCAAGTGGAGGAAGCAATGGGGGGGGTGTGGTGGTGGTGGGATGAGTTGGGAGATTGGGATTGACCTGTATTCATGTATATGCATAAAATAGATAACTAATAATAACCTGCCGTATAAAAAAATAAATAAAATTAAATTTCAATTTTTTTTCAATATAAAATTTAAAAATAAAACAGAAAAAAGTTCTTCCATTCACACAGATGTATTTATAGGAATGAATTATTTCCATGCTTATATCTATAAATGCATAAAAGAGGAATAAAATATAACTTGAACCCAAAAAGGAAAAGAAAATCCCTGAACCCAACAGTTATACAGAGGAAAACCCTATCAAGGCACTAGCTCCAGCGGGAAACAATTCTGAAATTGGTCAGAGGTGGGGAATCATCTCCCATACATCCAGCAGCCCCCACCCCCACCATGCGAGGAGCGTCCTCCTTGCAAAGCTGGTGAACTGTACCGAGGCATCTGTGAGTAAACGTGAGCTGAGCCCCGGGCCAGCTGCTGCTGAACTGTTCCCACCCTTCCCAGGTAAAACACCTGAATATGTACAAGGGCTTGAAAGCCTAGAGGAAGGGCCGTGGAGCCACACCAGCGACAGTACACAGGCCCACTTGGTGCCTGCAGGCCAGCCAGGATGGTCCTGGCCCCGGGCGCTCTTCTGGAAGCTTTCCATTTCCCTGCCTGAGATACCCCTCCTGTCCCGGCCCCCACTCCTTTTTTTCCTTCCTCACCTCAGCCCGGAGAGAAATTCCAGCGGAAGTTATGGGTGACACATCCTCTTCTTTACAGGTGGCAGCCTGGCCACTCCTGCAGAAAGTCCAGCAGAGCCCCACTCACACCGGGCCACCAACAAAGCCGTGGACCCTCACACCCTCCCACCAGCACAGCCCCGAGACTGCTGACGGGGCAGAGGATATGGAGTCAGGCCCAGCTGCAGGGGCTATTGCTGCCTGGAGCGCTGTTTCTATTGCCCTCAACCCAGGCACACCTGGGGAGGGCTTGCCGGCAGGGTCAGGCTGCCCAGGTCAGCTAACCCTCAGCCCTCAGGGCATCACATTGCAGAAAATGGACCTCTCAAAGACAGAATATTAGCCAAGGAAAAAAGGGACGCAATGCCATGTGCAGCACCGTAGATGTGTCTAGAGGTAATCACGTGACTTGTAGTAAGTCAGAAAGTGAAAGACACATATCGTATGATATCACTTATAGGTGTTACCTAAAAATTGATACCAGGGCAGATATTTCCGCGGAGAAGGGCAATCACAGATTCATTAAACAAACTTATGGTTCACCAATGGAAAGCTGTGAGGATTCGATACATTACGATATTGGGGTTAACAGACATATACAAACACAGGTGAAATATATCATCACCAAAGACCTATGGAATACCAAGAGAAGACTACTCAACATTCTGTCATAACGTACATGGGAAAAGGATACCAGGAAGAAGAGACATATATATATATATATATATATATATATATATATATATATATATATATATATATATATATATATATAAATATATATATATATATATATATATGTGTGTGTGTGTAAAAGAAACACATCTTGCACACGTACAACAAGCCGAACGTTGTAATCAAACTTGCTGTAATAAAAAATAAAAATAAATAAATTAAAAACACGAACAAGAAGTAGTGAGGCAAACCTGAGGGGCTTTCTCCTGGCACATTCCATTCTAAATTCCAATCCAGAACGCGACTTCCACTGAGGCTCTGCTGCCCTAGTAACCAGATTTGGTAAGGGAGAACTGCTGCCACCTTGTGGCCGTTTCACACAATAGCAGCTTTAATCCCAGCGCTAATGGTCAGTTGATATTCACAATCATTGCAGGCCTGTAAATGACACCTGCCCTGAAAACAAATCCTGGGGTCATATATCGACCAAAAAATTCAAAAGACGTCCATATTTCCAAACGACAGTTTCAAGAGGCATATTTGACGCACATTAGTGTTCTGCTTCTTTTGCTTTCTTTCTTTCTTTGTTAAAAAAACGGGAATGGAAAAAGGCAACCCTCAGAATGGGTGAAAACGTTCGCAAACGAATCAATGGACAAAGGTTTAAGCTCCAATATATATAAACAGCACATGCAGCTTAATATTAATAAAACAAACAACCCAATACAAAAATGGGCAGAAGGTCTAAATAGGCATTTCTTCAAAGATGACACAGAGATGGCCAAGACGCACATGGAAAGCTGCTCAACATCACTAATTATTAGAGAAATGCAAATCAAAACTACAATGAGGTATGACCTCACACCTCTTAGAATCGGCCTCATCGGAAAATCTACAAACCACAAATTCTGGGGAGGGTGTGGACAAAAGGAACCCTCTTCCACTACTGGTGGGAATGTAAATTGATACAGTCACTGGGGAGAACAGTATGGAGGTTCCTTTAAAATACTAAAAAGAGAATTACCACAGGATCCAGCAATCCCACTTCTGGGCATATACCCAGAGAAAACCATAAATCAAAAAGACACATTCACCACAATGCTCATTGCAGCCCTATTTACAATAGCCAGGTAATGGAAGCAACCTAAATGCCCACAGACAGACGAATGGATAAAGATGTGGTACATATATAAAATGGAATATTACTCAGCCATAAAAAGGAATGGAACTGGGTCATTTGTAGAGAAGTCGATGGATCTAGAGACTGTCATACAGAGTGAAGTAATTCAGAAAGAGGAAAACAAATATTGTATATTAATGCCTACATGTGGAACCTAGACAAATGGTACAGATGAACTGGTTTGCAGGGCAGAAATAGAGACACAGAGGTAGAGAACAAACGTATGGACACCAAGTGGGGGAAGCAAAGGGGTGGTGGTGGTGGGATGAGTTGGGAGATTGGGATTGACCTGTATTCATGTATATGCATAAAAGAGATAACTAATAATAACCTGCTGTATAAAAAAATAAATAAAATTAAATTTCAATTTTTTTCAATATAAAATTTAAAAATAAAACAGAAAAAAGTTCTTCCATTCACACAGATGTATTTATAGGAATGAATTATTTCCATGCTTATATCTATAAATATATAAAAGAGGAATAAAATCTAACTTGAACCAAAAAAGGAAAAGAAAATCCCTGAACCCAACAGTTATACAGAGGAAAACCCTATCAAGGCACTAGCTCCAGCGGGAAACAATTCTGAAATTGGTCAGAGGTGGGGAATCATCTCCCATACATCCAGCAGCCCCCCCCCACCATGCGAGGAGCGTCCTCCTTGCAAAGCTGGGGAACCGTACCGAGGCGTCTGTGAGTAAACGTGAGCTGAGCCCCGGGCCAGCTGCTGCTGAACTGTTCCCACCCTTCCCAGGTAAAACACCTGAATATGTACAAGGGCTTGAAAGCCTAGAGGAAGGGCCGTGGAGCCACACCAGCGACAGTACACAGGCCCACTTGGTGCCTGCAGGCCAGCCAGGATGGTCCTGGCCCCGGGCGCTCTTCTGGAAGCTTTCCATTTCCCTGCCTGAGATACCCCTCCTGTCCCGGCCCCCACTCCTTTTTTTCCTTCCTCACCTCAGCCCGGAGAGAAATTCCAGCGGAAGTTATGGGTGACACATCCTCTTCTTTACAGGTGGCAGCCTGGCCACTCCTGCAGAAAGTCCAGCAGAGCCCCACTCACACCGGGCCACCAACAAAGCCGTGGACCCTCACACCCTCCCACCAGCACAGCCCCGAGACTGCTGACGGGGCAGAGGATATGGAGTCAGGCCCAGCTGCAGGGGCTATTGCTGCCTGGAGCGCTGTTTCTATTGCCCTCAACCCAGGCACACCTGGGGAGGGCTTGCCGGCAGGGTCAGGCTGCCCAGGTCAGCTAACCCTCAGCCCTCAGGGCATCACATTGCAGAAAATGGACCTCTCAAAGACAGAATATTAGCCAAGGAAAAAAGGGACGCAATGCCATGTGCAGCACCGTAGATGTGTCTAGAGGTAATCACGTGACTTGTAGTAAGTCAGAAAGTGAAAGACACATATCGTATGATATCACTTATAGGTGTTACCTAAAAATTGATACCAGGGCAGATATTTCCGCGGAGAAGGGCAATCACAGATTCATTAAACAAACTTATGGTTCACCAATGGAAAGCTGTGAGGATTCGATACATTACGATATTGGGGTTAACAGACATATACAAACACAGGTGAAATATATCATCACCAAAGACCTATGGAATACCAAGAGAAGACTACTCAACATTCTGTCATAACGTACATGGGAAAAGGATCCCAGGAAGAAGAGACATATATATATATATATATATATATATATATATATATATATATATATATAAATATATATATATATATATGTGTGTGTGTGTGTGTAAAAGAAACACATCTTGCACACGTACAACAAGCCGAACGTTGTAATCAAACTTGCTGTAATAAAAAATAAAAATAAATAAATTAAAAACACGAACAAGAAGTAGTGAGGCAAACCTGAGGGGCTTTCTCCTGGCACATTCCATTCTAAATTCCAATCCAGAACGCGACTTCCACTGAGGCTCTGCTGCCCTAGTAACCAGATTTGGTAAGGGAGAACTGCTGCCACCTTGTGGCCGTTTCACACAATAGCAGCTTTAATCCCAGCGCTAATGGTCAGTTGATATTCACAATCATTGCAGGCCTGTAAATGACACCTGCCCTGAAAACAAATCCTGGGGTCATATATCGACCAAAAAATTCAAAAGACGTCCATATTTCCAAACGACAGTTTCAAGAGGCATATTTGACGCACATTAGTGTTCTGCTTCTTTTGCTTTCTTTCTTTCTTTGTTAAAAAAACGGGAATGGAAAAAGGCAACCCTCAGAATGGGTGAAAACGTTCGCAAACGAATCAATGGACAAAGGTTTAAGCTCCAATATATATAAACAGCACATGCAGCTTAATATTAATAAAACAAACAACCCAATACAAAAATGGGCAGAAGGTCTAAATAGGCATTTCTTCAAAGATGACACAGAGATGGCCAAGACGCACATGGAAAGCTGCTCAACATCACTAATTATTAGAGAAATGCAAATCAAAACTACAATGAGGTATGACCTCACACCTCTTAGAATCGGCCTCATCAGAAAATCTACAAACCACAAATTCTGGGGAGGGTGTGGACAAAAGGAACCCTCTTCCACTACTGGTGGGAATGTAAATTGATACAGTCACTGGGGAGAACAGTATGGAGGTTCCTTTAAAATACTAAAAAGAGAATTACCACAGGATCCAGCAATCCCACTTCTGGGCATATACCCAGAGAAAACCATAAATCAAAAAGACACATTCACCACAATGCTCATTGCAGCCCTATTTACAATAGCCAGGTAATGGAAGCAACCTAAATGCCCACAGACAGACGAATGGATAAAGATGTGGTACATATATAAAATGGAATATTACTCAGCCATAAAAAGGAATGGAACTGGGTCATTTGTAGAGAAGTCGATGGATCTAGAGACTGTCATACAGAGTGAAGTAATTCAGAAAGAGGAAAACAAATATTGTATATTAATGCCTACATGTGGAACCTAGACAAATGGTACAGATGAACTGGTTTGCAGGGCAGAAATAGAGACACAGAGGTAGAGAACAAACGTATGGACACCAAGTGGGGGAAGCAAAGGGGTGGTGGTGGTGGGATGAGTTGGGAGATTGGGATTGACCTGTATTCATGTATATGCATAAAAGAGATAACTAATAATAACCTGCTGTATAAAAAAATAAATAAAATTAAATTTCAATTTTTTTTCAATATAAAATTTAAAAATAAAACAGAAAAAAGTTCTTCCATTCACACAGATGTATTTATAGGAATGAATTATTTCCATGCTTATATCTATAAATATATAAAAGAGGAATAAAATCTAACTTGAACCAAAAAAGGAAAAGAAAATCCCTGAACCCAACAGTTATACAGAGGAAAACCCTATCAAGGCACTAGCTCCAGCGGGAAACAATTCTGAAATTGGTCAGAGGTGGGGAATCATCTCCCATACATCCAGCAGCCCCCCCCCCCCACCATGCGAGGAGCGTCCTCCTTGCAAAGCTGGGGAACCGTACCGAGGCGTCTGTGAGTAAACGTGAGCTGAGCCCCGGGCCAGCTGCTGCTGAACTGTTCCCACCCTTCCCAGGTAAAACACCTGAATATGTACAAGGGCTTGAAAGCCTAGAGGAAGGGCCGTGGAGCCACACCAGCGACAGTACACAGGCCCACTTGGTGCCTGCAGGCCAGCCAGGATGGTCCTGGCCCCGGGCGCTCTTCTGGAAGCTTTCCATTTCCCTGCCTGAGATACCCCTCCTGTCCCGGCCCCCACTCCTTTTTTTCCTTCCTCACCTCAGCCCGGAGAGAAATTCCAGCGGAAGTTATGGGTGACACATCCTCTTCTTTACAGGTGGCAGCCTGGCCACTCCTGCAGAAAGTCCAGCAGAGCCCCACTCACACCGGGCCACCAACAAAGCCGTGGACCCTCACACCCTCCCACCAGCACAGCCCCGAGACTGCTGACGGGGCAGAGGATATGGAGTCAGGCCCAGCTGCAGGGGCTATTGCTGCCTGGAGCGCTGTTTCTATTGCCCTCAACCCAGGCACACCTGGGGAGGGCTTGCCGGCAGGGTCAGGCTGCCCACGTCAGCTAACCCTCAGCCCTCAGGGCATCACATTGCAGAAAATGGACCTCTCAAAGACAGAATATTAGCCAAGGAAAAAAGGGACGCAATGCCATGTGCAGCACCGTAGATGTGTCTAGAGGTAATCACGTGACTTGTAGTAAGTCAGAAAGTGAAAGACACATATCGTATGATATCACTTATAGGTGTTACCTAAAAATTGATACCAGGGCAGATATTTCCGCGGAGAAGGGCAATCACAGATTCATTAAACAAACTTATGGTTCACCAATGGAAAGCTGTGAGGATTCGATACATTACGATATTGGGGTTAACAGACATATACAAACACAGGTGAAATATATCATCACCAAAGACCTATGGAATACCAAGAGAAGACTACTCAACATTCTGTCATAACGTACATGGGAAAAGGATCCCAGGAAGAAGAGACATATATATATATATATATATATATATATATATATATGTGTGTGTGTGTGTGTGTGTGTGTGTGTGTGTGTGTGTGTGTGTGTGTAAAAGAAACACATCTTGCACACGTACAACAAGCCGAACGTTGTAATCAAACTTGCTGTAATAAAAAATAAAAATAAATAAATTAAAAACACGAACAAGAAGTAGTGAGGCAAACCTGAGGGGCTTTCTCCTGGCACATTCCATTCTAAATTCCAATCCAGAAGGCGACTTCCACTGAGGCTCTGCTGCCCTAGTAACCAGATTTGGTAAGGGAGAACTGCTGCCACCTTGTGGCCGTTTCACACAATAGCAGCTTTAATCCCAGCGCTAATGGTCAGTTGATATTCACAATCATTGCAGGCCTGTAAATGACACCTGCCCTGAAAACAAATCCTGGGGTCATATATCGACCAAAAAATTCAAAAGACGTCCATATTTCCAAACGACAGTTTCAAGAGGCATATTTGACGCACATTAGTGTTCTGCTTCTTTTGCTTTCTTTCTTTCTTTGTTAAAAAAACGGGAATGGAAAAAGGCAACCCTCAGAATGGGCGAAAACGTTCGCAAACGAATCAATGGACAAAGGTTTAAGCTCCAATATATATAAACAGCACATGCAGCTTAATATTAATAAAACAAACAACCCAATACAAAAATGGGCAGAAGGTCTAAATAGGCATTTCTACAAAGATGACACAGAGATGGCCAAGACGCACATGGAAAGCTGCTCAACATCACTAATTATTAGAGAAATGCAAATCAAAACTACAATGAGGTATGACCTCACACCTCTTAGAATCGGCATCATCAGAAAATCTACAAACCACAAATTCTGGGGAGGGTGTGGACAAAAGGAACCCTCTTCCACTACTGGTGGGAATGTAAATTGATACAGTCATTGGGGAGAACAGTATGGAGGTTCTTTAAAATACTAAAAAGAGAATTACCATAGGATCCAGCAATCCCACTTCTGGGCATATACCCAGAGAAAACCATAAATCAAAAAGACACATTCACCACAATGCTCATTGCAGCCCTATTTACAATAGCCAGGTAATGGAAGCAACCTAAATGCCCACAGACAGACGAATGGATAAAGATGTGGTACATATATAAAATGGAATATTACTCAGCCATAAAAAGGAATGGAACTGGGTCATTTGTAGAGAAGTCGATGGATCTAGAGACTGTCATACAGAGTGAAGTAATTCAGAAAGAGGAAAACAAATATTGTATATTAATGCCTACATGTGGAACCTAGACAAATGGTACAGATGAACTGGTTTGCAGGGCAGAAATAGAGACACAGAGGTAGAGAACAAACGTATGGACACCAAGTGGAGGAAGCAATGGGGGGGGTGTGGTGGTGGTGGGATGAGTTGGGAGATTGGGATTGACCTGTATTCATGTATATGCATAAAATAGATAACTAATAATAACCTGCCGTATAAAAAAATAAATAAAATTAAATTTCAATTTTTTTTCAATATAAAATTTAAAAATAAAACAGAAAAAAGTTCTTCCATTCACACAGATGTATTTATAGGAATGAATTATTTCCATGCTTATATCTATAAATGCATAAAAGAGGAATAAAATATAACTTGAACCCAAAAAGGAAAAGAAAATCCCTGAACCCAACAGTTATACAGAGGAAAACCCTATCAAGGCACTAGCTCCAGCGGGAAACAATTCTGAAATTGGTCAGAGGTGGGGAATCATCTCCCATACATCCAGCAGCCCCCACCCCCACCATGCGAGGAGCGTCCTCCTTGCAAAGCTGGGGAACTGTACCGAGGCATCTGTGAGTAAACGTGAGCTGAGCCCCGGGCCAGCTGCTGCTGAACTGTTCCCACCCTTCCCAGGTAAAACACCTGAATATGTACAAGGGCTTGAAAGCCTAGAGGAAGGGCCGTGGAGCCACACCAGCGACAGTACACAGGCCCACTTGGTGCCTGCAGGCCAGCCAGGATGGTCCTGGCCCCGGGCGCTCTTCTGGAAGCTTTCCATTTCCCTGCCTGAGATACCCCTCCTGTCCCGGCCCCCACTCCTTTTTTTCCTTCCTCACCTCAGCCCGGAGAGAAATTCCAGCGGAAGTTATGGGTGACACATCCTCTTCTTTACAGGTGGCAGCCTGGCCACTCCTGCAGAAAGTCCAGCAGAGCCCCACTCACACCGGGCCACCAACAAAGCCGTGGACCCTCACACCCTCCCACCAGCACAGCCCCGAGACTGCTGACGGGGCAGAGGATATGGAGTCAGGCCCAGCTGCAGGGGCTATTGCTGCCTGGAGCGCTGTTTCTATTGCCCTCAACCCAGGCACACCTGGGGAGGGCTTGCCGGCAGGGTCAGGCTGCCCAGGTCAGCTAACCCTCAGCCCTCAGGGCATCACATTGCAGAAAATGGACCTCTCAAAGACAGAATATTAGCCAAGGAAAAAAGGGACGCAATGCCATGTGCAGCACCGTAGATGTGTCTAGAGGTAATCACGTGACTTGTAGTAAGTCAGAAAGTGAAAGACACATATCGTATGATATCACTTATAGGTGTTACCTAAAAATTGATACCAGGGCAGATATTTCCGCGGAGAAGGGCAATCACAGATTCATTAAACAAACTTATGGTTCACCAATGGAAAGCTGTGAGGATTCGATACATTACGATATTGGGGTTAACAGACATATACAAACACAGGTGAAATATATCATCACCAAAGACCTATGGAATACCAAGAGAAGACTACTCAACATTCTGTCATAACGTACATGGGAAAAGGATCCCAGGAAGAAGAGACATATATATATATATATATATATATATATATATATATATATATATATATATATATATATATATATATATATATATATATATATATATATATATATATAAATATATATATATATATATATGTGTGTGTGTGTGTAAAAGAAACACATCTTGCACACGTACAACAAGCCGAACGTTGTAATCAAACTTGCTGTAATAAAAAATAAAAATAAATAAATTAAAAACACGAACAAGAAGTAGTGAGGCAAACCTGAGGGGCTTTCTCCTGGCACATTCCATTCTAAATTCCAATCCAGAACGCGACTTCCACTGAGGCTCTGCTGCCCTAGTAACCAGATTTGGTAAGGGAGAACTGCTGCCACCTTGTGGCCGTTTCACACAATAGCAGCTTTAATCCCAGCGCTAATGGTCACTTGATATTCACAATCATTGCAGGCCTGTAAATGACACCTGCCCTGAAAACAAATCCTGGGGTCATATATCGACCAAAAAATTCAAAAGACGTCCATATTTCCAAACGACAGTTTCAAGAGGCATATTTGACGCACATTAGTGTTCTGCTTCTTTTGCTTTCTTTCTTTCTTTGTTAAAAAAACGGGAATGGAAAAAGGCAACCCTCAGAATGGGCGAAAACGTTCGCAAACGAATCAATGGACAAAGGTTTAAGCTCCAATATATATAAACAGCACATGCAGCTTAATATTAATAAAACAAACAACCCAATACAAAAATGGGCAGAAGGTCTAAATAGGCATTTCTTCAAAGATGACACAGAGATTGCCAAGACGCACATGGAAAGCTGCTCAACATCACTAATTATTAGAGAAATGCAAATCAAAACTACAATGAGGTATGACCTCACACCTCTTAGAATCGGCCTCATCAGAAAATCTACAAACCACAAATTCTGGGGAGGGTGTGGACAAAAGGAACCCTCTTCCACTACTGGTGGGAATGTAAATTGATACAGTCACTGGGGAGAACAGTATGGAGGTTCCTTTAAAATACTAAAAAGAGAATTACCACAGGATCCAGCAATCCCACTTCTGGGCATATACCCAGAGAAAACCATAAATCAAAAAGACACATTCACCACAATGCTCATTGCAGCCCTATTTACAATAGCCAGGTAATGGAAGCAACCTAAATGCCCACAGACAGACGAATGGATAAAGATGTGGTACATATATAAAATGGAATATTACTCAGCCATAAAAAGGAATGGAACTGGGTCATTTGTAGAGAAGTCGATGGATCTAGAGACTGTCATACAGAGTGAAGTAATTCAGAAAGAGGAAAACAAATATTGTATATTAATGCCTACATGTGGAACCTAGACAAATGGTACAGATGAACTGGTTTGCAGGGCAGAAATAGAGACACAGAGGTAGAGAACAAACGTATGGACACCAAGTGGGGGAAGCAAAGGGGTGGTGGTGGTGGGATGAGTTGGGAGATTGGGATTGACCTGTATTCATGTATATGCATAAAAGAGATAACTAATAATAACCTGCTGTATAAAAAAATAAATAAAATTAAATTTCAATTTTTTTCAATATAAAATTTAAAAATAAAACAGAAAAAAGTTCTTCCATTCACACAGATGTATTTATAGGAATGAATTATTTCCATGCTTATATCTATAAATACATAAAAGAGGAATAAAATCTAACTTGAACCCAAAAAGGAAAAGAAAATCCCTGAACCCAACAGTTATACAGAGGAAAACCCTATCAAGGCACTAGCTCCAGTGGGAAACAATTCTGAAATTGGTCAGAGGTGGGGAATCATCTCCCATACATCCAGCAGCCCCCCCCCACCATGCGAGGAGCGTCCTCCTTGCAAAGCTGGGGAACCGTACCGAGGCGTCTGTGAGTAAACGTGAGCTGAGCCCCGGGCCAGCTGCTGCTGAACTGTTCCCACCCTTCCCAGGTAAAACACCTGAATATGTACAAGGGCTTGAAAGCCTAGAGGAAGGGCCGTGGAGCCACACCAGCGACAGTACACAGGCCCACTTGGTGCCTGCAGGCCAGCCAGGATGGTCCTGGCCCCGGGCGCTCTTCTGGAAGCTTTCCATTTCCCTGCCTGAGATACCCCTCCTGTCCCGGCCCCCACTCCTTTTTTTCCTTCCTCACCTCAGCCCGGAGAGAAATTCCAGCGGAAGTTATGGGTGACACATCCTCTTCTTTACAGGTGGCAGCCTGGCCACTCCTGCAGAAAGTCCAGCAGAGCCCCACTCACACCGGGCCACCAACAAAGCCGTGGACCCTCACACCCTCCCACCAGCACAGCCCCGAGACTGCTGACGGGGCAGAGGATATGGAGTCAGGCCCAGCTGCAGGGGCTATTGCTGCCTGGAGCGCTGTTTCTATTGCCCTCAACCCAGGCACACCTGGGGAGGGCTTGCCGGCAGGGTCAGGCTGCCCACGTCAGCTAACCCTCAGCCCTCAGGGCATCACATTGCAGAAAATGGACCTCTGAAAGACAGAATATTAGCCAAGGAAAAAAGGGACGCAATGCCATGTGCAGCACCGTAGATGTGTCTAGAGGTAATCACGTGACTTGTAGTAAGTCAGAAAGTGAAAGACACATATCGTATGATATCACTTATAGGTGTTACCTAAAAATTGATACCAGGGCAGATATTTCCGCGGAGAAGGGCAATCACAGATTCATTAAACAAACTTATGGTTCACCAATGGAAAGCTGTGAGGATTCGATACATTACGATATTGGGGTTAACAGACATATACAAACACAGGTGAAATATATCATCACCAAAGACCTATGGAATACCAAGAGAAGACTACTCAACATTCTGTCATAACGTACATGGGAAAAGGATCCCAGGAAGAAGAGACATATATATATATATATGTGTGTGTGTGTAAAAGAAACACATCTTGCACACGTACAACAAGCCGAACGTTGTAATCAAACTTGCTGTAATAAAAAATAAAAATAAATAAATTAAAAACACGAACAAGAAGTAGTGAGGCAAACCTGAGGGGCTTTCTCCTGGCACATTCCATTCTAAATTCCAATCCAGAACGCGACTTCCACTGAGGCTCTGCTGCCCTAGTAACCAGATTTGGTAAGGGAGAACTGCTGCCACCTTGTGGCCGTTTCACACAATAGCAGCTTTAATCCCAGCGCTAATGGTCACTTGATATTCACAATCATTGCAGGCCTGTAAATGACACCTGCCCTGAAAACAAATCCTGGGGTCATATATCGACCAAAAAATTCAAAAGACGTCCATATTTCCAAACGACAGTTTCAAGAGGCATATTTGACGCACATTAGTGTTCTGCTTCTTTTGCTTTCTTTCTTTCTTTGTTAAAAAAACGGGAATGGAAAAAGGCAACCCTCAGAAGGGGCGAAAACGTTCGCAAATGAATCAATGGACAAAGGTTTAAGCTCCAATATATATAAACAGCACATGCAGCTTAATATTAATAAAACAAACAACCCAATACAAAAATGGGCAGAAGGTCTAAATAGGCATTTCTTCAAAGAAGACACAGAGATGGCCAAGACGCACATGGAAAGCTGCTCAACATCACTAATTATTAGAGAAATGCAAATCAAAACTACAATGAGGTATGACCTCACACCTCTTAGAATCGGCCTCATCAGAAAATCTACAAACCACAAATTCTGGGGAGGGTGTGGACAAAAGGAACCCTCTTCCACTACTGGTGGGAATGTAAATTGATACAGTCACTGGGGAGAACAGTATGGAGGTTCCTTTAAAATACTAAAAAGAGAATTACCACAGGATCCAGCAATCCCACTTCTGGGCATATACCCAGAGAAAACCATAAATCAAAAAGACACATTCACCACAATGCTCATTGCAGCCCTATTTACAATAGCCAGGTAATGGAAGCAACCTAAATGCCCACAGACAGACGAATGGATAAAGATGTGGTACATATATAAAATGGAATATTACTCAGCCATAAAAAGGAATGGAACTGGGTCATTTGTAGAGAAGTCGATGGATCTAGAGACTGTCATACAGAGTGAAGTAATTCAGAAAGAGGAAAACAAATATTGTATATTAATGCCTACATGTGGAACCTAGACAAATGGTACAGATGAACTGGTTTGCAGGGCAGAAATAGAGACACAGAGGTAGAGAACAAACGTATGGACACCAAGTGGGGGAAGCAAAGGGGTGGTGGTGGTGGGATGAGTTGGGAGATTGGGATTGACCTGTATTCATGTATATGCATAAAAGAGATAACTAATAATAACCTGCTGTATAAAAAAATAAATAAAATTAAATTTCAATTTTTTTTCAATATAAAATTTAAAAATAAAACAGAAAAAAGTTCTTCCATTCACACAGATGTATTTATAGGAATGAATTATTTCCATGCTTATATCTATAAATATATAAAAGAGGAATAAAATCTAACTTGAACCAAAAAAGGAAAAGAAAATCCCTGAACCCAACAGTTATACAGAGGAAAACCCTATCAAGGCACTAGCTCCAGCGGGAAACAATTCTGAAATTGGTCAGAGGTGGGGAATCATCTCCCATACATCCAGCAGCCCCCCCCCCCCACCATGCGAGGAGCGTCCTCCTTGCAAAGCTGGGGAACCGTACCGAGGCGTCTGTGAGTAAACGTGAGCTGAGCCCCGGGCCAGCTGCTGCTGAACTGTTCCCACCCTTCCCAGGTAAAACACCTGAATATGTACAAGGGCTTGAAAGCCTAGAGGAAGGGCCGTGGAGCCACACCAGCGACAGTACACAGGCCCACTTGGTGCCTGCAGGCCAGCCAGGATGGTCCTGGCCCCGGGCGCTCTTCTGGAAGCTTTCCATTTCCCTGCCTGAGATACCCCTCCTGTCCCGGCCCCCACTCCTTTTTTTCCTTCCTCACCTCAGCCCGGAGAGAAATTCCAGCGGAAGTTATGGGTGACACATCCTCTTCTTTACAGGTGGCAGCCTGGCCACTCCTGCAGAAAGTCCAGCAGAGCCCCACTCACACCGGGCCACCAACAAAGCCGTGGACCCTCACACCCTCCCACCAGCACAGCCCCGAGACTGCTGACGGGGCAGAGGATATGGAGTCAGGCCCAGCTGCAGGGGCTATTGCTGCCTGGAGCGCTGTTTCTATTGCCCTCAACCCAGGCACACCTGGGGAGGGCTTGCCGGCAGGGTCAGGCTGCCCACGTCAGCTAACCCTCAGCCCTCAGGGCATCACATTGCAGAAAATGGACCTCTCAAAGACAGAATATTAGCCAAGGAAAAAAGGGACGCAATGCCATGTGCAGCACCGTAGATGTGTCTAGAGGTAATCACGTGACTTGTAGTAAGTCAGAAAGTGAAAGACACATATCGTATGATATCACTTATAGGTGTTACCTAAAAATTGATACCAGGGCAGATATTTCCGCGGAGAAGGGCAATCACAGATTCATTAAACAAACTTATGGTTCACCAATGGAAAGCTGTGAGGATTCGATACATTACGATATTGGGGTTAACAGACATATACAAACACAGGTGAAATATATCATCACCAAAGACCTATGGAATACCAAGAGAAGACTACTCAACATTCTGTCATAACGTACATGGGAAAAGGATCCCAGGAAGAAGAGACATATATATATATATATATATATATATATATATATATGTGTGTGTGTGTGTGTGTGTGTGTGTGTGTGTGTGTGTGTGTGTGTGTAAAAGAAACACATCTTGCACACGTACAACAAGCCGAACGTTGTAATCAAACTTGCTGTAATAAAAAATAAAAATAAATAAATTAAAAACACGAACAAGAAGTAGTGAGGCAAACCTGAGGGGCTTTCTCCTGGCACATTCCATTCTAAATTCCAATCCAGAAGGCGACTTCCACTGAGGCTCTGCTGCCCTAGTAACCAGATTTGGTAAGGGAGAACTGCTGCCACCTTGTGGCCGTTTCACACAATAGCAGCTTTAATCCCAGCGCTAATGGTCAGTTGATATTCACAATCATTGCAGGCCTGTAAATGACACCTGCCCTGAAAACAAATCCTGGGGTCATATATCGACCAAAAAATTCAAAAGACGTCCATATTTCCAAACGACAGTTTCAAGAGGCATATTTGACGCACATTAGTGTTCTGCTTCTTTTGCTTTCTTTCTTTCTTTGTTAAAAAAACGGGAATGGAAAAAGGCAACCCTCAGAATGGGCGAAAACGTTCGCAAACGAATCAATGGACAAAGGTTTAAGCTCCAATATATATAAACAGCACATGCAGCTTAATATTAATAAAACAAACAACCCAATACAAAAATGGGCAGAAGGTCTAAATAGGCATTTCTACAAAGATGACACAGAGATGGCCAAGACGCACATGGAAAGCTGCTCAACATCACTAATTATTAGAGAAATGCAAATCAAAACTACAATGAGGTATGACCTCACACCTCTTAGAATCGGCATCATCAGAAAATCTACAAACCACAAATTCTGGGGAGGGTGTGGACAAAAGGAACCCTCTTCCACTACTGGTGGGAATGTAAATTGATACAGTCATTGGGGAGAACAGTATGGAGGTTCTTTAAAATACTAAAAAGAGAATTACCACAGGATCCAGCAATCCCACTTCTGGGCATATACCCAGAGAAAACCATAAATCAAAAAGACACATTCACCACAATGCTCATTGCAGCCCTATTTACAATAGCCAGGTAATGGAAGCAACCTAAATGCCCACAGACAGACGAATGGATAAAGATGTGGTACATATATAAAATGGAATATTACTCAGCCATAAAAAGGAATGGAACTGGGTCATTTGTAGAGAAGTCGATGGATCTAGAGACTGTCATACAGAGTGAAGTAATTCAGAAAGAGGAAAACAAATATTGTATATTAATGCCTACATGTGGAACCTAGACAAATGGTACAGATGAACTGGTTTGCAGGGCAGAAATAGAGACACAGAGGTAGAGAACAAACGTATGGACACCAAGTGGAGGAAGCAATGGGGGGGGTGTGGTGGTGGTGGGATGAGTTGGGAGATTGGGATTGACCTGTATTCATGTATATGCATAAAATAGATAACTAATAATAACCTGCCGTATAAAAAAATAAATAAAATTAAATTTCAATTTTTTTTCAATATAAAATTTAAAAATAAAACAGAAAAAAGTTCTTCCATTCACACAGATGTATTTATAGGAATGAATTATTTCCATGCTTATATCTATAAATGCATAAAAGAGGAATAAAATATAACTTGAACCCAAAAAGGAAAAGAAAATCCCTGAACCCAACAGTTATACAGAGGAAAACCCTATCAAGGCACTAGCTCCAGCGGGAAACAATTCTGAAATTGGTCAGAGGTGGGGAATCATCTCCCATACATCCAGCAGCCCCCACCCCCACCATGCGAGGAGCGTCCTCCTTGCAAAGCTGGGGAACTGTACCGAGGCATCTGTGAGTAAACGTGAGCTGAGCCCCGGGCCAGCTGCTGCTGAACTGTTCCCACCCTTCCCAGGTAAAACACCTGAATATGTACAAGGGCTTGAAAGCCTAGAGGAAGGGCCGTGGAGCCACACCAGCGACAGTACACAGGCCCACTTGGTGCCTGCAGGCCAGCCAGGATGGTCCTGGCCCCGGGCGCTCTTCTGGAAGCTTTCCATTTCCCTGCCTGAGATACCCCTCCTGTCCCGGCCCCCACTCCTTTTTTTCCTTCCTCACCTCAGCCCGGAGAGAAATTCCAGCGGAAGTTATGGGTGACACATCCTCTTCTTTACAGGTGGCAGCCTGGCCACTCCTGCAGAAAGTCCAGCAGAGCCCCACTCACACCGGGCCACCAACAAAGCCGTGGACCCTCACACCCTCCCACCAGCACAGCCCCGAGACTGCTGACGGGGCAGAGGATATGGAGTCAGGCCCAGCTGCAGGGGCTATTGCTGCCTGGAGCGCTGTTTCTATTGCCCTCAACCCAGGCACACCTGGGGAGGGCTTGCCGGCAGGGTCAGGCTGCCCAGGTCAGCTAACCCTCAGCCCTCAGGGCATCACATTGCAGAAAATGGACCTCTCAAAGACAGAATATTAGCCAAGGAAAAAAGGGACGCAATGCCATGTGCAGCACCGTAGATGTGTCTAGAGGTAATCACGTGACTTGTAGTAAGTCAGAAAGTGAAAGACACATATCGTATGATATCACTTATAGGTGTTACCTAAAAATTGATACCAGGGCAGATATTTCCGCGGAGAAGGGCAATCACAGATTCATTAAACAAACTTATGGTTCACCAATGGAAAGCTGTGAGGATTCGATACATTACGATATTGGGGTTAACAGACATATACAAACACAGGTGAAATATATCATCACCAAAGACCTATGGAATACCAAGAGAAGACTACTCAACATTCTGTCATAACGTACATGGGAAAAGGATCCCAGGAAGAAGAGACATATATATATATATATATATATATATATATATATATATATATATATATATATATATATATATATATATATATATATATATATATATATATATATATAAATATATATATATATATATATGTGTGTGTGTGTGTAAAAGAAACACATCTTGCACACGTACAACAAGCCGAACGTTGTAATCAAACTTGCTGTAATAAAAAATAAAAATAAATAAATTAAAAACACGAACAAGAAGTAGTGAGGCAAACCTGAGGGGCTTTCTCCTGGCACATTCCATTCTAAATTCCAATCCAGAACGCGACTTCCACTGAGGCTCTGCTGCCCTAGTAACCAGATTTGGTAAGGGAGAACTGCTGCCACCTTGTGGCCGTTTCACACAATAGCAGCTTTAATCCCAGCGCTAATGGTCACTTGATATTCACAATCATTGCAGGCCTGTAAATGACACCTGCCCTGAAAACAAATCCTGGGGTCATATATCGACCAAAAAATTCAAAAGACGTCCATATTTCCAAACGACAGTTTCAAGAGGCATATTTGACGCACATTAGTGTTCTGCTTCTTTTGCTTTCTTTCTTTCTTTGTTAAAAAAACGGGAATGGAAAAAGGCAACCCTCAGAATGGGCGAAAACGTTCGCAAACGAATCAATGGACAAAGGTTTAAGCTCCAATATATATAAACAGCACATGCAGCTTAATATTAATAAAACAAACAACCCAATACAAAAATGGGCAGAAGGTCTAAATAGGCATTTCTTCAAAGATGACACAGAGATTGCCAAGACGCACATGGAAAGCTGCTCAACATCACTAATTATTAGAGAAATGCAAATCAAAACTACAATGAGGTATGACCTCACACCTCTTAGAATCGGCCTCATCAGAAAATCTACAAACCACAAATTCTGGGGAGGGTGTGGACAAAAGGAACCCTCTTCCACTACTGGTGGGAATGTAAATTGATACAGTCACTGGGGAGAACAGTATGGAGGTTCCTTTAAAATACTAAAAAGAGAATTACCACAGGATCCAGCAATCCCACTTCTGGGCATATACCCAGAGAAAACCATAAATCAAAAAGACACATTCACCACAATGCTCATTGCAGCCCTATTTACAATAGCCAGGTAATGGAAGCAACCTAAATGCCCACAGACAGACGAATGGATAAAGATGTGGTACATATATAAAATGGAATATTACTCAGCCATAAAAAGGAATGGAACTGGGTCATTTGTAGAGAAGTCGATGGATCTAGAGACTGTCATACAGAGTGAAGTAATTCAGAAAGAGGAAAACAAATATTGTATATTAATGCCTACATGTGGAACCTAGACAAATGGTACAGATGAACTGGTTTGCAGGGCAGAAATAGAGACACAGAGGTAGAGAACAAACGTATGGACACCAAGTGGGGGAAGCAAAGGGGTGGTGGTGGTGGGATGAGTTGGGAGATTGGGATTGACCTGTATTCATGTATATGCATAAAAGAGATAACTAATAATAACCTGCTGTATAAAAAAATAAATAAAATTAAATTTCAATTTTTTTCAATATAAAATTTAAAAATAAAACAGAAAAAAGTTCTTCCATTCACACAGATGTATTTATAGGAATGAATTATTTCCATGCTTATATCTATAAATACATAAAAGAGGAATAAAATCTAACTTGAACCCAAAAAGGAAAAGAAAATCCCTGAACCCAACAGTTATACAGAGGAAAACCCTATCAAGGCACTAGCTCCAGTGGGAAACAATTCTGAAATTGGTCAGAGGTGGGGAATCATCTCCCATACATCCAGCAGCCCCCCCCCACCATGCGAGGAGCGTCCTCCTTGCAAAGCTGGGGAACCGTACCGAGGCGTCTGTGAGTAAACGTGAGCTGAGCCCCGGGCCAGCTGCTGCTGAACTGTTCCCACCCTTCCCAGGTAAAACACCTGAATATGTACAAGGGCTTGAAAGCCTAGAGGAAGGGCCGTGGAGCCACACCAGCGACAGTACACAGGCCCACTTGGTGCCTGCAGGCCAGCCAGGATGGTCCTGGCCCCGGGCGCTCTTCTGGAAGCTTTCCATTTCCCTGCCTGAGATACCCCTCCTGTCCCGGCCCCCACTCCTTTTTTTCCTTCCTCACCTCAGCCCGGAGAGAAATTCCAGCGGAAGTTATGGGTGACACATCCTCTTCTTTACAGGTGGCAGCCTGGCCACTCCTGCAGAAAGTCCAGCAGAGCCCCACTCACACCGGGCCACCAACAAAGCCGTGGACCCTCACACCCTCCCACCAGCACAGCCCCGAGACTGCTGACGGGGCAGAGGATATGGAGTCAGGCCCAGCTGCAGGGGCTATTGCTGCCTGGAGCGCTGTTTCTATTGCCCTCAACCCAGGCACACCTGGGGAGGGCTTGCCGGCAGGGTCAGGCTGCCCACGTCAGCTAACCCTCAGCCCTCAGGGCATCACATTGCAGAAAATGGACCTCTGAAAGACAGAATATTAGCCAAGGAAAAAAGGGACGCAATGCCATGTGCAGCACCGTAGATGTGTCTAGAGGTAATCACGTGACTTGTAGTAAGTCAGAAAGTGAAAGACACATATCGTATGATATCACTTATAGGTGTTACCTAAAAATTGATACCAGGGCAGATATTTCCGCGGAGAAGGGCAATCACAGATTCATTAAACAAACTTATGGTTCACCAATGGAAAGCTGTGAGGATTCGATACATTACGATATTGGGGTTAACAGACATATACAAACACAGGTGAAATATATCATCACCAAAGACCTATGGAATACCAAGAGAAGACTACTCAACATTCTGTCATAACGTACATGGGAAAAGGATCCCAGGAAGAAGAGACATATATATATATATATGTGTGTGTGTGTAAAAGAAACACATCTTGCACACGTACAACAAGCCGAACGTTGTAATCAAACTTGCTGTAATAAAAAATAAAAATAAATAAATTAAAAACACGAACAAGAAGTAGTGAGGCAAACCTGAGGGGCTTTCTCCTGGCACATTCCATTCTAAATTCCAATCCAGAACGCGACTTCCACTGAGGCTCTGCTGCCCTAGTAACCAGATTTGGTAAGGGAGAACTGCTGCCACCTTGTGGCCGTTTCACACAATAGCAGCTTTAATCCCAGCGCTAATGGTCACTTGATATTCACAATCATTGCAGGCCTGTAAATGACACCTGCCCTGAAAACAAATCCTGGGGTCATATATCGACCAAAAAATTCAAAAGACGTCCATATTTCCAAACGACAGTTTCAAGAGGCATATTTGACGCACATTAGTGTTCTGCTTCTTTTGCTTTCTTTCTTTCTTTGTTAAAAAAACGGGAATGGAAAAAGGCAACCCTCAGAAGGGGCGAAAACGTTCGCAAATGAATCAATGGACAAAGGTTTAAGCTCCAATATATATAAACAGCACATGCAGCTTAATATTAATAAAACAAACAACCCAATACAAAAATGGGCAGAAGGTCTAAATAGGCATTTCTTCAAAGAAGACACAGAGATGGCCAAGACGCACATGGAAAGCTGCTCAACATCACTAATTATTAGAGAAATGCAAATCAAAACTACAATGAGGTATGACCTCACACCTCTTAGAATCGGCATCATCAGAAAATCTACAAACCACAAATTCTGGGGAGGGTGTGGACAAAAGGAACCCTCTTCCACTACTGGTGGGAATGTAAATTGATACAGTCACTGGGGAGAACAGTATGGAGGTTCCTTTAAAATACTAAAAAGAGAATTACCATAGGATCCAGCAATCCCACTTCTGGGCATATACCCAGAGAAAACCATAAATCAAAAAGACACATTCACCACAATGCTCATTGCAGCCCTATTTACAATAGCCAGGTAATGGAAGCAACCTAAATGCCCACAGACAGACGAATGGATAAAGATGTGGTACATATATAAAATGGAATATTACTCAGCCATAAAAAGGAATGGAACTGGGTCATTTGTAGAGAAGTCGATGGATCTAGAGACTGTCATACAGAGTGAAGTAATTCAGAAAGAGGAAAACAAATATTGTATATTAATGCCTACATGTGGAACCTAGACAAATGGTACAGATGAACTGGTTTGCAGGGCAGAAATAGAGACACAGAGGTAGAGAACAAACGTATGGACACCAAGTGGGGGAAGCAAAGGGGTGGTGGTGGTGGGATGAGTTGGGAGATTGGGATTGACCTGTATTCATGTATATGCATAAAAGAGATAACTAATAATAACCTGCTGTATAAAAAAAATAAATAAAATTAAATTTCAATTTTTTTCAATATAAAATTTAAAAATAAAACAGAAAAATGTTCTTCCATTCAAACAGATGTATTTATAGGAATGAATTATTTCCATGCTTATATCTATAAATACATAAAAGAGGAATAAAATCTAACTTGAACCCAAAAAGGAAAAGAAAATCCCTGAACCCAACAGTTATACAGAGGAAAACCCTATCAAGGCACTAGCTCCAGCGGGAAACAATTCTGAAATTGGTCAGAGGTGGGGAATCATCTCCCATACATCCAGCAGCCCCCCCCCACCATGCGAGGAGCGTCCTCCTTGCAAAGCTGGGGAACCGTACCGAGGCGTCTGTGAGTAAACGTGAGCTGAGCCCCGGGCCAGCTGCTGCTGAACTGTTCCCACCCTTCCCAGGTAAAACACCTGAATATGTACAAGGGCTTGAAAGCCTAGAGGAAGGGCCGTGGAGCCACACCAGCGACAGTACACAGGCCCACTTGGTGCCTGCAGGCCAGCCAGGATGGTCCTGGCCGCGGGCGCTCTTCTGGAAGCTTTCCATTTCCCTGCCTGAGATACCCCTCCTGTCCCGGCCCCCACTCCTTTTTTTCCTTCCTCACCTCAGCCCGGAGAGAAATTCCAGCGGAAGTTATGGGTGACACATCCTCTTCTTTACAGGTGGCAGCCTGGCCACTCCTGCAGAAAGTCCAGCAGAGCCCCACTCACACCGGGCCACCAACAAAGCCGTGGACCCTCACACCCTCCCACCAGCACAGCCCCGAGACTGCTGACGGGGCAGAGGATATGGAGTCAGGCCCAGCTGCAGGGGCTATTGCTGCCTGGAGCGCTGTTTCTATTGCCCTCAACCCAGGCACACCTGGGGAGGGCTTGCCGGCAGGGTCAGGCTGCCCAGGTCAGCTAACCCTCAGCCCTCAGGGCATCACATTGCAGAAAATGGACCTCTCAAAGACAGAATATTAGCCAAGGAAAAAAGGGACGCAATGCCATGTGCAGCACCGTAGATGTGTCTAGAGGTAATCACGTGACTTGTAGTAAGTCAGAAAGTGAAAGACACATATCGTATGATATCACTTATAGGTGTTACCTAAAAATTGATACCAGGGCAGATATTTCCGCGGAGAAGGGCAATCACAGATTCATTAAACAAACTTATGGTTCACCAATGGAAAGGTGTGAGGATTCGATACATTACGATATTGGGGTTAACAGACATATACAAACACAGGTGAAATATATCATCACCAAAGACCTATGGAATACCAAGAGAAGACTACTCAACATTCTGTCATAACGTACATGGGAAAAGGATCCCAGGAAGAAGAGACATATATATATATATATATATATATATATATATATATATATATATATATATATATATATATGTGTGTGTGTGTGTGTGTGTGTGTGTGTGTGTGTAAAAGAAACACATCTTGCACACGTACAACAAGCCGAACGTTGTAATCAAACTTGCTGTAATAAAAAATAAAAATAAATAAATTAAAAACACGAACAAGAAGTAGTGAGGCAAACCTGAGGGGCTTTCTCCTGGCACATTCCATTCTAAATTCCAATCCAGAACGCGACTTCCACTGAGGCTCTGCTGCCCTAGTAACCAGATTTGGTAAGGGAGAACTGCTGCCACCTTGTGGCCGTTTCACACAATAGCAGCTTTAATCCCAGCGCTAATGGTCAGTTGATATTCACAATCATTGCAGGCCTGTAAATGACACCTGCCCTGAAAACAAATCCTGGGGTCATATATCGACCAAAAAATTCAAAAGACGTCCATATTTCCAAACGACAGTTTCAAGAGGCATATTTGACGCACATTAGTGTTCTGCTTCTTTTGCTTTCTTTCTTTCTTTGTTAAAAAAACGGGAATGGAAAAAGGCAACCCTCAGAAGGGGCGAAAACGTTCGCAAACGAATCAATGGACAAAGGTTTAAGCTCCAATATATATAAACAGCACATGCAGCTTAATATTAATAAAACAAACAACCCAATACAAAAATGGGCAGAAGGTCTAAATAGGCATTTCTTCAAAGATGACACAGAGATGGCCAAGACGCACATGGAAAGCTGCTCAACATCACTAATTATTAGAGAAATGCAAATCAAAACTACAATGAGGTATGACCTCACACCTCTTAGAATCGGCATCATCAGAAAATCTACAAACCACAAATTCTGGGGAGGGTGTGGACAAAAGGAACCCTCTTCCACTACTGGTGGGAATGTAAATTGATACAGTCACTGGGGAGAACAGTATGGAGGTTCCTTTAAAATACTAAAAAGAGAATTACCATAGGATCCAGCAATCCCACTTCTGGGCATATACTCAGAGAAAACCATAAATCAAAAAGACACATTCACCACAATGCTCACTGCAGCCCTATTTACAATAGCCAGGTAATGGAAGCAACCTAAATGCCCACAGACAGACGAATGGATAAAGATGTGGTACATATATAAAATGGAATATTACTCAGCCATAAAAAGGAATGGAACTGGGTCATTTGTAGAGAAGTCGATGGATCTAGAGACTGTCATACAGAGTGAAGTAATTCAGAAAGAGGAAAACAAATATTGTATATTAATGCCTACATGTGGAACCTAGACAAATGGTACAGATGAACTGGTTTGCAGGGCAGAAATAGAGACACAGAGGTAGAGAACAAACGTATGGACACCAAGTGGGGGAAGCAAAGGGGTGGTGGTGGTGGGATGAGTTGGGAGATTGGGATTGACCTGTATTCATGTATATGCATAAAAGAGATAACTAATAATAACCTGCTGTATAAAAAAATAAATAAAATTAAATTTCAATTTTTTTTCAATATAAAATTTAAAAATAAAACAGAAAAAAGTTCTTCCATTCACACAGATTTATTTATAGGAATGAATTATTTCCATGCTTATATCTATAAATATATAAAAGAGGAATAAAATCTAACTTGAACCCAAAAAGGAAAAGAAAATCCCTGAACCCAACAGTTATACAGAGGAAAACCCTATCAAGGCACTAGCTCCAGCGGGAAACAATTCTGAAATTGGTCAGAGGTGGGGAATCATCTCCCATACATCCAGCAGCCCCCCCCCACCATGCGAGGAGCGTCCTCCTTGCAAAGCTGGGGAACCGTACCGAGGCGTCTGTGAGTAAACGTGAGCTGAGCCCCGGGCCAGCTGCTGCTGAACTGTTCCCACCCTTCCCAGGTAAATCACCTGAATATGTACAAGGGCTTGAAAGCCTAGAGGAAGGGCCGTGGAGCCACACCAGCGACAGTACACAGGCCCACTTGGTGCCTGCAGGCCAGCCAGGATGGTCCTGGCCCCGGGCGCTCTTCTGGAAGCTTTCCATTTCCCTGCCTGAGATACCCCTCCTGTCCCGGCCCCCACTCCTTTTTTTCCTTCCTCACCTCAGCCCGGAGAGAAATTCCAGCGGAAGTTATGGGTGACACATCCTCTTCTTTACAGGTGGCAGCCTGGCCACTCCTGCAGAAAGTCCAGCAGAGCCCCACTCACACCGGGCCACCAACAAAGCCGTGGACCCTCACACCCTCCCACCAGCACAGCCCCGAGACTGCTGACGGGGCAGAGGATATGGAGTCAGGCCCAGCTGCAGGGGCTATTGCTGCCTGGAGCGCTGTTTCTATTGCCCTCAACCCAGGCACACCTGGGGAGGGCTTGCCGGCAGGGTCAGGCTGCCCACGTCAGCTAACCCTCAGCCCTCAGGGCATCACATTGCAGAAAATGGACCTCTGAAAGACAGAATATTAGCCAAGGAAAAAAGGGACGCAATGCCATGTGCAGCACCGTAGATGTGTCTAGAGGTAATCACGTGACTTGTAGTAAGTCAGAAAGTGAAAGACACATATCGTATGATATCACTTATAGGTGTTACCTAAAAATTGATACCAGGGCAGATATTTCCGCGGAGAAGGGCAATCACAGATTCATTAAACAAACTTATGGTTCACCAATGGAAAGCTGTGAGGATTCGATACATTACGATATTGGGGTTAACAGACATATACAAACACAGGTGAAATATATCATCACCAAAGACCTATGGAATACCAAGAGAAGACTACTCAACATTCTGTCATAACGTACATGGGAAAAGGATCCCAGGAAGAAGAGACATATATATATATATATGTGTGTGTGTGTAAAAGAAACACATCTTGCACACGTACAACAAGCCGAACGTTGTAATCAAACTTGCTGTAATAAAAAATAAAAATAAATAAATTAAAAACACGAACAAGAAGTAGTGAGGCAAACCTGAGGGGCTTTCTCCTGGCACATTCCATTCTAAATTCCAATCCAGAACGCGACTTCCACTGAGGCTCTGCTGCCCTAGTAACCAGATTTGGTAAGGGAGAACTGCTGCCACCTTGTGGCCGTTTCACACAATAGCAGCTTTAATCCCAGCGCTAATGGTCAGTTGATATTCACAATCATTGCAGGCCTGTAAATGACACCTGCCCTGAAAACAAATCCTGGGGTCATATATCGACCAAAAATTTCAAAAGACGTCCATATTTCCAAACGACAGTTTCAAGAGGCATATTTGACGCACATTAGTGTTCTGCTTCTTTTGCTTTCTTTCTTTCTTTGTTAAAAAAACGGGAATGGAAAAAGGCAACCCTCAGAAGGGGCGAAAACGTTCGCAAATGAATCAATGGACAAAGGTTTAAGCTCCAATATATATAAACAGCACATGCAGCTTAATATTAATAAAACAAACAACCCAATACAAAAATGGGCAGAAGGTCTAAATAGGCATTTCTTCAAAGAAGACACAGAGATGGCCAAGACGCACATGGAAAGCTGCTCAACATCACTAATTATTAGAGAAATGCAAATCAAAACTACAATGAGGTATGACCTCACACCTCTTAGAATCGGCATCATCAGAAAATCTACAAACCACAAATTCTGGGGAGGGTGTGGACAAAAGGAACCCTCTTCCACTACTGGTGGGAATGTAAATTGATACAGTCACTGGGGAGAACAGTATGGAGGTTCCTTTAAAATACTAAAAAGAGAATTACCATAGGATCCAGCAATCCCACTTCTGGGCATATACCCAGAGAAAACCATAAATCAAAAAGACACATTCACCACAATGCTCATTGCAGCCCTATTTACAATAGCCAGGTAATGGAAGCAACCTAAATGCCCACAGACAGACGAATGGATAAAGATGTGGTACATATATAAAATGGAATATTACTCAGCCATAAAAAGGAATGGAACTGGGTCATTTGTAGAGAAGTCGATGGATCTAGAGACTGTCATACAGAGTGAAGTAATTCAGAAAGAGGAAAACAAATATTGTATATTAATGCCTACATGTGGAACCTAGACAAATGGTACAGATGAACTGGTTTGCAGGGCAGAAATAGAGACACAGAGGTAGAGAACAAACGTATGGACACCAAGTGGGGGAAGCAAAGGGGTGGTGGTGGTGGGATGAGTTGGGAGATTGGGATTGACCTGTATTCATGTATATGCATAAAAGAGATAACTAATAATAACCTGCTGTATAAAAAAAATAAATAAAATTAAATTTCAATTTTTTTCAATATAAAATTTAAAAATAAAACAGAAAAATGTTCTTCCATTCAAACAGATGTATTTATAGGAATGAATTATTTCCATGCTTATATCTATAAATACATAAAAGAGGAATAAAATCTAACTTGAACCCAAAAAGGAAAAGAAAATCCCTGAACCCTACAGTTATACAGAGGAAAACCCTATCAAGGCACTAGCTCCAGCGGGAAACAATTCTGAAATTGGTCAGAGGTGGGGAATCATCTCCCATACATCCAGCAGCCCCCCCCCACCATGCGAGGAGCGTCCTCCTTGCAAAGCTGGGGAACCGTACCGAGGCGTCTGTGAGTAAACGTGAGCTGAGCCCCGGGCCAGCTGCTGCTGAACTGTTCCCACCCTTCCCAGGTAAAACACCTGAATATGTACAAGGGCTTGAAAGCCTAGAGGAAGGGCCGTGGAGCCACACCAGCGACAGTACACAGGCCCACTTGGTGCCTGCAGGCCAGCCAGGATGGTCCTGGCCCCGGGCGCTCTTCTGGAAGCTTTCCATTTCCCTGCCTGAGATACCCCTCCTGTCCCGGCCCCCACTCCTTTTTTTCCTTCCTCACCTCAGCCCGGAGAGAAATTCCAGCGGAAGTTATGGGTGACACATCCTCTTCTTTACAGGTGGCAGCCTGGCCACTCCTGCAGAAAGTCCAGCAGAGCCCCACTCACACCGGGCCACCAACAAAGCCGTGGACCCTCACACCCTCCCACCAGCACAGCCCCGAGACTGCTGACGGGGCAGAGGATATGGAGTCAGGCCCAGCTGCAGGGGCTATTGCTGCCTGGAGCGCTGTTTCTATTGCCCTCAACCCAGGCACACCTGGGGAGGGCTTGCCGGCAGGGTCAGGCTGCCCAGGTCAGCTAACCCTCAGCCCTCAGGGCATCACATTGCAGAAAATGGACCTCTCAAAGACAGAATATTAGCCAAGGAAAAAAGGGACGCAATGCCATGTGCAGCACCGTAGATGTGTCTAGAGGTAATCACGTGACTTGTAGTAAGTCAGAAAGTGAAAGACACATATCGTATGATATCACTTATAGGTGTTACCTAAAAATTGATACCAGGGCAGATATTTCTGCGGAGAAGGGCAATCACAGATTCATTAAACAAACTTATGGTTCACCAATGGAAAGCTGTGAGGATTCGATACATTACGATATTGGGGTTAACAGACATATACAAACACAGGTGAAATATATCATCACCAAAGACCTATGGAATACCAAGAGAAGACTACTCAACATTCTGTCATAACGTACATGGGAAAAGGATCCCAGGAAGAAGAGACATATATATATATATATATATATATATATATATATATATATATATATATATATATATATATATATATATATGTGTGTGTGTGTGTGTGTGTGTGTGTGTGTGTGTAAAAGAAACACATCTTGCACACGTACAACAAGCCGAACGTTGTAATCAAACTTGCTGTAATAAAAAATAAAAATAAATAAATTAAAAACACGAACAAGAAGTAGTGAGGCAAACCTGAGGGGCTTTCTCCTGGCACATTCCATTCTAAATTCCAATCCAGAACGCGACTTCCACTGAGGCTCTGCTGCCCTAGTAACCAGATTTGGTAAGGGAGAACTGCTGCCACCTTGTGGCCGTTTCACACAATAGCAGCTTTAATCCCAGCGCTAATGGTCAGTTGATATTCACAATCATTGCAGGCCTGTAAATGACACCTGCCCTGAAAACAAATCCTGGGGTCATATATCGACCAAAAAATTCAAAAGACGTCCATATTTCCAAACGACAGTTTCAAGAGGCATATTTGACGCACATTAGTGTTCTGCTTCTTTTGCTTTCTTTCTTTCTTTGTTAAAAAAACGGGAATGGAAAAAGGCAACCCTCAGAATGGGCGAAAACGTTCGCAAACGAATCAATGGACAAAGGTTTAAGCTCCAATATATATAAACAGCACATGCAGCTTAATATTAATAAAACAAACAACCCAATACACAAATGGGCAGAAAGTCTAAATAGGCATTTCTTCAAAGAAGACACAGAGATGGCCAAGACGCACATGGAAAGCTGCTCAACATCACTAATTATTAGAGAAATGCAAATCAAAACTACAATGAGGTATGACCTCACACCTCTTAGAATCGGCATCATCAGAAAATCTACAAACCACAAATTCTGGGGAGGGTGTGGACAAAAGGAACCCTCTTCCACTACTGGTGGGAATGTAAATTGATACAGTCACTGGGGAGAACAGTATGGAGGTTCCTTTAAAATACTAAAAAGAGAATTACCATAGGATCCAGCAATCCCACTTCTGGGCATATACCCAGAGAAAACCATAAATCAAAAAGACACATTCACCACAATGCTCATTGCAGCCCTATTTACAATAGCCAGGTAATGGAAGCAACCTAAATGCCCACAGACAGACGAATGGATAAAGATGTGGTACATATATAAAATGGAATATTACTCAGCCATAAAAAGGAATGGAACTGGGTCATTTGTAGAGAAGTCAATGGATCTAGAGACTGTCATACAGAGTGAAGTAATTCAGAAAGAGGAAAACAAATATTGTATATTAATGCCTACATGTGGAACCTAGACAAATGGTACAGATGAACTGGTTTGCAGGGCAGAAATAGAGACACAGAGGTAGAGAACAAACGTATGGACACCAAGTGGGGGAAGCAATGTGGGGGTGGTGGTGGGATGAGTTGGGAGATTGGGATTGACCTGTATTCATGTATATGCATAAAAGAGATAACTAATAATAACCTGCTGTATAAAAAAATAAATAAAATTAAATTTCAATTTTTTTTCAATATAAAATTTAAAAATAAAACAGAAAAAAGTTCTTCCATTCACACAGATGTATTTATAGGAATGAATTATTTCCATGCTTATATCTATAAATGCATAAAAGAGGAATAAAATATAACTTGAACCCAAAAAGGAAAAGAAAATCCCTGAACCCAACAGTTATACAGAGGAAAACCCTATCAAGGCACTAGCTCCAGCGGGAAACAATTCTGAAATTGGTCAGAGGTGGGGAATCATCTCCCATACATCCAGCAGCCCCCACCCCCACCATGCGAGGAGCGTCCTCCTTATAAAGCTGGGGAACCGTACCGAGGCGTCTGTGAGTAAACGTGAGCTGAGCCCCGGGCCAGCTGCTGCTGAACTGTTCCCACCCTTCCCAGGTAAATCACCTGAATATGTACAAGGGCTTGAAAGCCTAGAGGAAGGGCCGTGGAGCCACACCAGTGACAGTACACAGGCCCACCTGGTGCCTGCAGGCCAGCCAGGATGGTCCTGGCCCCGGGCGCTCTTCTGGAAGCTTTCCATTTCCCTGCCTGAGATACCCCTCCTGTCCCGGCCCCCACTCCTTTTTTTCCTTCCTCACCTCAGCCCGGAGAGAAATTCCAGCGGAAGTTATGGGTGACACATCCTCTTCTTTACAGGTGGCAGCCTGGCCACTCCTGCAGAAAGTCCAGCAGAGCCCCACTCACACCGGGCCACCAACAAAGCCGTGGACCCTCACACCCTCCCACCAGCACAGCCCCGAGACTGCTGACGGGGCAGAGGATATGGAGTCAGGCCCAGCTGCAGGGGCTATTGCTGCCTGGAGCGCTGTTTCTATTGCCCTCAACCCAGGCACACCTGGGGAGGGCTTGCCGGCAGGGTCAGGCTGCCCAGGTCAGCTAACCCTCAGCCCTCAGGGCATCACATTGCAGAAAATGGACCTCTCAAAGACAGAATATTAGCCAAGGAAAAAAGGGACGCAATGCCATGTGCAGCACCGTAGATGTGTCTAGAGGTAATCACGTGACTTGTAGTAAGTCAGAAAGTGAAAGACACATATCGTATGATATCACTTATAGGTGTTACCTAAAAATTGATACCAGGGCAGATATTTCCGCGGAGAAGGGCAATCACAGATTCATTAAACAAACTTATGGTTCACCAATGGAAAGCTGTGAGGATTCGATACATTACGATATTGGGGTTAACAGACATATACAAACACAGGTGAAATATATCATCACCAAAGACCTATGGAATACCAAGAGAAGACTACTCAACATTCTGTCATAACGTACATGGGAAAAGGATCCCAGGAAGAAGAGACATATATATATATATATGTGTGTGTGTGTAAAAGAAACACATCTTGCACACGTACAACAAGCCGAACGTTGTAATCAAACTTGCTGTAATAAAAAATAAAAATAAATAAATTAAAAACACGAACAAGAAGTAGTGAGGCAAACCTGAGGGGCTTTCTCCTGGCACATTCCATTCTAAATTCCAATCCAGAACGCGACTTCCACTGAGGCTCTGCTGCCCTAGTAACCAGATTTGGTAAGGGAGAACTGCTGCCACCTTGTGGCCGTTTCACACAATAGCAGCTTTAATCCCAGCGCTAATGGTCACTTGATATTCACAATCATTGCAGGCCTGTAAATGACACCTGCCCTGAAAACAAATCCTGGGGTCATATATCGACCAAAAAATTCAAAAGACGTCCATATTTCCAAACGACAGTTTCAAGAGGCATATTTGACGCACATTAGTGTTCTGCTTCTTTTGCTTTCTTTCTTTCTTTGTTAAAAAAACGGGAATGGAAAAAGGCAACCCTCAGAATGGGCGAAAACGTTCGCAAACGAATCAATGGACAAAGGTTTAAGCTCCAATATATATAAACAGCACATGCAGCTTAATATTAATAAAACAAACAACCCAATACAAAAATGGGCAGAAGGTCTAAATAGGCATTTCTTCAAAGAAGACACAGAGATGGCCAAGACGCACATGGAAAGCTGCTCAACATCACTAATTATTAGAGAAATGCAAATCAAAACTACAATGAGGTATGACCTCACACCTCTTAGAATCGGCATCATCAGAAAATCTACAAACCACAAATTCTGGGGAGGGTGTGGACAAAAGGAACCCTCTTCCACTACTGGTGGGAATGTAAATTGATACAGTCACTGGGGAGAACAGTATGGAGGTTCCTTTAAAATACTAAAAAGAGAATTACCATAGGATCCAGCAATCCCACTTCTGGGCATATACCCAGAGAAAACCATAAATCAAAAAGACACATTCACCACAATGCTCATTGCAGCCCTATTTACAATAGCCAGGTAATGGAAGCAACCTAAATGCCCACAGACAGACGAATGGATAAAGATGTGGTACATATATAAAATGGAATATTACTCAGCCATAAAAAGGAATGGAACTGGGTCATTTGTAGAGAAGTCGATGGATCTAGAGACTGTCATACAGAGTGAAGTAATTCAGAAAGAGGAAAACAAATATTGTATATTAATGCCTACATGTGGAACCTAGACAAATGGTACAGATGAACTGGTTTGCAGGGCAGAAATAGAGACACAGAGGTAGAGAACAAACGTATGGACACCAAGTGGGGGAAGCAAAGGGGTGGTGGTGGTGGGATGAGTTGGGAGATTGGGATTGACCTGTATTCATGTATATGCATAAAAGAGATAACTAATAATAACCTGCTGTATAAAAAAAATAAATAAAATTAAATTTCAATTTTTTTCAATATAAAATTTAAAAATAAAACAGAAAAATGTTCTTCCATTCAAACAGATGTATTTATAGGAATGAATTATTTCCATGCTTATATCTATAAATACATAAAAGAGGAATAAAATCTAACTTGAACCCAAAAAGGAAAAGAAAATCCCTGAACCCAACAGTTATACAGAGGAAAACCCTATCAAGGCACTAGCTCCAGCGGGAAACAATTCTGAAATTGGTCAGAGGTGGGGAATCATCTCCCATACATCCAGCAGCCCCCCCCCCCACCATGCGAGGAGCGTCCTCCTTGCAAAGCTGGGGAACCGTACCGAGGCGTCTGTGAGTAAACGTGAGCTGAGCCCCAGGCCAGCTGCTGCTGAACTGTTCCCACCCTTCCCAGGTAAAACACCTGAATATGTACAAGGGCTTGAAAGCCTAGAGGAAGGGCCGTGGAGCCACACCAGCGACAGTACACAGGCCCACTTGGTGCCTGCAGGCCAGCCAGGATGGTCCTGGCCCCGGGCGCTCTTCTGGAAGCTTTCCATTTCCCTGCCTGAGATACCCCTCCTGTCCCGGCCCCCACTCCTTTTTTTCCTTCCTCACCTCAGCCCAGAGAGAAATTCCAGCGGAAGTTATGGGTGACACATCCTCTTCTTTACAGGTGGCAGCCTGGCCACTCCTGCAGAAAGTCCAGCAGAGCCCCACTCACACCGGGCCACCAACAAAGCCGTGGACCCTCACACCCTCCCACCAGCACAGCCCCGAGACTGCTGACGGGGCAGAGGATATGGAGTCAGGCCCAGCTGCAGGGGCTATTGCTGCCTGGAGCGCTGTTTCTATTGCCCTCAACCCAGGCACACCTGGGGAGGGCTTGCCGGCAGGGTCAGGCTGCCCAGGTCAGCTAACCCTCAGCCCTCAGGGCATCACATTGCAGAAAATGGACCTCTCAAAGACAGAATATTAGCCAAGGAAAAAAGGGACGCAATGCCATGTGCAGCACCGTAGATGTGTCTAGAGGTAATCACGTGACTTGTAGTAAGTCAGAAAGTGAAAGACACATATCGTATGATATCACTTATAGGTGTTACCTAAAAATTGATACCAGGGCAGATATTTCCGCGGAGAAGGGCAATCACAGATTCATTAAACAAACTTATGGTTCACCAATGGAAAGGTGTGAGGATTCGATACATTACGATATTGGGGTTAACAGACATATACAAACACAGGTGAAATATATCATCACCAAAGACCTATGGAATACCAAGAGAAGACTACTCAACATTCTGTCATAACGTACATGGGAAAAGGATCCCAGGAAGAAGAGACATATATATATATATATATATATATATATATATATATATATATATATATATATATATATATATGTGTGTGTGTGTGTGTGTGTGTGTAAAAGAAACACATCTTGCACACGTACAACAAGCCGAACGTTGTAATCAAACTTGCTGTAATAAAAAATAAAAATAAATAAATTAAAAACACGAACAAGAAGTAGTGAGGCAAACCTGAGGGGCTTTCTCCTGGCACATTCCATTCTAAATTCCAATCCAGAACGCGACTTCCACTGAGGCTCTGCTGCCCTAGTAACCAGATTTGGTAAGGGAGAACTGCTGCCACCTTGTGGCCGTTTCACACAATAGCAGCTTTAATCCCAGCGCTAATGGTCAGTTGATATTCACAATCATTGCAGGCCTGTAAATGACACCTGCCCTGAAAACAAATCCTGGGGTCATATATCGACCAAAAAATTCAAAAGACGTCCATATTTCCAAACGACAGTTTCAAGAGGCATATTTGACGCACATTAGTGTTCTGCTTCTTTTGCTTTCTTTCTTTCTTTGTTAAAAAAACGGGAATGGAAAAAGGCAACCCTCAGAAGGGGCGAAAACGTTCGCAAACGAATCAATGGACAAAGGTTTAAGCTCCAATATATATAAACAGCACATGCAGCTTAATATTAATAAAACAAACAACCCAATACAAAAATGGGCAGAAGGTCTAAATAGGCATTTCTTCAAAGAAGACACAGAGATGGCCAAGACGCACATGGAAAGCTGCTCAACATCACTAATTATTAGAGAAATGCAAATCAAAACTACAATGAGGTATGACCTCACACCTCTTAGAATCGGCCTCATCAGAAAATCTACAAACCACAAATTCTGGGGAGGGTGTGGACAAAAGGAACCCTCTTCCACTACTGGTGGGAATGTAAATTGATACAGTCACTGGGGAGAACAGTATGGAGGTTCCTTTAAAATACTAAAAAGAGAATTACCATAGGATCCAGCAATCCCACTTCTGGGCATATACCCAGAGAAAACCATAAATCAAAAAGACACATTCACCACAATGCTCATTGCAGCCCTATTTACAATAGCCAGGTAATGGAAGCAACCTAAATGCCCACAGACAGACGAATGGATAAAGATGTGGTACATATATAAAATGGAATATTACTCAGCCATAAAAAGGAATGGAACTGGGTCATTTGTAGAGAAGTCGATGGATCTAGAGACTGTCATACAGAGTGAAGTAATTCAGAAAGAGGAAAACAAATATTGTATATTAATGCCTACATGTGGAACCTAGACAAATGGTACAGATGAACGGGTTTGCAGGGCAGAAATAGAGACACAGAGGTAGAGAACAAACTTATGGACACCAAGTGGGGGAAGCAAAGGGGTGGTGGTGGTGGGATGAGTTGGGAGATTGGGATTGACCTGTATTCATGTATATGCATAAAAGAGATAACTAATAATAACCTGCTGTATAAAAAAAATAAATAAAATTAAATTTCAATTTTTTTCAATATAAAATTTAAAAATAAAACAGAAAAATGTTCTTCCATTCAAACAGATGTATTTATAGGAATGAATTATTTCCATGCTTATATCTATAAATACATAAAAGAGGAATAAAATCTAACTTGAACCCAAAAAGGAAAAGAAAATCCCTGAACCCAACAGTTATACAGAGGAAAACCCTATCAAGGCACTAGCTCCAGCGGGAAACAATTCTGAAATTGGTCAGAGGTGGGGAATCATCTCCCATACATCCAGCAGCCCCCCCCCCCACCATGCGAGGAGCGTCCTCCTTGCAAAGCTGGGGAACCGTACCGAGGCGTCTGTGAGTAAACGTGAGCTGAGCCCCAGGCCAGCTGCTACTGAACTGTTCCCACCCTTCCCAGGTAAAACACCTGAATATGTACAAGGGCTTGAAAGCCTAGAGGAAGGGCCGTGGAGCCACACCAGCGACAGTACACAGGCCCACTTGGTGCCTGCAGGCCAGCCAGGATGGTCCTGGCCCCGGGCGCTCTTCTGGAAGCTTTCCATTTCCCTGCCTGAGATACCCCTCCTGTCCCGGCCCCCACTCCTTTTTTTCCTTCCTCACCTCAGCCCGGAGAGAAATTCCAGCGGAAGTTATGGGTGACACATCCTCTTCTTTACAGGTGGCAGCCTGGCCACTCCTGCAGAAAGTCCAGCAGAGCCCCACTCACACCGGGCCACCAACAAAGCCGTGGACCCTCACACCCTCCCACCAGCACAGCCCCGAGACTGCTGACGGGGCAGAGGATATGGAGTCAGGCCCAGCTGCAGGGGCTATTGCTGCCTGGAGCGCTGTTTCTATTGCCCTCAACCCAGGCACACCTGGGGAGGGCTTGCCGGCAGGGTCAGGCTGCCCAGGTCAGCTAACCCTCAGCCCTCAGGGCATCACATTGCAGAAAATGGACCTCTCAAAGACAGAATATTAGCCAAGGAAAAAAGGGACGCAATGCCATGTGCAGCACCGTAGATGTGTCTAGAGGTAATCACGTGACTTGTAGTAAGTCAGAAAGTGAAAGACACATATCGTATGATATCACTTATAGGTGTTACCTAAAAATTGATACCAGGGCAGATATTTCCGCGGAGAAGGGCAATCACAGATTCATTAAACAAACTTATGGTTCACCAATGGAAAGCTGTGAGGATTCGATACATTACGATATTGGGGTTAACAGACATATACAAACACAGGTGAAATATATCATCACCAAAGACCTATGGAATACCAAGAGAAGACTACTCAACATTCTGTCATAACGTACATGGGAAAAGGATCCCAGGAAGAAGAGACATATATATATATATATATATATATATATATATATATATATATATATATATATATATATATATATATGTGTGTGTGTGTGTGTGTAAAAGAAACACATCTTGCACACGTACAACAAGCCGAACGTTGTAATCAAACTTGCTGTAATAAAAAATAAAAATAAATAAATTAAAAACACGAACAAGAAGTAGTGAGGCAAACCTGAGGGGCTTTCTCCTGGCACATTCCATTCTAAATTCCAATCCAGAACGCGACTTCCACTGAGGCTCTGCTGCCCTAGTAACCAGATTTGGTAAGGGAGAACTGCTGCCACCTTGTGGCCGTTTCACACAATAGCAGCTTTAATCCCAGCGCTAATGGTCAGTTGATATTCACAATCATTGCAGGCCTGTAAATGACACCTGCCCTGAAAACAAATCCTGGGGTCATATATCGACCAAAAAATTCAAAAGACGTCCATATTTCCAAACGACAGTTTCAAGAGGCATATTTGACGCACATTAGTGTTCTGCTTCTTTTGCTTTCTTTCTTTCTTTGTTAAAAAAACGGGAATGGAAAAAGGCAACCCTCAGAATGGGTGAAAACGTTCGCAAACGAATCAATGGACAAAGGTTTAAGCTCCAATATATATAAACAGCACATGCAGCTTAATATTAATAAAACAAACAACCCAATACAAAAATGGGCAGAAGGTCTAAATAGGCATTTCTTCAAAGATGACACAGAGATGGCCAAGACGCACATGGAAAGCTGCTCAACATCACTAATTATTAGAGAAATGCAAATCAAAACTACAATGAGGTATGACCTCACACCTCTTAGAATCGGCCTCATCAGAAAATCTACAAACCACAAATTCTGGGGAGGGTGTGGACAAAAGGAACCCTCTTCCACTACTGGTGGGAATGTAAATTGATACAGTCACTGGGGAGAACAGTATGGAGGTTCCTTTAAAATACTAAAAAGAGAATTACCACAGGATCCAGCAATCCCACTTCTGGGCATATACCCAGAGAAAACCATAAATCAAAAAGACACATTCACCACAATGCTCATTGCAGCCCTATTTACAATAGCCAGGTAATGGAAGCAACCTAAATGCCCACAGACAGACGAATGGATAAAGATGTGGTACATATATAAAATGGAATATTACTCAGCCATAAAAAGGAATGGAACTGGGTCATTTGTAGAGAAGTCGATGGATCTAGAGACTGTCATACAGAGTGAAGTAATTCAGAAAGAGGAAAACAAATATTGTATATTAATGCCTACATGTGGAACCTAGACAAATGGTACAGATGAACTGGTTTGCAGGGCAGAAATAGAGACACAGAGGTAGAGAACAAACGTATGGACACCAAGTGGGGGAAGCAAAGGGGTGGTGGTGGTGGGATGAGTTGGGAGATTGGGATTGACCTGTATTCATGTATATGCATAAAAGAGATAACTAATAATAACCTGCTGTATAAAAAAATAAATAAAATTAAATTTCAATTTTTTTTCAATATAAAATTTAAAAATAAAACAGAAAAAAGTTCTTCCATTCACACAGATGTATTTATAGGAATGAATTATTTCCATGCTTATATCTATAAATATATAAAAGAGGAATAAAATCTAACTTGAACCAAAAAAGGAAAAGAAAATCCCTGAACCCAACAGTTATACAGAGGAAAACCCTATCAAGGCACTAGCTCCAGCGGGAAACAATTCTGAAATTGGTCAGAGGTGGGGAATCATCTCCCATACATCCAGCAGCCCCCCCCCCCCACCATGCGAGGAGCGTCCTCCTTGCAAAGCTGGGGAACCGTACCGAGGCGTCTGTGAGTAAACGTGAGCTGAGCCCCGGGCCAGCTGCTGCTGAACTGTTCCCACCCTTCCCAGGTAAAACACCTGAATATGTACAAGGGCTTGAAAGCCTAGAGGAAGGGCCGTGGAGCCACACCAGCGACAGTACACAGGCCCACTTGGTGCCTGCAGGCCAGCCAGGATGGTCCTGGCCCCGGGCGCTCTTCTGGAAGCTTTCCATTTCCCTGCCTGAGATACCCCTCCTGTCCCGGCCCCCACTCCTTTTTTTCCTTCCTCACCTCAGCCCGGAGAGAAATTCCAGCGGAAGTTATGGGTGACACATCCTCTTCTTTACAGGTGGCAGCCTGGCCACTCCTGCAGAAAGTCCAGCAGAGCCCCACTCACACCGGGCCACCAACAAAGCCGTGGACCCTCACACCCTCCCACCAGCACAGCCCCGAGACTGCTGACGGGGCAGAGGATATGGAGTCAGGCCCAGCTGCAGGGGCTATTGCTGCCTGGAGCGCTGTTTCTATTGCCCTCAACCCAGGCACACCTGGGGAGGGCTTGCCGGCAGGGTCAGGCTGCCCACGTCAGCTAACCCTCAGCCCTCAGGGCATCACATTGCAGAAAATGGACCTCTCAAAGACAGAATATTAGCCAAGGAAAAAAGGGACGCAATGCCATGTGCAGCACCGTAGATGTGTCTAGAGGTAATCACGTGACTTGTAGTAAGTCAGAAAGTGAAAGACACATATCGTATGATATCACTTATAGGTGTTACCTAAAAATTGATACCAGGGCAGATATTTCCGCGGAGAAGGGCAATCACAGATTCATTAAACAAACTTATGGTTCACCAATGGAAAGCTGTGAGGATTCGATACATTACGATATTGGGGTTAACAGACATATACAAACACAGGTGAAATATATCATCACCAAAGACCTATGGAATACCAAGAGAAGACTACTCAACATTCTGTCATAACGTACATGGGAAAAGGATCCCAGGAAGAAGAGACATATATATATATATATATATATATATATATATATATGTGTGTGTGTGTGTGTGTGTGTGTGTGTGTGTGTGTGTGTGTGTAAAAGAAACACATCTTGCACACGTACAACAAGCCGAACGTTGTAATCAAACTTGCTGTAATAAAAAATAAAAATAAATAAATTAAAAACACGAACAAGAAGTAGTGAGGCAAACCTGAGGGGCTTTCTCCTGGCACATTCCATTCTAAATTCCAATCCAGAAGGCGACTTCCACTGAGGCTCTGCTGCCCTAGTAACCAGATTTGGTAAGGGAGAACTGCTGCCACCTTGTGGCCGTTTCACACAATAGCAGCTTTAATCCCAGCGCTAATGGTCAGTTGATATTCACAATCATTGCAGGCCTGTAAATGACACCTGCCCTGAAAACAAATCCTGGGGTCATATATCGACCAAAAAATTCAAAAGACGTCCATATTTCCAAACGACAGTTTCAAGAGGCATATTTGACGCACATTAGTGTTCTGCTTCTTTTGCTTTCTTTCTTTCTTTGTTAAAAAAACGGGAATGGAAAAAGGCAACCCTCAGAATGGGCGAAAACGTTCGCAAACGAATCAATGGACAAAGGTTTAAGCTCCAATATATATAAACAGCACATGCAGCTTAATATTAATAAAACAAACAACCCAATACAAAAATGGGCAGAAGGTCTAAATAGGCATTTCTACAAAGATGACACAGAGATGGCCAAGACGCACATGGAAAGCTGCTCAACATCACTAATTATTAGAGAAATGCAAATCAAAACTACAATGAGGTATGACCTCACACCTCTTAGAATCGGCATCATCAGAAAATCTACAAACCACAAATTCTGGGGAGGGTGTGGACAAAAGGAACCCTCTTCCACTACTGGTGGGAATGTAAATTGATACAGTCATTGGGGAGAACAGTATGGAGGTTCTTTAAAATACTAAAAAGAGAATTACCATAGGATCCAGCAATCCCACTTCTGGGCATATACCCAGAGAAAACCATAAATCAAAAAGACACATTCACCACAATGCTCATTGCAGCCCTATTTACAATAGCCAGGTAATGGAAGCAACCTAAATGCCCACAGACAGACGAATGGATAAAGATGTGGTACATATATAAAATGGAATATTACTCAGCCATAAAAAGGAATGGAACTGGGTCATTTGTAGAGAAGTCGATGGATCTAGAGACTGTCATACAGAGTGAAGTAATTCAGAAAGAGGAAAACAAATATTGTATATTAATGCCTACATGTGGAACCTAGACAAATGGTACAGATGAACTGGTTTGCAGGGCAGAAATAGAGACACAGAGGTAGAGAACAAACGTATGGACACCAAGTGGAGGAAGCAATGGGGGGGGTGTGGTGGTGGTGGGATGAGTTGGGAGATTGGGATTGACCTGTATTCATGTATATGCATAAAATAGATAACTAATAATAACCTGCCGTATAAAAAAATAAATAAAATTAAATTTCAATTTTTTTTCAATATAAAATTTAAAAATAAAACAGAAAAAAGTTCTTCCATTCACACAGATGTATTTATAGGAATGAATTATTTCCATGCTTATATCTATAAATGCATAAAAGAGGAATAAAATATAACTTGAACCCAAAAAGGAAAAGAAAATCCCTGAACCCAACAGTTATACAGAGGAAAACCCTATCAAGGCACTAGCTCCAGCGGGAAACAATTCTGAAATTGGTCAGAGGTGGGGAATCATCTCCCATACATCCAGCAGCCCCCACCCCCACCATGCGAGGAGCGTCCTCCTTGCAAAGCTGGGGAACTGTACCGAGGCATCTGTGAGTAAACGTGAGCTGAGCCCCGGGCCAGCTGCTGCTGAACTGTTCCCACCCTTCCCAGGTAAAACACCTGAATATGTACAAGGGCTTGAAAGCCTAGAGGAAGGGCCGTGGAGCCACACCAGCGACAGTACACAGGCCCACTTGGTGCCTGCAGGCCAGCCAGGATGGTCCTGGCCCCGGGCGCTCTTCTGGAAGCTTTCCATTTCCCTGCCTGAGATACCCCTCCTGTCCCGGCCCCCACTCCTTTTTTTCCTTCCTCACCTCAGCCCGGAGAGAAATTCCAGCGGAAGTTATGGGTGACACATCCTCTTCTTTACAGGTGGCAGCCTGGCCACTCCTGCAGAAAGTCCAGCAGAGCCCCACTCACACCGGGCCACCAACAAAGCCGTGGACCCTCACACCCTCCCACCAGCACAGCCCCGAGACTGCTGACGGGGCAGAGGATATGGAGTCAGGCCCAGCTGCAGGGGCTATTGCTGCCTGGAGCGCTGTTTCTATTGCCCTCAACCCAGGCACACCTGGGGAGGGCTTGCCGGCAGGGTCAGGCTGCCCAGGTCAGCTAACCCTCAGCCCTCAGGGCATCACATTGCAGAAAATGGACCTCTCAAAGACAGAATATTAGCCAAGGAAAAAAGGGACGCAATGCCATGTGCAGCACCGTAGATGTGTCTAGAGGTAATCACGTGACTTGTAGTAAGTCAGAAAGTGAAAGACACATATCGTATGATATCACTTATAGGTGTTACCTAAAAATTGATACCAGGGCAGATATTTCCGCGGAGAAGGGCAATCACAGATTCATTAAACAAACTTATGGTTCACCAATGGAAAGCTGTGAGGATTCGATACATTACGATATTGGGGTTAACAGACATATACAAACACAGGTGAAATATATCATCACCAAAGACCTATGGAATACCAAGAGAAGACTACTCAACATTCTGTCATAACGTACATGGGAAAAGGATACCAGGAAGAAGAGACATATATATATATATATATATATATATATATATATATATATATATATATATATATATATATATATATATAAATATATATATATATATATGTGTGTGTGTGTGTGTAAAAGAAACACATCTTGCACACGTACAACAAGCCGAACGTTGTAATCAAACTTGCTGTAATAAAAAATAAAAATAAATAAATTAAAAACACGAACAAGAAGTAGTGAGGCAAACCTGAGGGGCTTTCTCCAGGCACATTCCATTCTAAATTCCAATCCAGAACGCGACTTCCACTGAGGCTCTGCTGCCCTAGTAACCAGATTTGGTAAGGGAGAACTGCTGCCACCTTGTGGCCGTTTCACACAATAGCAGCTTTAATCCCAGCGCTAATGGTCACTTGATATTCACAATCATTGCAGGCCTGTAAATGACACCTGCCCTGAAAACAAATCCTGGGGTCATATATCGACCAAAAAATTCAAAAGACGTCCATATTTCCAAACGACAGTTTCAAGAGGCATATTTGACGCACATTAGTGTTCTGCTTCTTTTGCTTTCTTTCTTTCTTTGTTAAAAAAACGGGAATGGAAAAAGGCAACCCTCAGAATGGGCGAAAACGTTCGCAAACGAATCAATGGACAAAGGTTTAAGCTCCAATATATATAAACAGCACATGCAGCTTAATATTAATAAAACAAACAACCCAATACAAAAATGGGCAGAAGGTCTAAATAGGCATTTCTTCAAAGATGACACAGAGATGGCCAAGACGCACATGGAAAGCTGCTCAACATCACTAATTATTAGAGAAATGCAAATCAAAACTACAATGAGGTATGACCTCACACCTCTTAGAATCGGCCTCATCAGAAAATCTACAAACCACAAATTCTGGGGAGGGTGTGGACAAAAGGAACCCTCTTCCACTACTGGTGGGAATGTAAATTGATACAGTCACTGGGGAGAACAGTATGGAGGTTCCTTTAAAATACTAAAAAGAGAATTACCACAGGATCCAGCAATCCCACTTCTGGGCATATACCCAGAGAAAACCATAAATCAAAAAGACACATTCACCACAATGCTCATTGCAGCCCTATTTACAATAGCCAGGTAATGGAAGCAACCTAAATGCCCACAGACAGACGAATGGATAAAGATGTGGTACATATATAAAATGGAATATTACTCAGCCATAAAAAGGAATGGAACTGGGTCATTTGTAGAGAAGTCGATGGATCTAGAGACTGTCATACAGAGTGAAGTAATTCAGAAAGAGGAAAACAAATATTGTATATTAATGCCTACATGTGGAACCTAGACAAATGGTACAGATGAACTGGTTTGCAGGGCAGAAATAGAGACACAGAGGTAGAGAACAAACGTATGGACGCCAAGTGGGGGAAGCAAAGGGGTGGTGGTGGTGGGATGAGTTGGGAGATTGGGATTGACCTGTATTCATGTATATGCATAAAAGAGATAACTAATAATAACCTGCTGTATAAAAAAATAAATAAAATTAAATTTCAATTTTTTTCAATATAAAATTTAAAAATAAAACAGAAAAAAGTTCTTCCATTCACACAGATGTATTTATAGGAATGAATTATTTCCATGCTTATATCTATAAATACATAAAAGAGGAATAAAATCTAACTTGAACCCAAAAAGGAAAAGAAAATCCCTGAACCCAACAGTTATATAGAGGAAAACCCTATCAAGGCACTAGCTCCAGTGGGAAACAATTCTGAAATTGGTCAGAGGTGGGGAATCATCTCCCATACATCCAGCAGCCCCCCCCCACCATGCGAGGAGCGTCCTCCTTGCAAAGCTGGGGAACCGTACCGAGGCGTCTGTGAGTAAACGTGAGCTGAGCCCCGGGCCAGCTGCTGCTGAACTGTTCCCACCCTTCCCAGGTAAAACACCTGAATATGTACAAGGGCTTGAAAGCCTAGAGGAAGGGCCGTGGAGCCACACCAGCGACAGTACACAGGCCCACTTGGTGCCTGCAGGCCAGCCAGGATGGTCCTGGCCCCGGGCGCTCTTCTGGAAGCTTTCCATTTCCCTGCCTGAGATACCCCTCCTGTCCCGGCCCCCACTCCTTTTTTTCCTTCCTCACCTCAGCCCGGAGAGAAATTCCAGCGGAAGTTATGGGTGACACATCCTCTTCTTTACAGGTGGCAGCCTGGCCACTCCTGCAGAAAGTCCAGCAGAGCCCCACTCACACCGGGCCACCAACAAAGCCGTGGACCCTCACACCCTCCCACCAGCACAGCCCCGAGACTGCTGACGGGGCAGAGGATATGGAGTCAGGCCCAGCTGCAGGGGCTATTGCTGCCTGGAGCGCTGTTTCTATTGCCCTCAACCCAGGCACACCTGGGGAGGGCTTGCCGGCAGGGTCAGGCTGCCCACGTCAGCTAACCCTCAGCCCTCAGGGCATCACATTGCAGAAAATGGACCTCTGAAAGACAGAATATTAGCCAAGGAAAAAAGGGACGCAATGCCATGTGCAGCACCGTAGATGTGTCTAGAGGTAATCACGTGACTTGTAGTAAGTCAGAAAGTGAAAGACACATATCGTATGATATCACTTATAGGTGTTACCTAAAAATTGATACCAGGGCAGATATTTCCGCGGAGAAGGGCAATCACAGATTCATTAAACAAACTTATGGTTCACCAATGGAAAGCTGTGAGGATTCGATACATTACGATATTGGGGTTAACAGACATATACAAACACAGGTGAAATATATCATCACCAAAGACCTATGGAATACCAAGAGAAGACTACTCAACATTCTGTCATAACGTACATGGGAAAAGGATCCCAGGAAGAAGAGACATATATATATATATATGTGTGTGTGTGTAAAAGAAACACATCTTGCACACGTACAACAAGCCGAACGTTGTAATCAAACTTGCTGTAATAAAAAATAAAAATAAATAAATTAAAAACACGAACAAGAAGTAGTGAGGCAAACCTGAGGGGCTTTCTCCTGGCACATTCCATTCTAAATTCCAATCCAGAACGCGACTTCCACTGAGGCTCTGCTGCCCTAGTAACCAGATTTGGTAAGGGAGAACTGCTGCCACCTTGTGGCCGTTTCACACAATAGCAGCTTTAATCCCAGCGCTAATGGTCAGTTGATATTCACAATCATTGCAGGCCTGTAAATGACACCTGCCCTGAAAACAAATCCTGGGGTCATATATCGACCAAAAAATTCAAAAGACGTCCATATTTCCAAACGACAGTTTCAAGAGGCATATTTGACGCACATTAGTGTTCTGCTTCTTTTGCTTTCTTTCTTTCTTTGTTAAAAAAACGGGAATGGAAAAAGGCAACCCTCAGAAGGGGCGAAAACGTTCGCAAACGAATCAATGGACAAAGGTTTAAGCTCCAATATATATAAACAGCACATGCAGCTTAATATTAATAAAACAAACAACCCAATACAAAAATGGGCAGAAGGTCTAAATAGGCATTTCTTCAAAGATGACACAGAGATGGCCAAGACGCACATGGAAAGCTGCTCAACATCACTAATTATTAGAGAAATGCAAATCAAAACTACAATGAGGTATGACCTCACACCTCTTAGAATCGGCATCATCAGAAAATCTACAAACCACAAATTCTGGGGAGGGTGTGGACAAAAGGAACCCTCTTCCACTACTGGTGGGAATGTAAATTGATACAGTCACTGGGGAGAACAGTATGGAGGTTCCTTTAAAATACTAAAAAGAGAATTACCATAGGATCCAGCAATCCCACTTCTGGGCATATACTCAGAGAAAACCATAAATCAAAAAGACACATTCACCACAATGCTCACTGCAGCCCTATTTACAATAGCCAGGTAAT